>NC_000080.6:23947204-24304073 GCF_000001635.26 Mus musculus | reverse complement strand
CCTTAAAGAGGAAACAGAAAAATCCCTTAAAGAGCTACAGGAAAACACAACCAAACAGGTGATGAATTTGAACAAAACCATCCAAGACCTAAAAATGGAAGTAGAAACAATAAAGAAAACCCAAAGTGAGACAACTCTGGAGATAGAAACCCTAGGAAAGAAATCAGGAACCATAGATACAACATCAGCAACAAAATACAAAAGATGGAAGAGAGAATCTCAGGTGCAGAAGATTCCATAGAGAACATGGGCACAACAATCAAAGAAAATGAAAAAAAGATCCTAACTCAAAACATCCAGGAAACTAGGACACAATGAGAAGACCAAACCTACGGATAATAGGAGAACATGAGAATGAAGATTTTCAACTTAAAGGGCCAGCAAATATCTTCAACAAAATTATAGAAGAAAACTTCCCAAACCTAAAGAAACTGATGCCCATGAACATACAAGAAGCCTACAGAACTCCAAGTAGACCGGACCAGAAAAGAAATTCCTCCCAACACATAATAATCAGAACAGCAAATACACTAATTAAAGAGAGAATATTAAAAGCAGTAAGGGAAAAAGGTCAAGTAACATCTAAAGGCAGGCCTATTAGAATTACACCAGACTTCTCACCAGAAACTATGAAAGCCAGAAGATCCTGGACAGATGTTATGCAGACCCTAAAAGAACACAAATGCCAGCCCAGTCTACTATACCCAGCCAAACTCTCAATTACCATAGATGGAGAAACCAAAGTATTCCGTGATAAAACCAAATTCACAGAATATCTTTCCACGAATCCAGCCCTTCAAAGGATAATCAAGGGAAAACACCAACACAAGGACAGAAACTACACCCTAGAAAAAGCAAGACAGTAATCCTTCAACACACCTAAAAGAAGACATCCAACTCTAACAATAAAAATAACAGGAAGCAACAATTACTTTTCTTTAATTTCTCTTAATATCAATGGACTCAATTTCCCAATAAAAAGACAGACTAATAGACTGGCTACACAAACAGGACCCAATATTTTGTTGCTTACAGGAAACCCACCTCAGGGAAAAAGACAGACACTACCTCAAAATGAAAGGCTGGAAAACAATTTTCCAAGCAAATGGTCTGAAGAAACAAGCCAGAGTAGTCATTCTAATATCGAATAAAATTGACTTCCAACCCAAAGTTATCAAAAAAGACAAGGAGGGACACTTCATACTCATCAAAGGTAAAATCTACCAAGATGAACTCTCAATTCTGAATATCTATGCTCCAAATACAAGGGCAGCCACATTCATTAAAAAAAACTTTAGTAAAGCTCAAAGCACACATTTTACCTCACACAATAATAGTGAGAGACTTCAACACCCCACTCTCACCAATGGACAGATCCTGAAAACAGAAACTAAACAGAGACACATGGACACTAACCGAAGTTATAAAACAAATGGATTTAATAGATATCTACAGAACATTTTATCCTAAAACAAAAGGATATACCTTCTTCTCAGCACCACATGGTACCTCCTCCAAAACTGACAATATAATTGGTCACAAAACAGGCCTCAACAGATACAAAAATATTGAAATTATCCCATGCATCATATCTGATCACCAGGGACCAAGGCTGAATCTTCAATAACAACATAAATAATAGAAAGTCAACATTCACGTGGAAACTGAAGAACACTCTACTTAATGATTCCTTGGTCAAGGATGAAAGAAAGAAAGAAAGAAAGAAAGAAAGAAAGAAAGAAAGAAAGAAAGAAAGAAATTAAAGACTTTTTAGAGTTTAATGAAAATGAAGCCACAATATACCCAAACTTATGGGACACAATGAAGGCAGTCCTAAGAGGAAAACTCATAGCCCTGAGTGCCTCCAAAAAGAAACTAGAGAGATCATACACTAGCAGCCTGACAGCACACCTAGAACCTCTAGAACTAAAGGAAGCAAATTCACCCAGAGGAGTAGACGGCAGGAAATAGTCAAACTCAGGGCTGAAATCAACCAAGTGGAAACAAAAAGAACTATTCAAAGAATCAACCAAACGAGGAATTGGTTCTTTGAGAAAAATCAACAAGATAGATAAACCCTTAGCCAGACTGAGAGGGCACAGGGACAGTGTCCTAATTAACAAAATCAAAAATGAAAAAGGAGACATAACAACAGAACCTGAGGAAATGCAAAACATCATCAGATCCTACTACAAAAGGCTATACTCAACAAAACTAGAAAACCTGGATGAAATGGACAACTTCCTAGACAGATACCAGGTACCAAAGTTAAATCAGGATCAGATTAACAATCTAAACAGTCCCATTTCCCCTAAAGAAATAAAAGCAGTCATCAATAGTCTCCCAACCAAATAAAGCCCAGCACCAGATGGGTTTAGTGTAGAGTTCTATCATACCTTCAAAGAAGACCAAATTCCAACTCTTCTCAAACTATTCCACAAAATAGAAACAGAAGGTACTCTACCGAATTCATTCTACGAAGCCACAATTACTCTGATACCTAAACCACAAATAGATCCAACAAAGAAAGAGAACTTCAGACCAATTTCCCTTATGAATATCGATGCAAAGATACTCTATAAAATCCTTACAAACTGAATCCAAGAACACATCAAAATGATCATCCATCATGACCAAGTAGGCTTCATCCCAGAGATGCAGGGATGGTTTAATATACAGAAATCCATCAACACAATTCACTATATAAACAAACTCAAAGACAAAAAACACATGATCATCTCATTAGATGCTGAGAAAGCATTTGACAAAATCCAACACCCCTTCATGATAAAAGTTTTGGAAAGATCAGGAATTCAAGGCCCATACCTAAATATGATAAAAGCAATCTACAGCAAACCAGTAGCCAACATCAAACTAAATGGAGAGAAACACAAAGCAATCCCAATAAAATCAGGGACTAGACAAGGCTGCCCACTTTCTCCCTACCTATTCAATATAATACTTGAAGTCCTAGCCAGAGCAATTCAACATCAAAAGGAGATCAAGGGGATACAAATTGGAAAGGAAGAAGTCAAAATATCACTATTTGCAGATGATATGATAGTATATATAAGTGATCCTAAAAATTCCACCAGAGAACTCCTAAACCTGATAAACAGCTTCAGGGCAGTAGCTGGATATAAAATTAACTCAAACAAATCAATGGCCTTTCTCTACACAAAGGATAAATGGACTGAGATAGAATTTAGGGAAACATCCTTCACAATAGTCACAAATAACATAAAATACCTTGGTGTGACTCTAACTAAGGAAGTGAAAGATCTGTATGATAAGAACTTCAAATCTCTGAAGAAAGAAATTGAAGAAGATCTCAGAAGATGGAAAGATCTCCTATGCTAATGGATTGGCAGGATTCAAATACTAAAAATGGCTATCCTGCCAAAAGCAATTTACAGTTTCAATCCCCATCAAAATTCCAACTCAATTCTTCACTGAGATAGAAAGGGCAATTTATAAATTCTTCTGGAATAATAAAAAACCTAGGATCGCAAAAACTCTTCTCAAGGATAAAAGAACCTCTGGTGGAATCACCATGCCTGACATTAAGCTGTACTACAGAGCAATTGTGATAAAAACTGCATGGTACTGGTACAATGTCACACAGGTAGATCAATGGAATAGAACTGAAAACCCAGAAATGAACCCACACCTATGGTCACTTGATCTTTGACAAAGGAACTAAAGCCCTCCAGTGGGAAAAAAAGACAGCATTTTCAAAAAATGGTGCTGGCACAACTGGTGGTTATCATGTAGAATAATGCGAATTGATCCATTCCTATCTCCTTATACTAAGGTCAAATCTAAGTGGATCAAGGAACTCCACATAAAACCAGAGACACTGAAACTTATAGAGGAGAAAGTGCGGAAAAGCCTGGAAGATATGGGCACAGGGGAAAATTCCTAAACAGAACAGCAATGGCTTGTGCTGTAAGATCAAGAATTGACAAATAGGACCTCATAAAATTGCAAACGTTCTGTAAGGCAAAAGACACCGTCAATAAGACAAAAAGGCCACCAACAGATTGGGAAAGGATTTTTACCAATCCTAAGTCTGAGAAGGGACTAATATCCAATATATATAAAGAACTCAAGAAGGTGGACTCCAGAAATTCAAATAACCCCATTAAAATATGGGGCTCAGAACTGAACAAAGAATTCTCAACTGAGGAATACTGAATGGCTGAGAAGCACCTGAAAAAATGTTCAGCATCCTTAATCATCAGGGAAATGCAAATCAAAACAACCTTGAGATTCCACCTCACACCAGTCAGAATGGCTAAGATCAAAACTTCAGATGACAGCAGATGCTGGCGAGGATGTGGAGAAAGAGGAACACTTCTCCATTGTTGGTGGGATTGCAAGCTTGTACAACCACTCTGGAAGTCACTCTGGTAGTTCCTCAGAAAATTAAACATAGTACTACCAGAGGATCTCACAATACCTCTCCTGGGCATATACCCAAAAGATGATCCAACTGGTAATAAGAACACATGCTCCACTATGTTCATAGCACCCTTATTCATAATAGCCAGAAGCTGGATAGAACCCAGATGTCCCTCAACAGAGGAATGGATACAGAAAATGTACTACATTTATACAATGGAGTACTACTCAGTTATTAAAAACAATGAATTTATGAAATTCTTGGACAAATGGATATATCTGGAGGATATCATCCTTAGTAGGTAACCCAATAACAAAAGAAGTCATTAGATATGCACTCACTGATAAGTGGATATTAGCCCAGAAACTTAGAATACCCAAGATACAATTTGCAAAACACAAGAAAATCAAGAAGAGGGAAGACCAACGTGTGGATACTTCATTCCTCCTTAGAATAGGGAGCAAATTAGTCATGAAAGGAGTTACAGAGACAAAGTTTGGAGCTAAAACGAAAGGATGGACTATCCAGAGACTACCCGACCCGGGGATACATCCTATAATCAGCCACCAAACCCAGACACTATTTCATATGCCAGCAAGATTTTGCTGAAGGGACCCTGATATAGCTGTCTCATATGAGGCTATGCTAGTGCCTGGCAAATACAGAAGTGGATGCTCACAGTCATCTAGAAGATGGAACACAGGGCGCCCAATGGGGAAGCTAGAGAAAGCACCCAAGCAGCTGAAGGGGTCTGCAACCCTATAGGCGGAACAACAATATGAACTAACCAGTACCCCCAGAACTCGTGTGTCTAGCTGCATATGTAGCAGAAGATGGCCTAATCAGCCATCATTGGGAAGAGAGGCCCCTTGGTATTGCAAACTTTATATGCCCCAGTACAGGGGAATGCCAGGGCCAAGAAGTGGGAGTGGGTGGGTAGGGGAGCAGGGTGGGTGAAGGGTATAGGTAACTTTTGGGATAGCATTTGAAATTTAAATAAAGAAAATATCTAATTAAAAAAAAAAGAAAGAAAGGCCAGGTGGTGGTGGTGCACGCCTTCAATCCCAGCACTCGGAAGGCAGAGGCAGGCGGATTTCTGAGTTGGAGGCCAGCCTGGTCTACAAAGTAAGTTCCAGGACAGCCAGGGCTATACAGAGAAACCCTGTCTTGAAAAACCAAAAAAAAAAAAAAAAAAAAAAAAAAAAAAAAAAAAAAAAAGGAAAAAGAAAAAAAAAGAGAGAGAAAGAAAAAAAATGAATACAGCCAAGCATGGAGGTGCCCATGTTGACATCCTATCAAACAGGAGGCAGAAGCAAGAATATCTCTGTGAGTACAAACACAGCCTAACAGAGAGCAGAGAAGGCGGTTACAACAATTCAGTCATATGGAGGATCAAACATATGGTTGGTTTACTAAACAGAAAGTCATCTTGACATCACAATTAATTGAGCTGTTTTTTTCCTGACAGTGCCTCTAAGATTTGCTGATGAGCAGGATCCCATAAAACACAGAGATCCAAGGTACAGTGGGCCCAGGAAGATCAACACTATCTTCCTAGCCTGAGCTCCTACCTCTTCCGGCGCACCTCAAAGTAATACTGCTGTTTTTCTGCTAAATTCTTCTCTTGGATGCCCAGCTTCTTCTGCTTGTGACTGTCCTGCAGCAATTCCTCCGTTCTTTCTGGATCCTGTTCATTAGAAGATGGTGTTCTTAGTGGAGGGTAGTTCACTAGCATGCAGAGATGTTCATACAATACCAACCACCTACACAGGATCCCAAGAGCTTGCAGGTAAACCAGACAAGCCAGAAGCTTCTACAATATGCTTCTGGGGATGTAAGAAATCATGGTTCAAGATAGGGATTTAAAAGGAAAGAAGCTATGGTCTCCTCTAGCCAATGCATACAGGCATGCTGCAACACACCGTCCCCTGGCTTAGTGCTAAACGACCTTAAGAGTTTGGATGAAGCACACCAGCTCTTTCTGGAGAGGGTCGAAACTCTGCCATGCATCTCTTGGATACAAACTGCTTTGGAAAGCATGCTCTGCTTTGCCAGATTATGTTGAGATCATTATAGAACACTTTGTTCTGAGCTCCCACATCTCCCAGTCCTTCAAATGACTTTCCACATCCCTGGTCCTGTAGCTACCTCCAGACTGTAAACCCAAGGAAGGGAGATGTCTGCAGCAACACACAGAGAAAGCAGGCTGACAAACTGCTCTTCAAACTCCTGTAGGTGTGAACCAAACAACTGGGTAACCAGAAGAAACATCACTGAGATGCAGAAAAAAAGGAGTCGGCCACATGCCACCCAAATGGATAACAACGAGAAGCAGTCATTTGACACTTGCACTATATTCTTCTCCCACCTGTGATGTCCCAAACCTCCTGCCATATAGATGAGTCACAGGACCCAGACCCCACTCAAAGCTATGGACCCCACCTATCATGAGGACATATGTGGGTGAAATATGGTATTTGCCTCTCTCCCTCACTGGACTGGTTTCAATTAAGCATGCTGCCTATAATCCAGTTTCTCAAGAGACTAACGTCCCAGAATAGACATAGACAGAGAAATGAGCAATGAGTACATGAGGTAGGTGGCTGGTTGAGAGTATGGATTAGAAAGGGGATGGGTGGAAGAACAGGTGGGTCAGTGAACAGACAGGAAGTCAATGGGAAATGGTGAACAACAGCAGCCTGACCCAGCTGCCTGTCCCTACCTGCTGCTGCTGGGTCTGGGGGTCACTGGTGTCCTCCAGTTGATTCTTATAGATCATTTTCAATTCCTCCAAGTTCTGCTGCAGTGTGGCACATCGCCCCCAAATTCTCCTATTTTCCTGCTTCAGCATATTCACCTTGTTCTTCAGCTGAGCCTGGGCCATCCTCAGCTGGCTGTGCAGGTTGCTGGAAAGAGACTCTGCATAGTAAGCACCTGCACCCTCCTCTGGCCATTGCTACTTCCAGATCCCATCAACCTCCCCAGATTCCAGGTTCCCATGAAGACTACAAAAGGGTCCAAGTACATCCATGACAACTCGGAACATTCAAAATAGAGAACAGCCAATTCAGAAAAGAATAAATGAATTCTGAAGTCCACAATACCAATAGGGAACCATGTCCCTTGAAGAGAAAGAGCCACTTGTAAACTGTCCAAAGAAATATGAAAACATCAAAATGCAGTGGGCACTTAACCTCAAGGGAGAACCAAAGAGGTATTCGAAATTCCTGTTCCATGAAAATTAGCTCTGTAAAAACCCAGCCTGAGCCCCCAGAAGACTAGGTTTTACTGCCACCATCTCACAGTGTGAATCACTTTTCTGTCTAAAGGCTCCTGAGCCTGGCAAGACAATGCTGGGAGGGATGACAATCTCTTTTACATTTAGAGACACCGAATACAAAAGGCCCAAGCCATGCTGATAGCTAAGAGGCAAAGGGGATAGAACCAGAGCTGGGAACTCTTCAATCCATGAACAAAGACAGACAGAAATGGCCATTCCACCCCATCAGGGGTGCCTGACAGGCACTTACCGATAGAAGCCAATCTCCTCCTCAAGCATCTTCAAGTTCTTGGAGGCCTCAGTGGTTTTCCTGTTCAGGTCTGCAGCTGTGACATGGTGTCTTATGTTGCAAATGCAATTTCTCATAAAATGTAGTTGGCCTGTGGTAGGAGCTGGCCCCCAGGGGGATAGAATGTCATGAACTCAGACCTGTAGAATCACTCAAGCTGTGCCCAGGACTGCCCCAAACCAGGGGATGCCACATTCTATGCCTATTTAGTGGGACATCTAGGTGCTCTGTAACCTTGTTATCCTCACCCCTGGCCATCAGAGCCTAGGTGTCCAGGTGGAGGCTGCTCTGGCTGCATAAACTCACTCAGCAGGCCTGAAGTGTCAGTATCACATTATAACCTCAGGAGCCTATGACATAGGTCTTGACCCACCAGAAATTTGTGATTTCATTTCTCCTGTTTTCAAAACAGTTTTCAGTTCCTGGGTAACTATTATTGAAGAGGTAGACATTGCACATAATTCTGGGTTGAGACCCCAGCATCAGGAGAGCTTTACAAACTCCTGGAGGTATTCAAATGTGCAGTAAATGTGACCACATAGACCAAGAGCTGTTTTGTTTAAAGTGGAGCTCCCAGACCTAAGCACTGTCATCGCCATGAAACTGTGAGACAGACACATCCTCAGGCCAAGAGGCAGATTTCTGCACTCCAAAGTCTAGAGACACGCAAACATGCAAACATGTAGATGGGCTTGTGGGACATATGCATGAACATACACACAGCAGAGAAAAGGAGACAGAGTCAGAAACAAAGACATTAGAGAGACAGAGACAAGAAAGAGAGCAAAATGGGATGCTGAAGAAATGATGGAGCAGTATCATCTCAGAGTAGAAGGCACAAGGATCAGTAGGAACAGTGATGAGTCCAGGCCTTGTAGTCAGGCATGCACAGGGAAAAAGATGAACCAGGTCCTTCCAGGTGCTACCAGGAGCTTTCAACTCTCAATCTCCTGCCAGGCAACTAGAAGACTCAACACAAACTCACAACAGCTAGACTTTCACACAACCTACCACATGCCAAGGCCTTTCTGAACACATGCTAGGAACTCACTTCTCCACTGCCTCAATCTCTGATTTCTGTTACTCAGACTACAGGCCTTGGTTTTCATTAGAGGAAGCAGAAGAGCCCATTTCCCATCTCACTCCTACCCAAGGCTTCAAGAGTTCTGCTTCTCCTCTGGGAAGCATTTAGGGACATGAGGTGTCATGTCACCGAGCACAGGGATATCTTGGAGGGGCAGTCTCTTCAAACCAAGATTATAAGAGAATGAGGGTGACATTGAAGACCCAAGACTAACACCGTGCAGTTTGAAATGAATGAATACCAGAATGAAACAAGGACCCTTCAGTACTGAGGATCAGGAGATCTCGCTGCTCATTTCTCTCACTCATCATCATAAGCTGAAGCTGTGTGGTCAGCCTCTTTGTTCCCTTCTTCACCTGCTTGGAGAGGATGGGTGTAGGAGCTGGTGGCTGTCTGCCAGCCTCTATAGGTAGAAGACTACACGTGAATTTGCATAGTGATAAAGCATAGAGGATGGACAGACCACACTGAGGCCCAAACAGAAAGAGAGCATGCCTGCAACCCAGTGATACCCCAAAGATTTTGACCCAGGCTTGAGATGCCTCCTGTGTGGATCTCAGCTCTCCCATCACTCAGTTGAGAGGGGAATTATCAAAGCATCCAGGTGTTTCCTCTGCCTCCCTACACATGCTCATGATCACCACACAGATGGCCTCTCCATGCTTATTAACAAAAGCACATGGGGCAGTTTGGCTTCAGAGGCCTCAAGTCTGTGATTTCAGAAGCCAGGAGAAAAAGAGTACATTCCACATGCACTCAGATGCTGAGGAGATGCTCAGCTCTCCTGTGATGTCACCCTAGGTCCATGACTGTGGATTACAAAGTCAAGCAGGGGCAGAACATGGTCAGCAGACTGAGCAGTTCACCCACTGGAAGATCGAAACACCCCTGAGCTGGCACTAGGATCTACTCTCTGTCTGGATCCACTGCCTCTGACAGTTGTTTGCCTATACAAGAGAAATGCCTGCCACCCACAAGAGCTGACTCGGAAACCTAAGAAGACACTCTCAATGAGAGCTTGACAGACACGTCTGATAACGTAAGGTCACATAGCCAGAACCACATTCCTCTCCCTGCTGCAATGGTCAGGAAGCCACTGCACATAAGTGAAGCCATTGGAGTAAAGTTCAGTGATGTTAGGCCTCAAACTGGGAAACAGTCAGTACCTGACCCTGGTGGTCTCCTTTTGTTACCAGATTATACACCAATCCCTGCTCTGCGCTCACAGTAGAACACATTTGGTCTTGCCAGATCCCAGCTTTGTGCTGGACAAACTAATGCTTTGAAACCCTTGGATTTCAGGAGTTACAATAAGCTACAGAAAGCCATTTGCCTCCTGGAGGCTCCAATTCCAGTGCCCCATTACTGGAAGACCCAGCTCGAGCCCACTTCTTCCAGGAAGTTGGGCACTCCCTTCCCAGGACGCACCGGGTCTTCCCAGAACCACTTCTTCCTTGCTGGATTGCACTGAGATGGAGGTCCAGCTTCCTTCTACCTTACTCTGCTCCTCAGCATTGAAAACATGATTCGAGATGAACTCTGAAGTACTGATGGAATGCTCTAAGAGCAGTTGTTGTTGCCACAACACTGGTGACATCACAGGGGATGCCAGGAGCTCTCCAGGATACAATAGAATGTCCAGAGAATGGACTGCTGGTGTCATGGGGAACAGCCTTTGCCTCCCTGATAATGTTCTCCCTGTACTCACCAGAAACTGAAGCGTCCTTCCCAGAAGACTCTCCTGGATCTTAGCCAATGAGCAACTCCTCCTTTCAAAGCCAGAGATTTGCTCTAGGCTTGATTGGAAACACCTTAGCTCTTCCAAAGTGGGAAATTGAGTCTTTACTTTCCAAACCCTGCCCAGGAATATCTCATTCCGTTCTCAAAAACCCCTATTCAGCAATATGAGAAAGCAAACAGTGAGAAATCACACCAGGGTGAGTGTGGAGGATGAAGGTCACCTGTACCATCATCTACAGCTGCTTGGAAGCACATCCAGGAAGTACCAGCAGGGCTTGTTGCAATGTGAAACGTGAGTTAGGGGATACTGTCAGATAAACCATATGCTTAACTTTTAAAAATTGCTCCAAGATGCCTTAGCAAGTAAAGAATTCAGTCATCATGGCATTGGCATCAGTGTGGTGAACTGTTAGCAAAGGAAACTGAAATAGTGGTGCCACCAAGAGAAAAGCCCTTGGGCCCAGTGTGGTGCTTTCCCCCTCTGCACCAAAGATACCAAATCAAGACTGGTTACAGGCCTAGGTTAGCTCCTCTTTGTAATCCTAGCTCTTGTGAGTAGAAGCAGGTTCACCTAAGCTGAACGTAAACCTGCAAAGCCGGGTTGTGGACAGCTTGGAACACATGAGAATGTGTCTCAAAAAAACTAAACAAAAACCTGTCCTACCTCCAAGGCCTCACCCACCAATCCTTTTCTTCTGAGAGCAACTTACCATCCTCCCTACCACACTTACCCTCTAGAAAGATGGAGAGAGAGGAAGTGGAAGTGATCTTTCTAGCATAAGGACCTTGCTCTTGTCTTACCTTAACTTTACACTGAGAGCAAATGAAAGTTTCGCTCATCATCTGAATTTCTGAGTAATATCCACTGCTGCTAGCATAGTAATATGTTTATGACAAATTCTGCCTTCCCTAAGTGAATCTGTGTCAGCAGCCAATGTCACCTACTGAGGCCAACCCCACTGATCCCTTCAAGGGGCTAGACAGAAGTCATCAGGGACACGCTACTTCCTTGGCCAGAGATTACATCAAGATGACCAACTGTGAATCTGGGGTGCTAAATTTTTTATTACATTTATTTATTTATTCGCTTTAAAACCCAATGTCAGCCAACCCTTCCTTTCTTTCCTGTACCCCCTCATACAAGTCCTCCCCCCATTCCATTTAGAGTGGGAAGCCTCCTCTGGATTTTAACCGCTCATGCTCTCCACCCTACCCCCACATCCTCCATCTCCCTTCCCTGCACATCAGGTTACTGCTGCACTAAGCACATCCTTTCCCACTGAGGCCAGACAAGGCGGTCCATTTAGGGATGTGAGATCCATAGGCAGGCATGTAGGCAACAGGCTCAGGGACAGTCCCTGCTCCGGTGTTTTGTGAGGATCTGCATAAAGACCAAGCTGCTCATCTCCTCCATATGTGCAGAAGACTTGGGTCCAGCCCATGCTCACTCTGGTTGTTGATTCAGTCTCTAGGAGTTCCCAAGGGTCCAGGTTAGTTGACTTCCATCTAGTGTTCGGATGTGAGTCTCTGCATCTCTTTCCATTGACTGCTGGGTGGAGCCTCTCAGAGGACAGTTATGCTAGGTTCCTCTCTCCAATCATAACAGAGTATCTTTAGTAGTGTCAGGGATTGGTTCTTGCCCATAGAATGGGTCTCAATATGAGGCATTCATGGGTTGTCCACTCCTCAGTCTCTGCTCTATCTCTGTGTGCATATCTTGTAGGCAGGACACATTTTGGGTTGAAGGCTCGGTGCGTGGGACACTCTCCTTATCTTTCCACTGGGAGTGCTTCATGATTCCAGGAAGTGGCCACTGCAGCATCTAAGAATCTAAGCTAAGAATCTCAGCTAGAGTTGCTCCCTTAGACTATGATCTTGCCCCATCCCAGGTGTCTGGCACATCCTAGAGATTGCCTCCTGCACCCCAGCCAATCTCCCTTCACTCTCCTCTGTTCTCCCTACAAATGATCTTCCTGCCCTGCCCTGCCCTGCCCTGCTCCACTTCCAATACCCTTTCTGGTGGGCTACTTAACCACACATGATATCCCCACACCCACCCTTCAGACTTCAGTATAGGATGGAGTTCAGGTACCTCCATTCCTGATGAGTACTTTGATATACTACCCCATGGACAGATTTATTATCAGACTCAGTGTAGAAACACAACTGCTGCTCTCAGTAAGAGGTGACCAGTGACAGTAATTAGATGACAGTAATATATCTACATCAGTAAAAACATCCTGCATAACTGAGGAGTAGATAACCAGCACTGTGTCCTGGCCTACATGGGCCTAGACCTGGCTCACAGGCAGGTAGGTGTGGGCACAACTTGGGATTCTTGGCAGGGACAGAGTGAGGCAGAATGGCACTGAGCAGGCTGAGCCACAGTGCTGACACACCTCAGTTTAGGTAACAGACAGACTCTCAGTTCCTCATCCAAGGAGCTCCTGTTGAGACCATGGACCATGTTTGACCATGGTATGTCATACAGACATCTGTTCTAGTAACATAAAGTTGTTCCATTCAGCTGCACTTAGGGCAAGGAGCCAAGGTCAGGAATGCTGACCTCTTGCCATAACCTATGTGACAAGAGACATGTAGAATTTGTCTGTGCTGAAGACTTCCTGGTTGGTCTCAGGCCCCTAATGGCCATGTGCAACAGCTCCAAGAGCCCAGTTCTCATGTTCATTGGGATTCCTATGATGATGTATTATACATTTGTCTGGAAACAACCAGAACTGTGGACAGAGAGCTGTATTTAAGTAGAGAAGGGAACATCACTGTCTGGTGATTACAAATTTGGCATCTGAAACCCAGCTAAACCAAACCTCACATGGCTGGACTTGGCTCATCACTTTCCTTCCCATGTGTACAAGGGGGTGGACAAGGAGCCCTGTTTCTGAAAAAACAGTGTCTGCATCAGCCCAGCAGGTCAAAGGGGTCTGATTCAACTCTGCCAGTCCTCAGTAACAGAAGTCAAAACGCAGGAGATAGATTTAAGAAGCTACTCAGACATCAGGAACCCTGCACATGTTCAGGAGAAGGTGAGTTTGCCATCTGCCTTCCTTAGCTTAGTTCTTTAAAGAGAAGATAACAATGGAGCCGGAAGTGTAGGGCCTTGGGTACCAGTGCCCTGTTCAGACCACTCAGAAGGCTTCCACTGACTTCCAGCAGGTACAGGTCCAGAATGCATCTCCTGGCTTCACTTCATCTTTCTTTTTACTTTATTTTTTAATTGATTATTTTGCTTATTTATTTATATGTTTTGTTTTTATTTTTAGAAAGAGTTTGTCTGTATAGTCCTGGTTCCCTGGAACTCATTCTGTAGACCAAGCTGTCCTGAAACTCCCAGTGTCTCTGCCTCCAGAGTGCCTGGATTAAAGGCCTGTACCACAACATACAGTGAGAGCTAATGTTTGGCTAGAGTGTTCTAGGTCTTAGAACATCAGCAATTGCCAAGTGGGATGGGGGACACAGGATGTCATAGAGCTGTAATGGTATCAGAGATATATGATGTCCATGTCCTGGTATCTAACAGATTTGCTCTGGTTATACTCTGAATCTAAGACTCCTCACCCTAGTTTCTGCTCATTTCATCCTTGACTTCACATTGTTGCTTTTAAGACAGGCTCTCACTGGGTAGCCTCGACTGGCCTGAACTCAATGTGCAGAATAGGCTGGCATGGAACTCACAGGTATCTGCTTGCCTCTGCTTCCTGTTTCCTGGGATTAAATGCATGAATCATTCAGACTGGCTGTTCATCCACTCATCTATCTATCTATCTATCTATCTATCTATCTATCTATCTATCTATCCATCTATCCATATTTACCCTGTGTCTCCCAATTTTCAGTGGTAATTGGATATTAAATAATGTTCAGTACCTCTCCAGGAGGCATGACCATAGACCACCCTCTGCCACAATATCCGAACACCTCAACCAACAGAAACTTCAAGCAGTTATTTGTGGTAACAGGAGAGGCAGATGGTTACCAGTGTAGTCTCATAGCCAATGGGTCAGTGCAGCTACCAAGGACATGAAGCCTTTCATTTATACCCAAATGCTGTCCCAAGGTGGGTACTTCTTTTATAAGACCAAGAAGCTAATACTAGAAACAATTTAGGTACTTGTAGCCAAGAAAATGTGCCAAACATGCACAAGACCCACACAAGACGGGTGTGTCAACATCATTTTGCGTGAGGGAGGGCTTCATGAAGCTTCATGTGAGGATTTATATGCAGGTAGTGGTTGTACGGCACCAAGAAGGACATATTCTTCAATGGTGTAAACAGTGGCAATGTCCCCATGTCCCTGTAACAAACCCTTGCCTCACCCCTGCCCTTGCGTGCAGTCCAATTGAGACTCATTGGGTCTTTAAACAGATAACATGAGAATAGGATGAGTTGGGAAGAGGAACGGGGTGAGCAGGAGGGAGTCAGTAAGACACGGTAAATGGACGTGACTCCAAGAAAACCACATCAGCCACGTGCACAGAATGGCCACAGTGAAATCCCATGGGATGGATACACAAGTAACATAGGCTAAGTCAAGCATTTTTTTAAAAAGGCAATGGCTCTTAAGGAACAGCGGCAGAGGTTGACCTCTGAGTTCCACATATGGAAGCACACCAGCATGAGTATGCAACCCACATGTACGTACAGCACACTAACAGATATCAAACCTGTGTGGCAGGCACAGTGAAACAGCATATTCGTTAAAGTAAATCAGAGCAGAGGAAGACACACTTGAGGCAACCTCCCCTTTAGGGGCGCCATTGTCACACATGGTATAGTTTTTTTTGTTTTTTGATTTTTTTTTTTTTTTTTTGGTTTGTTTGTTTGGGGCAGGGGGTAGTTCCAGAGACTAGCAGATATTTACTCTGAATGTGGTCACAACCTCCAAGTTCTACCTCTAGCTCCTAAAAGTTCTTTATAGCAGCATTAGCTTATCAAGAAAAGGTCATGGAAAACCTCACGCATTATAGTATGGGGAGGAATCAAACATTCTCTGCACCTTCTGCTACACCTGAGGAGCATGGTATTTGTTAATCTCCCTCTCCCTCTCCCTCTCCCTCTCCCTCTCCTCCCCCTCCCTCTCCTCCTCTCCCCCCTGTGTGTCTGTGTGTGTGTGTGTGTGTGCGCGCGCGCGCGTGTGCTCGAGCGAGTGTGTGTTTTGATAGGGATCATACTCAGAGTCCAGGCATGCTAGGCAGGCACTCTACCACTGACCTATGTCCCCAGTGCTACTCTCTGAAAACTGCAAAAAAACTCAGCACAATAGTGGTTAGGGAAAAACCCCCAAGTCACCATGGGCATCCTGGTTTTGGTAATGGCCAATTTTGCTGTAGAATAGGACTCAGGACATGGGAAAAGCCCTGTTGAAGCATTTCTATTACAAAACTTGTCTGTGTTAAAAATTCTCACACTGGAAATTTGCCAGAACACCTGGCTCCATCCATACACGGAGGATTTTTGGTGGTAACAGTTCACTTGTGTCCAGGTCAGGCCTCATACCAGTGTGTTTTATCTGATATACAAGCTCTCTGGTTCTGTTTGCCAGACATCGGATTAAAAGATCCCTGACAACGTGGGACTTGCCTTATCTCATACCTTATAGGTCACCAGGTCAGAGTAGAATCACCTATCCCCTGAGGATGTGCAGGCTGACCACTGTGTGCTGGATCTCATTGATGATATTTGTTTGGGCAACCGCAAGGCCAGAGTGCCCAGAGTTTTCTCCATAAATGAGAGCTAGGAATGAACAGAACCATGCCATTCTGGGAGCTAGGCTCCACCCTCATATCCCCTTCCCCACCCCAGGCTGCAGAGGCACTCTGCAGTGGAGACTGCAGGCTATAGCCACAGAAGACACTTGCCACATCCTCAACACTGCAGAGAGGAGAGGATGTCTGATAACGTTTTCCTGTTACCAAAGGAATTCATTCCCTCCCCCAGGAGGGTTTTTCTCAATTCTGACTCTTCTAGTTGCCATCTTTTCACTGAAGTGGTTATTTGGAAACCCTCAAATAAATCACCCATTGTAGCGCATGCTAGAAGCATTTGGCTCTAGGTCTTGTGTTGGGGGCAAGGATAGTTTTGCTTGTTTTGTTTTCCTATTTATTTATCTATTGACTTTATATCTCAATTGCTTCTTCCTTCTTCCCTTCCACCATCACACAAGCCCTTCCCCTACCCCTCCCTTTCTTCTCTGAGACAGTGGAACCCCACCATGCATATTCCCCTTTTGTGGATTGGTTCTAATGCTGTTTGTGTTCATTTGGCTCCTAAAATTATGTGGGAACCAACATCTGCCTGTAAGACTCTGGGGGTTCCTGCCCCCAGTTGGCTTTGAGTGGCTGGAGCAGGCAGGAGTGAGAAACATTTCTCGAGTTGTACGTCTGAGAACAGTGGCCCTGCACAGGCTCTGGCACAAACAGAAACCTGAAGTTCCTTAGGACTAGCTATGGAACGCCACACGCTGACTCTTTATGGAAGTCTGAGATCGAGCACTCTGTGAAGAATCTGATCATCCCTGCAGCAGAGGCTTCTGTCTAGGTTCCTCCTGGAAACTCCCTAACCGATTGGATCCAGAGAACCCTTTTCACAGAAACGGAAAAACAATTTTAAGGGAGTGGAATGTGATCTCTTTAGGGGATGTTCCTAAATAAAAATGTAATTTCAGCCAAGTGTGATGGTGCACATCTGAAGATCCTATCACTTGGGAGGCAGACACAGGCAGATCTCTGTGAGTTCAAGGACAGCTTGCTCAGAACAAAGTAGAGAGCACAAAAGGGAGAAAAAAATGGCTCAGACACATGGAAAGACAAACATATGGCTTCCTGAATATGTCTACCACCACCTGTGTTCATTACAGAACGCTCAAGATGCAGCAACCCCTTCTCCCACCCGAGAGCCTCAGAAACAAGGCAGAGGAATGTGGCTGGTAAGCTGGCTCATGCCATTCCCAGCCATCCCTACTACTGTTATCAAAAGGGATTCCTTACCTCCCCCAGGAGGGTTTTCTCAATCCTGCCCTTCACCAGGCATGCATAATCCGCGTCATCATCCTTGTCTAGCTGTGCTGTGATAATTGGAGTGCTGCAAGGAGGAGCAAGGGTCAGCTCACCAGGACTGCCTGTGTAGTGTGCTGCTGTATTAAGTCTGAGTGCTACTCACAGCCATGAGGACTTTACTAGAACTCACTTCAGGGAGACCCACAACAAAGGACATCACAGACCTCTCACTGAGACTGCCTAACTTCAGAAGACCCTGGGTGCCCACTTTAGGAAGAAGCCTTTACCTTTTGCTCCAGAGGGAACCAAGTCTTCATGCATTTCACCTCCCTATGCCCCTCTCCAGCAATACCTTGGCTCCTCTGACAACTATCATCATCTGTTCTCGTGGTAGATAGCATCCCATCAACACAGGCCCTTGAAACAGATCTGAGCAGCCTGCAAGAGGCAAGTAGACCTCCAACCCCCTTCATATCCACCACTGCTGGTCTACAGCCAGGAGCAGCTATTTTTCATTTGATGGTTTTTCTTCTCCAAGACTTAGAGAATAGACAAAATAATTCTTACCCCTAAAAATCTCTAGTTCATCTGGTCTCAGGTCTTTTGAAAACTCACCTGAATCACTAAGGACTCACAGAGAATGACTAAAAAACAAAGCAGGAGAAAAATCAATCAGGGTCATTCTAGCATGGAATAATGGCACCAAAGAAATGAAATGTCTGCTAACCTAGTCCACAATACTGCTAACTAGTTTAATATTTTCTCTTTCTTATAGTCATTTTAAAGAGAAACAAGATGAAAGATTTGTTTTGACCCCAGTTTTGACTTGAGAAACTTTCTTTTGAAAAAAAAAAAATCCAAACACTGATCAACACAGCAGACCTGCCCTCTGGACACCAGACACTTCCCAGTTGACAAATCACAGGCGTTCATGAGCACAAGGACCACTGTTTCCAGGAAACAGGCCAGGGCACAGCTACCTGATGGCCTTGGAAGCGTTGATGATTTCTTTGATCCGAGGCACACCCAGGGTGATGTTCATGGAGGCTACTTCTGCAAAGTGGAATGTCTTCAGCGTCATCTGGGTGCCGGGCTCACCAATGCTCTGTGCACAAAGTGCACCTACCGCAGAGCCTGGCTCCAGCTGTGCTCTAGAAGAAAAGGCACAAAAGCAAATATGACACAACAAAGAAAAGGCCATCAACAGTGCTGGGACAGGCTTCTAGTTACTGCCTCCTAAAGGAAAACATGTAGATTCTGTCGGGTTTAGGATGGAAACAACATGGGCCAGGCAGTGTTTGTGCCAGAGGAAGGGGCTGGCACAGGCTAGGAACAAGTGTCATCAGGGGAGTAAGAGGGGCAGAGGGGCAGACAATATGACTAAATTCTGTGTGATAAGCTTGTGATATATACAGGGCTGGTGTCCACTGTGTGGAGTAGTTGGAAGTGGTCTGTTCTTACTGTGTAATGAAGTGGGTCAGAAGGATGAAATCTGCCATACTAAATGTAGAGTTTTCTTATGGGTACAAGACATTCAGGAAATTCTTTTGCAAGTCCTTTCACATTTAAGAGCATCCAGCCTAGGGTCCCACTTGAGAACATAGGTACAAGGCACAAAACTGCCCATAGCCTGGCACTGGTGCTGGAGCAGTGTGCTTAGTTTTTATTTTTAGCCTGACTTGACTTAAAGTCATCTGGGAAGAATACATCTCAGTGAGGAGTTACCTAGATCAGGTTGACACTAGCATGTCTCTTGCTTGCTTCCTGTATAAGCAGACTCCAGGCTTGGAGCCTATATATACTTGCTCTAAAGACTTGAACCTTAGCCTGGAGGTGGTGGCACACATCTTTTTTTTTATTAAAGATTTATTTATTATTATATCTAAGTACACTGTAGCTGTCTTCAGATGCACCGGAAAAGGGCGTCAGATCTCATTACGGATGTGGTTGCTGGGATTTGAACTCAGGACCTTTGGAAGAGCAATCGGTGCTCTTAACCACTGAGCCATCTCTCCAGCCCGGCACACATCTTTTAATCTGTCTCAAAATACCAAAAATAAGCACAAAGACAGAGAGAGGGAGGGAGGGAGGGAGGGAGGGAGGGAGAGAGAGAAAGAGAGAGAGAGAAAGAGAGAGAGAGAGAGAGAGAGAGAGAGACTCACCCCTTCTAGAAGTTAATGGTGGAAGCCTCCTCAGTCTGGTACCCAAGACCCTGCATTTCCAGCCCCATTGTCATCCTTTCTTCTTCGCACTAGGGTGAAGAAGGCAGGTGACAATCTCACCGGTGATCTACTGATTGTATATATGTTTCTTTCTGTCTAAGCAGTTTCTCAAAGAAATTCAATCTCCTGCCTTTTGACTCCTCTTGCAGAGGACTAGCTGAGCTGACTTGGCCTTCAGTAACCTGCTGAGCTGTGACAGGCATTGTCCTTCCAGAGACAGTGCCCCCATGAAGTAATCCCTTCTCTGGATGTTCTATTAAATCCTGCAGAGCTCTTTGCATCTTGTATGATATCACTATGGTTGTAGCAACACCAGCTATCCTTAGGGCATCCGTTCAGTGCCTACAGGGTTCATCCATAGATATGTTGGCAAAACCGAGGAGTCTACTTAAGGGAGAATGGGTAGCAGAGAGAGATCAGAGAGAGGCAGAAGAAAGCTGGACTTTCTCAGTACAAAACAGAAAGAAAAAAAAAGACATGGTGCTGAGGAAGGCACAGTGAGTCCGGGACAGAAGCTGTGGCTCTTCCTGGATGAGCTGGGCTTGGGCTGAGTCTTCCAGTAATGGGGCACAGGAAGTAGAGCCTCTGGAAAGCAAATGAAGTTCCCTGCTTATCATAACTACTCAAAGTGAAGTATTCCAGAACATTAGTCTGTCTATCCCCAAAGCCGGGAGCTCACATGGCTGAAACTGTTGTGCTGGGAGATTCTTGCTTTAACTCTACATGGAACTTGGGCTTGTAACTTGGCTACAAACAGAGACCATCAGGAGGCTGGAAGGGGAACTAATGTGTCCCCATCTCAGGACAGGGCATTAGTGCACTTCACTGCCCATGGTTTCCTTTAGGTACTTTGGCTGTCTGACACTAGTAACAGGGAGAGAAAAGTTCTCCTGGTCAAGACCTTATGGTCTCGGGCTCTACAGAAGAATTCCTCTGATCACCTCTCACTGGCAGTGGCCCCCTTAGCTTTCTGAATCCGCAGTTGGGGTGCCAGGGACTTCTTTAGTGCAAACAACTGTCAGAAGCATTGGACCAAGAATGGATTTTTATTGCCAGCTCGGGGTGTTCTGGATTTTCAGTGGTCACTCTGGTGAGCACGTTCAACCCCTGCATGACTTTTTAATCCAGTCATGGGCCTAGAGAACAAGGCAGGAGATCTGGGCATCTCCTCAGTACCTGAATGCTTATGGACTGTGCCATTTTTCTCCTGGCTTCTAAAACCACAGACTTGAGGCCTCTGAAGCCAAACGGCCCCTTGTGCAGTTGTTAATAAGCACAGAGAGGCCGTCTGTGTGGTCATCATGAGCATATGTAGGGAGGCAGAGGAAACACCTGGATGCTTTGATATCCTCCCCCCACTACAGAATATTGGGAGAGCTGAGAGCCACACAGGAGGCATCACAAGCCTGAGCCGAAATCTTTGGGGTGTCACTGGGTTGCAGGCATGCTCTCTTTCTGTTTGGGCTTCAGGGTGATCTGTCCATCCTCTATGCCTTGTCACTATGCAAGTTCACTTGTGGTCATTCACCGACAGGGGCTGCTGGTGAGCCACCATCCTCCCCAACCCTCCTCACCGAAAACCAGGTAAATAAGGAAATGGGGAGGCTGGTCCTTCAGCTGCAGCTAATGACCAGCAAGAGAAATGAGCTACAAGATCACCTGGTCCTCATCACTGAAGACAATAAGTATTTGTTGTTTCAAATGGGTTCTAGGTGGCTACACCTCCAGGGTGTCCCTGTGCCCTACCTCATGGCCCTAAATGCTTCTTGAAGGAGAGGCAGAACCTTTAGCTTGGGCAGTAGTGACATGGGGGCAGGTGCTCTTCCAATCCTCCACCAACTGGACCCTGTGATCTGAGTGACAGTACTTGGGGATTGAAGCAGGGGAGAGTTCCCAGCGTGCATTTGTAAAGGCCTTGACAGGTGGTGGATTGTGTGAGATTCTAGCTGTTGTGAGTTTGTGGTGAGTCTTCTAGTTGCCTGGCAGGAGACTGAGAGTTGAAAGGACTCCTGGTAGGACCTGGAAGGGCCTGGCCCTAGGTTTTCTCTATGAGTGCCTGACTACAAGGCCTGGGGTCATCACTCTTCCTACTGATCCTTGTGCCTTCTACTCTGACATGATACTGCTCCATCATTTCTTCGGCATCCCTTGGTGTGTTCTCTCTCTCTCTCTCTCTCTCTCTCTTTCTCTCTCTCCCTTCCCACCTCTCTCCCATGTGAGCAGGTAGTCTGTGGTGGGGCCTGAGGATTTACCCCAGTTTCAAGATGACACCAGTGCTGAGGTCTCGGAGCCCCACGTTAAGCAGCACTGCTTTGGTCTATAAGCTCAATGTCGGCACATTGGAATCCCTTGGGAAGTTTATAAAGATTCCCAATGTTGGGTGTCATCCCAACATTATGTGCAACATCTAACTGTGCAGTAATAGTTCACCTAGATCCAATAGGATCTAGAATCCCTGTTGTGAAAACAGGAGAAATGTCATCACACGTTTTGGTGAGCCAAGAACTGTGGCAATAGGCTCCTGAGAACATAAAGGGCTAGACTGCCCCCTCTGGGCCTGCTGAGTGAGCTCATGCAGTCAGAGCATGCTCCATGTGGACACACGGCCTCTGCTGGCCTGGAGCCAGGTTTTCATAAGCACCAGGATGTCAGGGTGTGGCATCTTCCTGCCTTGGGTAGTCCAGGACACAGCTTTGATCCTTGAGGCCTATGTTCACCGGATCCTTTCCTCCTTGGTTCGGTACCTACCATAAGCCAAATCCTTTCTAAGAGAAACTGAAGTTGGGGCATAAGAAGGTCATATCTGACCTGCGGAACTTGGAGAATGAGAACACTCAGGCCTTGGAGACCTTCAAGGAGCTTGAGAAGGGGACGGGTTTCTCTCAGTAAGGGCCCGTGAGAGGCCCCAGCCATGGTGGAATGGCCATTTCTGACTTTGTTTCTGGACCAAAGAGTTTTAAGTCCCCAGGTCTGGTTCTAGGCTTTCTGCCCCTTAGCCATCAGCCTGCCTTATGGTTCTAGGATGTGTGCCTCTTAGACTCAGTTTAGCTAAGTATGAAAGAGACTGTTAACCCCTCACAATATTATCCTACCAGCCTCATGAACATGTAGATAGAAACATGATTTACTCCATGAGAGTGGTTTCAGGCAGCCCAGAGCCTGTGGGACTCAGGCAGGGTTTTACAGAGCTGATCGTTATGGAACAAGTGGATAGAATGCCCTCCCCTTGGTTCTCCTGTCCCACCTTGAGGACATATGCTTCGTACATGCTGCCATTTCCTATTACCATGGACAGTTAAGGACGGGGGTGGGAGGACTCCTCTTGTTCTTGGAGGTACATAGATTTCTCTTGGGTTTGGTGTTTTCAGTACTGGTTGGATCCTTTCTGGAATTAGCGGTTCTCTTATTTCCATCTTCTGAGTGCAGCTGTCATGGTTGTATTGCGCTCTTTTCCTTGGTCTTCCTGGGAACCTGGAGCCTGCTGGGGTTGATGGGGCCTGGAGGTACAATGACAGGAAGAGACTGATAGGGCCTTTCTGTACAGAGGGTGTTTCCAGCAACCTCCATAGCTGGTTCCTGATGGAGCAGACTCAGATGAAGGAAAAGGGGGATGTGCTGAGGCAGGAGAACAAGAAAGTGCAGGGCAACTGGGCTCTGCTGCAAAGCACTTTAGGGACTTGAAGATGATCTGTAAGGACCAACAGGAGGAGACCAGTGACCACCAGACCCAGTAACACTGGGAAGAGTAGGCAGCTGGGTCAGACTAGTGTCTGGCACCATTTGTCCTTGGTTCTGTCTCTGTGCTCATCCACACACCTGTGCTTTCACCCATCACCTGTCGAATCCCAACTCACAACCAGCTCCCCACCTCACATATGTTTAGTTATCTGTCTATGTACAATTGTTCTGGGAAGTTATCCTCTTACAAGAAACTGCAATCCAGTGAGGGAGACAGATGAATAATGTGTCACACACCTACACGTGCTCATGATATGTGGAGTGCTACGCACAGAGCTTTGAGGGAGTGAGTTCTGGATCCCGTGAGACATTTGCACTGGGCTCTTCTGCAACCTGCTTCCTGCCTGTGATATCACATGACCACTGCCATGCAAATTCCCCCTTCTAAGAAGGACCAAAGTATTCACACTTGGGTCTTCCTTCTTCTTGAGCTTCATGTGGTCTATGAATTATGTCTTGGATATTCTGAGCTTCTGGGCTAATATCTACTTATCAGTGAGTGCATATCATGTGTGTTCTTTTGTGATTGGGTTACATCACTCAAGATGATATCCTCCAAATCCATCTATTTGTCTAAGAATTTCATGAATTCACTGTTTTTAATTGCTGCATAGTACTTCATTGTGTAAACGTACCACATTTCTGTATCTATTCCTCTGTTGAGGGACATTTGGATCCTTTCCAGCTTCTGGCTATTATAAATAAGGCTGCTATGAACATAGTGGAGCATGTGTCCTTATTAGAAGTTGGAGCATCTTCTGGGTATATGCCCAGGATTTTTCTTTTCTTTTTTTAATTAATTTATTTTTTGATTGGATATTTTCTTTATTTACATTTCAAATATTTTCTCTTTTCCAGTTCTCTCCTTCAGAAACCCCCTTTCCCATCCCCCCTCCCACTGCCTTTATGAGAGTGCTCCCCCACCTACCCACCCACCCACTCCTGGCCTCCCGCACTGGCATTCCCCTCAAACATTCTCAGTCCAAGGGCCTCTCCTCCCACTGATGTCCAACAAAGCCATCCTCTGCCACATATGTGGCCAGCATCATGGGTTACTCCATGTGTATTCTTTGGTTGATGGTCCAGTTCCTGGGAGCTCCAAGGGATCTGTCCTGTTAACATTGTTGCTCCCTCCATGGGGCTGCACACCCCCTCAGCTCATTCAGTCCCTTCTCTAACTCCTCTATCAGGGACCCCTGAGCTCAGTCCAATGGTTGGCTGAGAGCTTCTGCCTGTGTCTTTGTCAGGCTCTGGCAGAGCCTCTCAGTAAACAGCCATATCAGGCTTCCATCAGCAAGCACTTCCCAGCATCCACAATAAAGTCTGAGTTTGGTAGCTGTATATGGGATGGATTCCTAGGTGGGGCAGTCTCTGGATGGCCTTTCCTTCAGTCTCTGCTCCATACTTTGTCTCTGTATCTCCTCCCAAGGGTCTTTTGTTCCCCCTTCTAAGCAGGACCGGTCTTCCTTCTTGTTGAGCTTCATGTGGTCTGTAAATTGAATCTTGGGTATTCTGAACTTTTGGGCTAATATCCACTTATCAGTGAGCACATACCATGTGTGTCCTTTTGTGGTTGGGTTACCTCATTCAGGATGATATATTCAAGCTCCATCCGTTTGCCTGTGAATTTCATGAAGTCATTTTTAATAGCTGAGCAGTATTCCATTGTGTAAATGTACCACATTTTCTGTATCCATTCCTCTGTTGAGGGATATCTGGGTTTTCTCCAGCTTCTGGCTATTATAAATAAGGCTGCTATGAATATAGTGGAGCATGTGCTCTTGCTACATGTTGGAGCATCTTCTGGGTATATGCCCAGGAGTGATATGGCTGAGTTCTCAGGTAGAATTGTGTCCAATTTTCTGAGGAACCACCAGACTGATTTCCAGAGTGGTTGTACCAGCTTGCAATCCCACCAGCAATGGAGGAGTGTTCTTCTTTCTCCACATCCTCGTCGGCATCTGCTGTCACCTGAGTTTTTTATCTTGGCTATTCTGAGTGGTGTGAGGTAGAATCTCAGGGTTGTTTTGATTTGCTTTTCCCTGATAACTAAGGATGTTGAACATTTCTTTAGGTGCTTCTCATTCCTTCAAGTTTCCTTAGTTGAGAATTCTCTGTTTAGCTCTATTCCCCACTTTTTATTAAATAGGGTTATTTGTTTCTCTGGAGTCTAACTTCTTGAGTTCTTTGTATATATTGGATATTAGCCCTCTATCTAGGATTGGTAAAGGTCTTTTCCCAGTCTGTTGGTTGCCATTTTCTCCTATTGACAGTGTCCTTGGCCTTACAGAAGCTTTGCAATTTTATGAGGTCCCATTTGTCGATTCTTGATCTTAGAGCATAAGCCATTGTTGTTCTGTTCAGGAACTTTCCCCCTGTGCCCATGTGTTCAAGGCTTTCCCCCACTTTCTCTTCTATTAGAGTCAGTGACTCTGGTTTTATGTGGAGGTCCTTGATCTACTTGGACTTGAGCTTTGTACAGGAAGATAAGAATGGGCCAATTTTAGAGAAAATACCCAAGGAGCTAAAGGGATCTGCAACCCTATAGGTGGAACAACATTATGAACTAACCAGTACCCCGGAGCTCTTGACTCTAGCTGCATATGTATCAAAAGATGGCCTAGTCGGCCATCACTGGAAAGAGAGGCCCATTGGACACGCAAACTGTATATGCCCCAGTACAGGGAAACGCCAGGGCCAAAAAAAATGGGAATGAGTGGGTAGGGAAGTGGGGGGGGAGGGTATGGGGGACTTTTGGGATAGCATTGGAAATGTAATTGAGGAAAATATATAATAAAAAAGAATTTAAAAGAAAAAAAAAGAATGGGCCAATTTGCATTCTTCAACATGTTGACCAACTGCCAGTTGAACCAGCACCATTTGTTGAAAATGCTGTTCAGGTTTCTATTTAGTGCCTGAACCTGTGCAGGGCCATTGTTCTCAAGCACTCAGTTCAAGAAATGCTGCTCCAGCCTTGCAGGCTCTGTCTTGCATGTTGATTGGGTGCAAGGTATTCTCTGAGCAGGAGGACTGAGTTAGCCTCATGTTAAGGTGCCCAGGTTGCAAGGCTGTGTCATGTGTGTGTACAAAATAAAGTGGTCTTTCAGCAAATCATCATAAAGAATATGTAGATTGCTCATGTACTATTGACTATGATATGTCACCTTTATAAAATGATAGCCCAGGATTGTAAGGAAAAGTTTCATTCTTTCCCATAGAACAGAGAATATACAGTGCTCATATCAAATTCTGACATGGGGTTAAGGCTGAGAAAAGTTCTAGGCCCCACCACTCTGTGACTCTTTTTCTTAGGGATACAATCAGTGACTGCAATCAAAAGATCCGTGTTGAGTGACCAGTAGAGTTGAGTGGTGGGAGGTAGCAGCCTGAGAGCTAACATGGCAGGTCCCTAACTGCCTTCCTCTCCCAGGTCTGAGAAACTGCAGTATGAGATGGAACTGGCCACAGCCCAGGAAGAGAGTGTCCTGCAGAAAGACCTGCTGCATCAGGAGCCCCCTGCTGACCCTGGTAACCACAGAATCCCTTGGATGGATTTTCTTCCTCAAATTTGGTTTCCTCATTGTGAATAAGCCCTAACTTTATCTAGCCAGTGAGCCAACTATGCTGTTTCTGGTCCTGACTTTCTTTCCTTTTCTGGCAACACCTCTGGAGAGAACTGAGGAGACCAACAGAAGTCAGAGACCACTTCAAAGAATGACATTCTCTACTCTGGGGTCAAGGCCTTCTCTGGAAAAGACACTCCCTTTGAACTGTGAACTCAACAATGAAATAAATACCAACTGACCTGCAGGTGATGCAGCCCCAATCTGACCTATGAGTCTGTTGGCTTCTTCTTCCAGAAGAAAAGAAAGCATCAAAAAATAAGCTTGAGGTACAAAACAAATGGAGACAAGAATTACTCAGAACACCAGCAAGTGGTCCCAGTGGGGGATACAACAACATGGAGGGAGGATATGTTGGTGAGCAAGAGTTACTCTGTCAGTTTACTGTCTAGGGCTTTGGCCACTGACTGAGTCCTCACCCCCCCCCAATATGTAATGGGAAACCGGACATGAAACACTTTATTGATATCATGCTGTTATCCAGACAGACCACACCCAAAAGCATAGGGTCCTCTCTCCAGTGCGGTGCTGCCGCAGACTCCACAACAAGCAGAAGCATTGCTGAAGATAATATGCTACAGACATAACAGCGGTCTTCTTTCCTCTGTTAATCATTTGTTCTTACACAAGGAGGTCCATTGGGGAATCTCAGTTTCACACCTGGAGTAAAGTGACTGACTGGTCCTGAGAAAGAATTTGCACAGAATATGTCAGGGTCACCTATTGCTCTGTTTGGATAGCAGTTGCTCCCTATGGATTTCTTGGGTCTTGAATAAGGATACAGAGGCATATGCTAGTTGAAAGAACCAAAGCATGGCCTACATTTTATAGAAACTACCTGCTATACTACATAGTCATCTTCTCGGGCCAGATAGACAAGGCTATGTGTATGTATATATATATATATATGTATATATATATATATAACCAGCAGAGGGCAGTATTGTTCAGGAAACATTACTTAGTGTCTCAGTGAGAAGCCCCTGATGGAGAGGGACTACCAGTCTTTTGGCTGTGACACTTCAGATAAGGTCCTGAAGAGTTTATCTGCTCAAGAGTTGTTTTGGGTGTTGTTCAATTACAGCTAAAAGGCATGTGTGAAGAAGGTGCCATTCCAAAATTATCCAGACGTAGACTAGTACCCTATATCCAGCTCACAGAGGTTTATTCACTGCCCCATAGATTATGAGGAGGTCCAGATGAGAATAAATGAAAGGGGCATGGGAAATCTGTTGTGGATCATGTGACCATACAACTAGACAGTAACCGCAAATTTCACCTGCAGGCAGCATGGTCGGAGTTTGCTGCCAATGCTGTGCCTACAGGTGATGAGGTTGAGGCAGGACCCTCAGATGACCTGACTCTATCAGCTCAATTGTCACTTGCTGAATTGGCGGGCAAAAACAGACCATAAGGACCCTTCAAGTTATTAACCATGTAGCTTTGCTTCAAGCAGAGAGAATTGCAATATATACAAGTCTTATTCTCAACCATAAAGGTGCTGAAAATGGAATAATTAGGGGGTGGTAAGTCATGCTAAAGAATCAGATCTGAAGAAGAGGTGACCTGATGTTTCCTCTGCAGGCGTGTGTTCCTAAAACACGGAGAATGAGTTAGTGTGAAGAAATGTGGATGCCCACACACATCTGATCAATGCGTGGTTGCTAACTATGTGGGTGACTGAGCAGGATTTATCCAGGATCTGAGGTGTATCTTTCATGATTAAGTTAAGCCCATTTCAACAAAGAGGACTCAGGATTCATACTCCTCTCTGGATAAAACCCTCGGTTTACAGAGGGATGGTGAAGTTTTAGAGTCCCAGAGATGATCTTGGAAACAGTAACAGTGAATCCCACTGCAGAGAGCATTGCAGAGACTTCTGCTGCCTCAACATGGACCTCATCTGGCTGCAGGCTTTCCAGTCTCGTGGTTGTAGATTAGGACCTGGTGGTTATTTGTACATCACTGTGTAGAGACGGTGAGAGTTTCTATAAGTCTTCAAGCCGAGAACCTAAGAACCTTCACTATCAACAGCTTAAGTCAAAAGCAGAGAGTTATGAACTCACCAAATGTTAAGTGCTTCAGGCTCAGAAGCCAGTGAGAGCTGAGGAAGTCACATTGTGTACAGACCTTCATGACTGTGTGCAGGATGTGATAGAAAAAAATGAACATGGCTGTGTGGTTCAGGGACAAAGCACCAGGGTGACTTGGGGCTAGAAATTGTATCTAACAAAAGTATGGTGCAATCAAGAAGATGAACTTTCTTATGTTTATTCTAAAATTTGAGCACAGAAAATGCCCTGGTCTAGGTATCACTGAGAAGGGCATTTCCCCACAGAGACTGGGGTTCCACTCCTGCCGAGGATGCACCGAGGAGGGCTTCAGAGCATTGTTTCGGCACATCCAGTGCTGCTGGCATCCAGGAGGAGGCTGAGAGTATAAATTAGCGCGGTCCTGATAGGACATCAAGGGCACTTTTGTGGAGATGAGTTCAAAGGCTGTCACATGTTACATCATCTTTAGTCTTGCTGAGAGCATGACATATAAAGGCCAAAAGAGGCATGGCCATATGTAGTGCCTGTGGACCATGCCACATGAGGAACCGGCATGGAACTGTCAAGGCAGACCATGTTCAAATCCTAGACATCTCAAAACTTGAGACCGGCAAGAGTACTGGAAACCAGGTGACCCCCAACAAAGGTGATCAGTCACATACCCAACACCTGGGCCACCTCTCTATGCTAATGAGGCACCTCATACCTTAGCTTTCAGCCAATGAACTTTTCCCACCCTGGATAATCTCACCCCAAGCTTAGTTCCTCACCCTTAGTTTACCTTGAAAATGTGTATATGACCACCCTGTTATTCCTTCAAAGGCCAGAAGGGGGAATCAGATCCCCTGCTATAGATGATTTTAGGTACCAAGTAGGTCCTCTGAAAGAGAAACAAAAGCTCTTAGGCTATAAGCCATCTCTCCAGCTCTTGCACTCCGCCTTTGTCCTCCAGCACATTGTTGTATTAGGTGGACTGGATCACCTCCATCATAATGGGGTCTGGAGACGTGTTGGGACAGGTGTGTGAGGTAGGCATTCTGACTTGTCTTGGACTGCCAGGCATCTATGCAGGGCTCTGGTGTCCTCTCTGCTCTCCAGGTCTTAGGATCATACCCCAGCAGTACTTAATGTCAGGGTTGGAGAAGATCTGTCACCTCTCATCTAGGATGGCAATGTAGATTAGGCACATCTGGTAAATTACAGAATTGAGATTATCCTCCTGGAGGCTGAAGTAGGATAATGAATCCTTGAAAACAAAAGTTTCTTGGGACTGGCAAGATGGCTTAGTGGGTACGAGTACTGACTACTCTTCTGAAGGTCCTGAGTTTAAATCCCAGCAACCACATGGTGGCTCACAACCACCAGTAATGAGATCTGATGCCCTCTTCTGGTGCATCTGAAGTCAGCTACAGTGTACTTATGTATAATAATAAATAAATCTTTGGGCCAGAGCAAGCAGGGACTGAGCAAGCGGGGCCAACTAGGAGCAAGCGGGGATGACTGGAGCGAGCAGGGTTGACCAGAGGAAGCAAAGGTCCTAAAAATTCAATTCCCAACAACCACATGAAGGCTCACAACCATCTTCTGTACAGCTACAGTGAAGTCACATATAAAAATAAATAAATAAATAAGAAGAAGAAGAAAGAAAAGTTTCTTAATCTCAGCAGCGCTGGGGGGAAGCTGCAGGGCAGCCACAGTGCAAGGAGCTACAGCACAGGCCACATGTCTCTGGTGGAGAGCATGCCTGTGCAAGCCTGGGACATGAGAGGGACAGTTGAAGTTACCCTTTTATCCTGGCAGATCTCAGAGGATATTAAGGAAGTGTTTCTTCCAGGTGATCGTTTATGGTTTGTGGAATTGTATGACTTTCTGAGACTAGAGGTGAGCCAGAGAGTAAATGTGTGGAGGAGGCAATCCTGTGGGTTTCCAGACGGTTGCTGACAAACCAGGGCTTTTAAAAGCTCAACATCCAGAGAAGCAGAGCAGAGGCTTTGATTACTCTGCCATAGGACAGTTTCAGGGCTGCAGAGATGGCTCAGCAGTTAATAGCACTGACTGCTCTTCCAGAGGTCCTGAGTTCAATTCCCAGCAACCACATGATGGTTCACAAATATCTGTAATAAGATCAAATGCCCTCTTCTGTTGTGTCTGAAGACAGCTACACTGTACTCGTGTGTGTGTGTGTGTGTGTGTGTGTGTGTGTGTAGGACACGTTCTTCCTCTGAGCTGACCCTGACCTAGAAAGGGCCATCTGTAGACACTAGAAAATTAGGTGAGTCTTTAGGACATACTACAAAGATACTACTATACTGAGTTGGGTGTCCTTGTTCATCTTAGTACCTGGAAGGAGCTTGAGCCTGGCTATACCTTCCTCATCCACAGGTCCTCGGCATGGTGTATGGCTGGTTTGGTAAATGCACCCAGATGGGAAGAATAGCCTGACTCACACTTGGGCAGGTAGATAATAGTTTCAGGGCTGGAGAGATGGCTCAGCAGTTAAGAGCACTGACTGCTCTTCCAGAAGTCCTGAGTTCAATTCCCAGCAGCCACATGGTGGTTCACAGCCATCTGTAATAGGGTTCAATGCCCTCTTCTTGTATGTCTGAACACTGTACTCGTGTGTGTGTGTGTGTGTGTGTGTGTGTGTGTGTGTGTGTGTGTGTATAAAATAAATCTTTTAAACAATAGTTTCATACCAGCCTTTCCCAGGCTAAACTGTCCTTAGTGCACGATGTGAACTGAGCCCCCTCCTTATCTCTCCAAGATGGCTAACCATCCCCAGTCTTGAAAGTATTCTGTCAGCCAGTCTCAAGGACCATTCTTGGGGTGGTCAAATCGCCAGCTGAGTCTCTTCACCTAATCTGCCCTGTAATTGTTGTAGAGGATGAATGGAGTTCCCAACCTGGGATGTAGCTCAGTGGTAGAGCAGTTGCCTAGCACTCACAGTGCCCTAGGTTCAATCCTAGCCCTAGGAGCCACAGAGGAAGAAAATGCAAGAACCTAGTTACGTCCAGAGGTGTAGAGTGCAGCAAAGGGGAGTCTCTATAGGTGCTTTTAAGTCCTCCACCTCCAGCCTCGACACGCATCACCCATGGACAGCATTTATGAAACTTGTATTTTCACTATAGCAAGCATTTGTTCTTGGCGTGGAAAGAATATACACAACATGGATAAAGCACGGATAACCGGATGTCTTCCTTGAGAACTTTATGGTATCAAGAACTAACACAAATGTCCTCTGGTCTTCCTGTGTGCTTGGGCAGGTGTATCCATAAACCTCCATAATTATTAAAATGTGACTCAGAAGACCATCTGTGAAGGACAACTTCTATTACTAATGTCTCAGGGAACCTTGCTGTAAAACCAAAATGGCAGTCTACTTCAACTACACCCTGAAGCCTGGCAATGTGGCTGTTCTCAGCGAGGCTGTGGTGTGCATCACCACCATGGAGAACAGCAAGAGCTCCGGGCTCTGCATGCTGCCCTCCCCAAGGGGAGGCAAAGCCTCATCTCAGAGAGAGGCAGCCAGAAGAAGGACCTGGGTTAGGGATCATTACTGAGAGCAAGGACCATTCCCTTCCTGACTTTATCTCTAAATGAATGGCCCCCTCTCATAGCCCAACTCAGTCCATTGGGTTTCTTCCTGTTCCCTCACTGACTTGATTGTGAATGGCTGCAGTTCCCTGAGCTGCCTTTGTCCATGACCCAGACAGCACACAAGCACTGCTAGGTTAAGTGCACTCCTAATGGTCACTGCTGGACATAGATCAAGGCCATTGTGTCCCTAGGTCTTACAGACATCAACACCCACCCAAGGGCCTCTGTGGCCTACTTCTTGCCACAGAGTTCAGTGTACCATTCCTGGCCTTGGCTCCTTGCCCTGTCTGCAGCTCAATAAAAGCATTTGATGCCCCTAACAGAAGTCTGGTTAGCATCACCTGTGCCCAAAGCACAGCTCCTCAGATGGGAAGCAGCACCTGGCTGCTGCACAAGCCTGTGTCACACTGTGGGGACCTTGAGGAGTGCTTGTCATCTCACCTGTCTATGCAGAGCCAGCCACATGTTCTTGCTTTGTCTGTGTGTCAGCTGCCAAGGCATGTCCATACCTCCCTACCTGACAATCTCATGTAAATCAGGCTTTTGTTCCATTTGAGGGATTTGGGACCTTTGTTATTTTACTTTTGCTTCCCAGCAACTATAGAAACCAAGAAAGTCGGGCTCAAACTGTCACCTGAAAAACGGGTTAAGTTAATGTGGTTCTCAGGAATTTGCAACAGGGCTGAGACCTTTGTGAGCCCAAACTCTTCTATAGCTGCCTTCTTAACTGTTTTTATTGTCTGCTTCTATGTGTCCCCAAGAGGCGGTTTCCTGTGACCAAAGTCAAGCCAGTCCTTATGACCTGTAGAATTCTCACTGAATCTTAGAATCTACTTTAGGTATCCTGGATGATGCCCAACTGCTCCAAGTAAACTGCACTGCTGTATGCTGTCACCCACACACCTCTAATATGTGATCAGTCTATCCCAACACCCAGAGCCAAAGAATGCAGAGCGCTAGCCCTCCTAGGTTCAGGCAGAAAACAGTTGCACAGTAGAAGGGACCTGAACATGTCAGCGTTTACCCAGGCTGGCAGCGGTAGGCTTTTGGAGGAGTAAAGTGGACTGTGAAGGGGCAGGTAGAGGACTTGGACAAATTCTTCTATCGCTTCTTAGGCTACTAACAATTATTTCCCTCTCCTGGGAGCTCTTGGGGTCTGTGGGACCATGCAGCACAGAAGAGCAATGAAAGCCACTGTCCTGGAGGCCTTGCTCCTGAGACAATGTGCCCTTTGTGATGGATGTGTTCAGTGGGGTTGGCCCAGGGCCAGGAAGAAATACTCATGGCCACAGCTCCCTCCCTCTGGAGCATCTTTGGGTGTGTTCTCCTTCTGTCTCCTGACCACATGGATTATTATTGTTGTCTTTCCTCCCTGAACAGTGATGTAAAAAGCAGGGAACTGGTCCCTCTTTCCTTTCTGTGTCCCCCAGGATCACTTCTGTAATGGCCCAGGTGGTCTAATTCTCTCCATCCTGCAAGAAACAACAGTCTGTCCTGGTGTGGTGGCACATGCCTTTCACAATGGAAGGAAGAGGTAGGCAGATTTCTATGAGTTTGAGGCCAGCCAGGTTCACATAGTGTTCCAGGATTGCTTCATACATGGGTTAAATGATTATAGAGACAGTTGTGGGAAAAGAAAACAAAACCAAAATATCACAAAACTGAAGCAATATTTTCTAGAATACATACACTATTCAGAGTTCCCCTCTTTGATTTCCAAAGCTCTGAGTTCAAGTGGCTAAGGCTCTCAGAGTGGCCATGGGTGTTTGGAGCAGCCATGGAATAGCTTTTTCTTTTGTGATGGCATAGAGTTTTTCTCTAGCCCAGGCTGGCTCTTCTCTTCAAGATACTTCTGTTTCAGCCTTCCCACTACTGAGATTACAGGCTTGTACTAACCACACTTAACTGCAAATCAGCAATTCCTGGCCTCATGCTCTTTTCCCTCAAGGCAAAGTTTTCAAATTTAACTTAACAGGCTATGAGTGGAGGCACACACTTGTAATTCTATTCCTCTGTTCATGGAGGAGGAGGATGACCTAAGATGGAGGCAAAGTTATCGCACAGAGGAAGGCCCTATCATAAACTGAAATTTGTAATTAAGTACTGTGTTCTCTCTGCATCCACCAGGCTGAACTTTCAGAGCATCTGTGATGTGAAAAATGTCTTTTTCTTCATTTTCCCTTACTACATGAGCTAGCCCGAGTCATAACAACGGATCTAAGCCATTAACTAAGGTTGGCTCAGGCTTTCCATTATCACTGACATATCACTCCCCCATGAAGTCCAGGAGACCCACAAGGTTACACATGTGTACGTATACACAACTTCTTCCATGCATGATTGTCTTGTAAGAAGACATAGGCCTGGTCAGACCAAGGAGCACAAATACATACTATAGCAAAGAGCTATATAATAAATACTATATATATAATAAATACTATAGCAAAGAGCAGTGGAAAGGAGCAGGGGCAAACCCAGGCCATTTTGCTTGTGACCCCCTTGAAATGAGAGGTATGTCCTGTCAGGTGCTTGTCAAGTGGACACTTGGTTGGATGGATGCCCAGGTGTGTTCCTGTGAGCTTTGTGTACAGGTCCATGTGTGGCATTCTGGGAATTAGTTTGCAGGGGCCAGTGTGATGGCTGAAAGGAGCATGTCACAGAGTATGACATCACCCCTAAGATCCTTCCTGGTATCAGCAGTCCTGCTGCCACCTCCCACTGCCAGCCACACCTCTCCCCATCAAACATGGTGCTCTGATATAGATGCCATGTGCCATTCATTCTCCCTCCTGTGGTTTCAGATCACGATGGTGCATTCAGGACCCTTCTCTTGTAGACAGGCTCTGCACAGCAGCAGGCTCCATCAAGCTGAAGACAGAGGTCCTTCTGACACTGGTGGGTGGTGTTCTGACTTCCAAGCTGTCCCTTTAGGGTCTTCTCCTCTTAGGCACAGACTCCTGAGGATGTACCCTGAGCAGAGGACCCAGGCTAGCCATCCGAGCAAAGCATATGACTGCTGTCCTACTTGGTAATCTCTGAGCAAGGCCTGTCAGGAGAGTCCAACCCTGAATGGAAGCTGCCAACTGGTTGGTTGGAGACCTTTGCAGCCTTGGCTTCCACAATCATTGTGAGGCCTCAGATCCCAGCTGCTGCTTTCTCGGTGAGAGAGGAGAGCCAAGCTTCTTCCCTTACCTGCCTCATGAATGGCGATGTGATTCCATTTTGGAACCACGGTACTCATTTTGAACAGTGGACTCCAGATGAACTAAATAAGAGTTTTTCTTTTTAATAGAGACACGGACCATGGCATCATTAACAAATTTATTACATAACACAGGAATTCTGCTCAGAGTAAGCCCCAAGAGGAATTTACTGGAAAGTTCCCTAGTGGCCAACCTTGGTCTATGAGGTATTGAGTCCTGAATTTTCACTGGATTTCTGAAACCAGGACAAATAATATAAAATGTCTCATTTATGAGTTTTTATGCTGACTGCTGGAGAAATGACATTTTGACATGTTGTGTTAAATTAAGATTAATTTTCCTAGTTCTCTCTTTACTGTACTTATTAAAATAATAATAAATAATGATAAATATAATATGATTATACTTATATACTATATATACTATAATAATATATGTCATATTATAATTACTAGATTCTATTATATAATTATATTAGATATATTATAATTATAATAATATTTTTTATCATTATTATTTTTTTTTCTTCAAGACAGGGTTACTCTGTGTAGCCTGGCTGTCCTGGAACTTTTTAGAACAGTCTGGACTTGAATTCAGAGATCTTCTCATCTTGGCCCCCTAAGGCTGGAACTAAAGTCATGTACCAGTACACGCCCATGATTGTCCTACAAGGACTAGATTAACTCCACGAGGGAAGGGGCCCTGATATGCATTGTTCCATACCCAGCTGGTACTTGTGTGAGAACATAGTGGGTTGAAAATGGTGTTAGCTGGTGACTCAACACTTCTTGACAGTCATCAGCCCAGGAGTGTTTTGGATGGTGTCTTAGATTGTATTTCGTTGCTGTGAGGAAACATCATGACCATAGTAACTTTTATAACATTGAATTGAGACTGACTTACAATACCAAAAGTTTAGTTCATTTATCACCATGGTGGACACAATCACATCGTGGATTCTGATGTAGGAGCCGAGAGTTCTATATCTTGATCTTCAGACAGCAGAATGGGACTGTGTATTCCACTGGGCATATCTGAGCATATATAGTCCTGTCTCCACAGTGTCATACTTCCTCCAGCAAGGCCACACCTCATAATAGTGCCATTCCCTACGGCCAACCATTCAAATATATGAGTCTATGGTGGCTATACCTGTTTAAACAACCACAAATGGCTTGCTATTGCTAAGAGAATGTGGTCTGATTTAAATGTCACCTATACACAGGCCTAACATTTGTAAGAAAGCAAAAGGCCTTGGAGATGAAGCATTTGAAGTCTACCTTGCCTTTTTTTTCTGGAGTGGTCCTTGGTCTCAATGTACCCCAGCAGCGTTGTATGTGTAGGGGCATAACCTGCCCTTGGTCAAACCCAGAATGTGAAAGACTTTCAGACACTAGGGGCTAAGATATGCCTTTTTCCCACCTTCTGTCCTGTTGTCTCTCTGCTAACCACACTGTTGATAGCCAGGCACAGGGCCACCCATCGGTGAAACATTCTCCAGCCTCCTCCTACCAGGCCTGGCTACCTAAGGACTGGCTGAGGGATGTAAACACAAGTGTCAAGTGACTCTGGGGACTCTCCTTAAAGGACAAGGCCTCCTCTCTGTTTCTCTGGCTGCGAGACTTGGCACTCAAGTGGCTCCTTAGGCCCCAGTGAATTGAGGAGGCCCCTACCTCATGAGTGGTGGACAGTGCTGGTCAGCCATGGTATGAGCCCCTAAATGGCCACTGGAGGGTTTGTTTTAGTTTTGGTTTTTGTGCTGGAAATAGAGCCCAAAGCTTTGTGCATGCTTCTCATGTGCTCTACTACTGAGCCTCTGACCCCTGACCCTGTATGGGTCTTTAATCAGAAAAGAACGTCTTATGTACTGTGTCAAGTAGAAGTTTGGTTATCTTCTTACCTGAGATCTAGTGCCTACCTGTGTCCCTAGAAGAGACAGCTCCACTATTTTCTGGGCAGAATAGTCAAGTGCTTTCTAATTTATTTTACATGTATTATTTCTATATTGGTTTATGCTTGTCTCTGTGTGCCCATGCTCACATATGTAAGAACACACATGCCCAGTCTCCAGTGGAAAGGTAGAGGACAACTTGTAGCTGTTGGTTCTCTCCTTTCTCTCAGGTCATCAGGCGTGGTAACACACACTTTTACAGGCTGCACCATCTCACCAGCCCCATTTAGTACATTCTAGAAGGTCAGCTCCACGATGACTTGACCTCTTTACCATCTGATATTGACTTAGAATACAATTGGCAAGACCTTTGAAGCACCATTATCAATTTATCAAATATTAATAATTTTTCTTATTAATCTGAGTGGTGATGGCACACACCTTTATCCCAATACTCAGGAGGCAGAGGCAGGCAGATTTCTGTGAATTCTAGGCCAGCCTGGTCTACAGAGTGATTTTTCAGGGCATGCAGGGCTACAAACAGAAACCCTGTCTCAAAAAACAAACAAACAAATAAACAAACAAAAACAAAGGAGAGGAAAATAAGAAGCTAGGCTGGGAAAATGGCTTACTGGGTAAAGTGCTTTCACCACAAGCTTAAAACCTACATTTGAATCCCCAGAGTCCATCTGTGTAAAGCCTTGTGCCCTGTGTGTGTCTGGAATCCTAGTGCTCCTCTGCTGAGCTGGGACACAGAGGCAAGACAATCAATAGAAATGCCAGGACCACTTATCCAGGCATACCCAGGGATGAAAACATCACAGAGGATGCACGTCAATGGCTCAGTTGATGGAAGGACTGCACGTGAAGCCTGATGACCTAAGGATGTGCTTGGGAACGCATGCAAGGGTAGAAGGACAGAAATGACCCCACACAGGTTTCCTCTGACCTCCACATGCAAGCAGAGGCATGCACACACCTGTCCCTGTACACAATAAAGCTAAATCCAAAGAGACGCTAGCTCAAGGTAGAAAGTAAGGACCAACAGATGACATCATCCTCTGCCCACAACACCCATGCTCACACTCACACAAACATGTTTGGACATATATCAGACACATGCAACACACACACACACACACACACACACACAAACACACACACTTTAAACAACAATGACATTCTCTAGCTAGCCTGCAATGAACAAATGTATCAGCGACTCATTCAGCCATCTGTGAAATACTACCTGGCAGATATGAATTTGTCACTTTGACAATAAACCCACTGGTCCAGCAGAAATGGACCTAGACCAGAATGTCAAGTCTCAAGTTCTAGTGACTACTCTGCAGGCCCCAGGAGTCTCTCAGAGGCAGAAGTCTCTGTGTGTGCGTCAGCAAACACATGCTGGTCATTACTGCTCAGCATCGAGTCTTGGCCAATTCCTACCTCCCCTCCTCCCTCTCTGGAATGTTCTTGAGCCCATTACCATGACTGTGACCATGACTGTGACACAGGCCTCCCAGCACTGGTGTCATTGCAGACTATAGCTGATCTAGCCATCTTTAGCCCTCTAGCCATGACAATGGAGTTTCATTTGCTAGCTGTCTGTCTCCCCAGGGAGACATAAGCAATGTGAGGTTTGATGTGTTGCATAGAGTTCATTTTCAATACTAGCCCGAAGCAGAGTGAACCATAAACACTTAAAAAGTGCAAGACCAAGCCAGGCTTGATGGTAAAAGTCTTTCATTCAAGCACTCAAAAAACAGAGGCAGGCAAATCTCTGTGAATTTGAGGCTACCCTGGTCTACAGAGCAAGTTCCAGAACAGCCAGATAATACACTTAAGACACTGTGTTGAAAAAGAAACAAAGCCAAGAAGGGGGCTTGAGAACTGACTCAGTAGTTAAGAGCACTCGCTGTTCTTGTAGAGAACCAGTATTCAATTCCAGGCAATCATATGGAGGCTCGCCGCTGTCTAAAACTCCACTCTCAGGGTATCCAACACCTTCTTCCAGCCTTTCCAGGCACATATGTGGTGTACAAACATACCTGCTGGCAAAGCACCCATATGCATAAAATAATAAATATTTAAAAAGGAAAAAAGGATAAAAGAATACAAGCCACGGGCTTATGAAATGGCTCAGTGGGTAAAGGCTTGCTGCACAAACCTGAACCCCTAAGTTCAAGCCACAGAATTTACATAAACATGCAGGGAAAACAATTGACCCCACAAAATTGTCTTTTGACCTCCACTTGTGCACATACAGAGAATAATAATTTGTAAAAATAAACCAAAATTACTCATAAAAAATCAGTTAGGCTGGAGTCATGCCTCTGTTATAGAACACATCTAAGGGTTACATCCTTAGCACCAAAATTAAAAACACACAAAATATACAGAAGAAAGTGAATTCAAGACCCAACTCCCTCTGACTTAAGCATCAAAGAGTAAAGGTCTGGAGCCCAGACCTTCCTCTCTCGTAATTTGAGGTTCCTATGACAGTGCCTGTCATCCTGATCAGACTCAGGTGCCCACTTTGCCGCAGAATCGTCCTATTCACGGTCTACACAAACCAGAGACCTCTTGTCCTTGAACTATCTCACAAAAGACCCCATTACAATTGTGCCAGAGAGAGTGCTTCATAGCGCTAGATTCAGGAAAACAGGCTGTGACCCCTCCTCCCTCCAGTTTCTGCCTGCAAGCCTGGGCCCCAATCCTGGCCCCCAACACAAGAACCAGAGCCAAATGCTTCTAGCATATACCACTATGGGTGATTTATTTAAGGGTCTCCAAATAATCACTTAAGCGTCACCATGGCAACCTGAAGAGTTGCCATGGAGATTGGAGCAGGAAATGTCCCCATGGAGACACCTGGGAGACTCCATAGGAAATCATTACCAGGTGGAGGGGCTTGGTAAGGGGGGTGCTGAACACATAAGGGAGCCCTGTGATCTGCACTCTGACAGGAGGAGGGAGGCATGGGGGCCAAGGGAAAGAAAGCAGCTTAGAGAGGCAGGAGAGTTCCTGATTTCCACAAGCACCATTCCACTTGATGCAGAACTGCTAGAACAAGCACAGCAGAGCTCAGGGAGGAAGGACAAGCATGGGTGGCAGAGGTGGCCCCCAGGGGAAGGGGAGGGTTTACTCTAAGTGCTTTGTCTTGCATTTGGATTTATTTCACCACGGTGTGCAATATTAACTGTTCTTACAAATGTGGCTGGTGATCATTTATCATGTTGACTATGTTGTCTCCTCAAACCAATCTCACATGGCAGAAGTGAGCTCAATTTCAGGAGTGTGGAAACACTGTCCACAGCGAGCCACGGTCATCTCACAGATGACTCTAGCTTCTCAGACTCTCTTAGTAAGTCAGCATTTGGGGGCAACTATATTCCCACCATAGCACTGTCACACAGGACGTGACTTCAGACTTGGCCTTCTGGGGTCAGTTCTTTTGTTTCAGGGATCGAAGAGGGGGCGCTTCCTGCACCAAGGTGAGTCTGCAGCTCCTGGAACCCAAAGTCACCATGGGCTCTGTCCACTTCATCTCTACCTGAGACTCCACCCTGCATTGCACCTGCTCCACAGCCCCCACCCACTCTTGCTTCAAAGCCCTGAGCTGGATTCGCATTCACAGAGAGCCAGCCTGCCGAGGGTGTTAGGAGGCAAGCTTCAGGGGCAGCAGAACAAACCTGTCTCTCCTTTGGCCTCTGCATCCAGCCCTGTGTGTGAGAGCTGGGCAGACAGCTCAGCTGACCCACCCGTGCTTCCACAGACAGTCCACACCCAAACGGTGCCAAGTAAAGCTGGAGAGAAAGGAAAGGTATCAGAAGAGAATTAAGGTGAGGAGGTGACTCAGCCTAGCGGTAGCCTGCAGCCATCCAGGAGGAACTCTTCAGACCAGGGCTCTGCTAGGCTCAGCTTGCAATCTGGCCTGCAAGTATTGCTCCATGGGTGAGCACAAGGCAGGGAAGGGAAGAGCTGACTAAGCTGCTGCCTTGAACCTGGCCCCCCAGAGTAACTGTCAGGCCATTATGAGCTAGATCACTGGCGTTACATGCAAACAGGCTTAGGGTTTGATCACCTGGTGGAGAGTGGAATCAGGCTGGGGAGGTGACTCTAAGCAACAGATAACTTCAACCTTGGGAGGAGCCGCTCACAATGAGGACTGAGCACCCAGTGGGTGGAACTGAACCCCCGGAGCAGCAGAGGAAAACCATCAGGAGTAGCAGCTTGGCAATCCAACAGTTCAAGTTCTTGACTCAGGACAAGATGCGAACCTCTCAGAGATTTCCTTAACTGAATAAACCCTGGGAAGCAAAGCCGATCCAACTATTGATTCCTTCACTATTGATTACATTCACACCATAAATTCTCTGGCACACCGGGAACTAGGCTCAGTTTAGGATGAATTTTAAGGAGTGCACCTCCTCACTTCCATTAAGATGGCAACTATGGTTTGGAGGGGGGGGGGGGTCTGCAATCTCTGCACTTGGGAGGTTAAGACAAGAGGATCTCAAATTGAAAATTAGAACCTGTCTCAAAAACACATAGGGAGAGTACAAAAGATAATTCCTCTTGGAAGAAAAGGGAGAAAGTGGCTTCTGCTTTCTTGGGAGGAAGATAACCAAACCCAGCTATATCCCCAGTCCCTAATCCTTTAACAACAGAAGCCATATCTCCTTCCCTCATCTTACCCACATTATCCTGGGCAGAGAGGAAGGGCAGGCCATGACATATCTGGACATCATGGGTCACCAATGACAATCTGTGGAAAGCTTGGTATAAAGTGCTGTAAATAGGGACAGAGATAGTCAGGAGCAGAAAGAAACAGGCAGAAGTGTGGGTCATGGGAGAAATGGAGTGGAGCTGTGGAAAAATGAGCAGACCTGGCCAGACCAGAGATTTCTGCTTCTCATACTTAGCAGCTTTCTGGTGCTGGGGAAGACATCTTTGACCTCTATGGGCCTCAATTTCTACAGCTGTAAAGGATAATAGAAATGCCAGAGTCATGAGAGTGCAGAGAAGAATAAATGACAGAGAAGTGAATACAAGAAAAGGCTCAAAATAGACATCATATGTCTGGTAAAATTTTCCTATTATTAAAATGATTTTGTCCTTGTTATATATCTTGGTTCTTTTTGGACAGTGGTTGCAGGTGAAGCTTAGGCAGGTTTGGTTTGATGACAAAGTATCTTACACGGGCAAGCTGAGCTCAGTCGTGGTTCAGTAGCTGGGAGCCTTGGATGGTCTTTGTGGCAAGGACTTCAGATTTCTTTCAGTAACGTGTGAATGTGTACCTGGCCTAGATGTGTGGCTACCCTGCCTAGGTCTCTGAAGTGGTGCTTATGTGTCAAAGAGGTGGTAGGCGGGGTTCTTAGGAAAGGCCAGAGAGAAAAGGCCAGACCTAGAAAGCCAAACAAAGACTGGAAAAGGAGGTTGGCAAGAGTGGAGCTGAAATCCAGGCTCTAAAAGTAGCCCTGGCCTGATCTTGTGCAGTCCTACAATCAAATTTACTTAGGATGAAGGGGAGAGGGAGGGAGGGAGGGAGGGAGGGAGGGAGAGAGAGAGAGAGAGAGAGAGAGAGAGAGAGAGAGAGAGAGAGAGGGAGGGGAGAGGGGAGGGGAGAGGGAGAGGAGGGGAGGGGAGGGGAGGGAGAGGAGGGAGAAAGGGAGAGGGAGAGGAGGGGAGAGGAGGGGAGGGGAGGGGAGGGGAGGGGAGGGGAGAAGAGGGGAGAAGAGAAGAGAAGAGAAGAGAAGAGAAGAGAAGAGAAGAGAAGAGAAGAGAAGAGAAGAGAAGAGAAGAGAATTAGAGCAAGCTCACAGCCTGAGCAACAGTGAGATCCTGTGTCACATTTTACAAAAAGCTGTCCAGATGTGGCTGCTTGCCTGTAACCCAGCACTCAAGAGGTGGAAACTGGAAGATCAGGAGTATGCAGCTTCATACTCAAGCTCAAGTATGAAGTGTCAGCTTCATAAGTCCCTGTTTCAAGCAGGGCGGTCTTGGCGCACACCTTTAATCCCAGCACTTAGGAGGCAGAGGCAGGAGGATGTCTGAGTTCGAGGCCAGCCTGGTCTACAGTGTGAGTTCCAGGACAGCCAGGGCTACACAGAGAAACCCTGTCTCAAAAAAAAAAAAAAAACAAAAAACAAAAAACAAAAAAAAACCCAAAAAAAAAAAAAAAACAAAAAGAAAAAAGAAAAGAAAAAGAAAAGCCACAGAAAGGAAAAAAGGGAGGAGGGGGAGGGAAGTAGAAAGATTTTAAAAATTATAAAATGTTTGCCTAGCACATGTAAGGCCCTAGAGTTAGCCCCCAACATCACCAAAAAGAAAAAATGTTGAAACAGTAAAGGCATAGAAATGTCAAACTCAGGAGCTGGTGAATGCCTCAGTGAGTGAAGGCACTGACTGCCAGGCTTGCCAGCCTGAGTGTGATCCCTGGGATGGCCATGGTGGGAGGAGAGAACCAACTCCTGCAAGTTGTCCCCTGTACCACACACATGCTATGGCACAAGCATGCCCACCCACATATACATATACACAAATAAGTAAGTGTACTAAATATTTTGGAGACAGATTTCAAAACTACACAATTCTAAACACTGTACTGTCTAGTGACATAGACACTCATGACCAAATGATGGAGAAAAGATCAGGTTCCCCTCAGACTCAGGGCAGAGGTTGGATGGGGGAAGGAGAGGCTGCCAGATGCTGCTAAAGAGGGGACCAGAAAGGGCCCTGGAGGTTCTGGAAGGTTTACTACGCACAGTGAGAAGAGGGAGACAGGGACCTATGTGTGACGACATACACACCACCTATGTATGGCAGTCTACACACCACCTATGTATGACAGAATACACACCATCTCTGATGCCTTCTGAGTGGACAGAGACTTGAAGGGAGGCAGCATCGACACCACCGTGACAGTAGCAGGGACATGATGTCTGTCTCCTTCCGTCCCTGCTGGCGGTGGCACATTTAGAACTCATGCCCTTCTGGGTGCATTACTGTTAGCTGTTAGCAAGTCTGTCTTCTCTGCCATTAATTTGTTGATTCAGATGGCAATTAAGGAATGTCCCTAACGTGTCAGCAAGCGTGAGGGGATGTCACTGAACATCCAATAATGAGAAGCCACCAGGCATGGCGTTGTGGTGACATGTGCCTAAACCCTAGCACGGAGAAAATAGTGGCAGAAGGGTCAGGACTCCAAGGCTAGCCTGGGCTACATGAGACCTTGTCTAAAACAATAATAAAAACAAAAATAAAGAAAACCCTGGCCTCACAGGGGTAGGAAGGTTAAGAGAACAATCCATGGGAATATGTGTGTTCTTAGGTCCTGGCTTCTGCTGAAAGCTTGTTCTGTCTGAAAATCTAGCCTGAGTTTCCCAGAGCATACTTCTCCCCCCATGCTCAGCATAGCCAAGACCATGGAGACAATTGTTTGGGCCTGGGGATATGAAGGCCTTAGGTATAAGTCAGGGCAGACTCACCTTGCTTAAAGGCAAGCACAGTCACAAACCGATTTGACTCTTCCTGGAGGGGACTTTTGGGATCCTGGCTCACTGGAGTCTTAGAGTGAAAAGATTCCCCACAGTGCACATGTAGGCTTATGGCCCCAGAGGGCCAGGCCAGAGGGTCTGGGCCAAAGCCTAGAAATCTGGATGTCAACAGGCCCCTCTCCTGTCACATGCCGGGATATATCTGCTCTGTGCTGAAGAAAGGACCACTGAAGGCCAAATGTACCTGTGTACACACATGAGCACTGGAGAAGCTGGGGAAGGTTAAGCAGGAAGCCTTAACCCTTCAAAGAAACGAGATGTTGTCTAGTGTTCCTCCAGGAATGCTGGGAAGGGGTGTGGCTTACAATCTGTCTGGTGAACCTCCGAATCGGTAAAGGTGGGCTTTCCCCATATCACCCAGGAATTATGTCTCAGACCCTTTCTTCCTAGACCCCAAGCATTGCTTCTACGTTTAATACATCCAACCTTATGAGCGGTGTTACTTGCAGTTTACAGCACCCTAAGTGACTTCATGTTATCCTAGGCCAGGCCTATCTTGACTCCCACAGACACTGTGTTTACAACAGTCACTCTCTCTAGACCTTAAATCTTGAGCACTGTTTCTGAGGCAACAGTGCCCGTCTGTACGGGAGAAGAAATGTGTAGTTTGTAAAGAGTTTCAGTGCAAGCCTGCCCCCCCCCCACCTTGTCTTAAGCCTTGTTGTACACACAGCCAGAGTTCACTGACATCGGAAAACTTTTTCCAAAATTGGGTTGTGTTTCTCTTCTTTTTTTAAAAAATATTTATTTATTTATTATTTTATGTATATGAGTACACTGTAGCTGTACAGATGGTTGTGAGCCTTCATGTGGTTGTTGGGAATTAAATTTAGGACTTCTGCTTGCTCCAATCAGCCTCGCTTGCTCAAGCCCAAAGATTTAGTTATAATTATAAATAAGTACACTGTAGCTGTCTTCAGACACACCAGAAGAGGGCGTCTCATCTCATTATAGATGGTTGTGAGCCACCATATGGTTGCTGGGATTTGAACTCAGGACCTTCGGAAGAGTAGTCAATGCTCTTACCCACTGAGCCATCTTGCCAGCCCCGTGTTGTGTTTCAATGTGACTAAAATAAACAATCTGGTGTCAGACTCTAGAAAGTTATTGTTTTTGTTTTCAAAACCGGGTTTCTCTGTGTAGCCCTGGCTGGCCTGGAACTCACTCTGTAGACCAGGCTGGCCTCAAATTCAGAAATCCACCTGCCTCTGCCTCCCAAGTGCTGGGATTAAAGGCGAGCGCCACCACCACCCAGCTCAACTCTAGAAGTTTTGAACTAACGTTGGACAACTAAGTTGAGTTAAAATGAGTTTTATTTTCTCTTCCTGAATCATTTTGCTTCTGGCCATAAAGCCTTCAGGGATCCCACGTATATCTCATAGTCTGAGAATCCCAAGTGTCTGTGAGACCAAAATGGACAAAGAATAGATGAGCAAGAACCCTCCTTCCTCTGAAAAGCAAATGAATCTTTCAACTCTGGAGCATCCCAAAGAGTCAAAGAGTCAATATGCATATTCCTTTGGAAACAGTCCTGGAAGATAAAGTGAAGACAGAAAGAGCTGGACTTGGGTTTGGAAATTTTATGGCTTCAACGGGTGGAGGGGTGTGTGTGTGTGTGTGTGTGTGTGTGTGTTTCAGTTTGGTTTGATTTTTTTTCTTTTCTTTTTTTTTTTTTTTTTTTTTTTTTCAATGCTGAATGCTGAGCCCAAGGCATTGAGTATGTTAGGCAAGCACTCTACCATGAGCCCAAATTTTAATCCCTCTTCTCCTGTGCCGCATTATTGAGCCCCTCCATGACACAGTTTCCCCATTTGCTCAGTAGGCAGGTTAATAATGTCAGAGGGTGGCTCTGAGGATTGAGACTCAGTGATGGAAAGCTGGTGGGACTGGGTTCACACTGGGCTACACACTGAGATTTCAGGTCCCTTTGTTCTTACCTGATGGTGAAGAGGAGGGCAGGGTTGGGTAGAAATTATTCCAGGGAGGGAGAAGCTGTCTTTTTTAATAAAGGAGGCTCAGAGAGGTAGGGTACAGCTCCCAGACCCTGAGACCAGAGGATTGGATGACATGGGAGAACAAAGCCCAGAGACCAAGCCAAGGTGGGCCTTTTCTGGTTGGGAAGTTTCCATAGTCCCTGATGTCTGTGTTACTGCTCCAAGATCTCTGGCTTCCCATCACAGGGTTAACCTGAAACTTGCAGAGTTTCCCAAAAGGCTCATGAACTTGTTCTTCTGGCCAATCAGCAGAAAGGAAAGCCAGCAGTAAATCTGGTTACTTAGAGATGAGGCTCCTCGAGTAATAGGAAGAGAAGGAACTAAATCCTGGGTGCGCTCAGAGGAAGAGGAAAGGGGCCCAGGGAGTGGGGAAGTATCAGGTGGCTCCCCAGAAATCCAAGGTATCTTCCTCCAAGGAGATATATGCTTGGAATTCTGGTTGTGGTTCACAGATAAGACAACTGAGCCGACCAATAGGAGGTATGAGAATGAATTTGAATTGTCTAACTCAGGTGAGCTGAACACAACTATTTGTTCCCAGCTTGCTCCAGCAGAGGGGATGACTCCCTATCCCTGGCCTTGGGTAAAGTTTTAAGGACTGGCAAGCTAGTGGTAAAGGTAAGAGCGACTCAGGTGTACCCTGTTCCTGATCAAGGGAAAGATGGGGTGAGGCTAACTAGACACAGAGTATCCTATGTGCCTGCATAGAGTAACAGATTGGGCCTTTTCCATGTATCCTTCCTGGGGCCCTGGCTCACTGGAGTCTTACTGATATGATTCTCCATGATGTACATTTAGGCTGATTATTCCAGAGGACTTGACCTGAGGGTGTGAGCAAAAATCTGGAAAGTCAGTGGTGGTAAAATCTGGTACATGTTGGTTAAATCTTGGCCATTTTAGGAGCAGTTTTTATAGAGGTGTGTTTTGGCATCCTGGCCTGACTGTGTAGAAAGTGGCTGCTGAGTTTAGCTGGACGTGGTGGCTCACGCCTTTAATTTCAGTACTGAGGGAGGCAGACACAGGTAGATCTCTGAGTTTGAGTCCAGCCTGGTCTACAAAGCAAGTGCCAGGACAGCCAGGGCTACACAGAGAATCTACAGTGGCAGGCAACACCCTGTCTCAAAAAAACTGAGAGAGAGACAGAAAGAGGGAGAGAGAAACACACACACACACACACACACACACACAGAGAGAGAGAGAGAGAGAGAGAGAGAGAGAGAGAGAGAGAGACTGCTGGCTCATTTCCTTAAAAATATTTCAAAGAGTTTGGGGGCTGGGCAATCATGGTGGCACAGACTTTTAATCCCAGAAAGAACTTGGAAAGCAGAGGCAGATAGATGAACGTCTATGAGCTCACAGCCAACCTGGTCTAGTAAATTTCAGGCCAGACAGAGCTACAGAGTGAGTGGGAGTCTGTTGGTTTTTTTTTTTTTTTAAAGATGTATTTATTTTTATTCATGTGTGTGTGTTTGTGCCTTCAGTAGTTTATGTGCACCACATATTTGTCTGGAGGCCAGGAGGCATCAGATCTCCTGGAACAAGAGTTATAGGCAACTGCAATCTGCCTGATGTGGGCCGGGAACTGAACCCAGAGTCAGGTTGCAAAGAAACCTGGGACAAAAGTCTAACTGTGGTGTAGATTAACATGGCAAAGCACACTCTGGAAGCCAGGCTCACTCAGTACCTGTGGCTCCCCTCACTCCCCACTCCCCTAAATCCACCCGGGGTGGGGGGTGTGGGTGGGGGTGGGGGTGGAGGGGTGCTGCTTCCCTTCCTCAGTCCTTCCCCCTTCTCCTTCCCCATATAACGCAGCTCTCCCGTTTGGCTGTGTGCGGTCTTGGTTCCTATAGCTCTCTTGGTTCTTTGGTCTGCTCTTGGCCTCCTCTTGCCTCTCTTCTCTTCCTCTCTCACTCCCTCACATCCTGTCCTCTCAGGGCTTGGTGCAGTCTGTTGGCCATGTTGAGGGTACTATTTTCTCTCCCTCCTCTGACCTGCAGATGCCTCTGGCTGTACTCTCCCTCATATCTACAATAAAATCCTTCTCCTCAGCCACATTCTGGATGCAGAATGCCTTCATTTCACTCACCCCAGTCCTCTTGAAAAGCACTGAGTGCTCTTAATCACTGAGCCATGATTCCAGCCCTTGGGTCATTTCTTTTACCCGTATACCCTGGCCATTACTCTGACTCTGTGGTCTCTCAGAAGACTTAACAGCTCCGCACATGGGAGCACAGAAGCAACCCCTACTGCAGAGCTCCGCACCTAGTGTGTCTGGGAAACACCCCATCGGAACCGCCCTGCAATTGGCAGCTGCTTTCCAGCTGTTGCTTCTATACAAAGGAAGCTTGGTTAGAGGGGTGACCTTGACAGCTTCCTGGGGAGAGTCAGCCTATCACTTTCCCACTTCTCCCTCCTGGTCCAGCTGACTGGCTTCCCGGAGCCTCAATGGGGCACAAGGACAATTGCTACTGTCACGTGGTGGATGGAACCACATATAAAGAGGTTGGAAAGAAAGAGTCTGGGCAACATAGTTTCCATAGTTTCCGCTTAACTCCAGCCAGAGTTTCTAAGTTGCAGCAAGCAATTCTTTTAGCAAGCTGCTTCTGTCTGGCTCTGCAGCCCTTCATCACCTCTGAGAGCCTGACTGGAATCACATGACTATTTGCATCTGGTTTGCATATGTCTACACCCACAGGACAGGCCAGCTCCTGAGTTTTAGCCTGTTCCTCCGGAGTTGGGCTTCATTCTTTTGAAAGCAGGGGCTGTTCTTGTATTACAGAGTTCTTGTAGACTTCTCAGCCATTCTCTGCAGGAGAAAATGCTGTTCCTGTAGGATAGGAGGCACACACTGCCAAAAGGGTGGGAAGGGGGCAGAATGCTAAACCTCAGATCACTCTCCAGGTTATTCTGTCTGTGCTGTCCCTTGGGCGGAGGCATTGCTGGCTGTAGAGAAAGGATCAAAATAGGGTCTGCTATGATCTCTGTGATCAGGGAATGGGCATTGTTCTGACTTGCTCATGCCAGAGCTATGTTTATTCTCGGGGTCACTGGGTTTCAGAGCTGGGTCCTTGGTTGTGATGGTTGTATATGCTTGGCCTAGGAAGTGAACTATTAAGAGGTATAGCCTTGTTGCAATAGGGGTGTCCCTGTGGACATGGGCTTTAATACCCTCATCCTAGCTGCCGGGAATCGAGTCTTCTCCTAGCGGCCTTCAGAGGAAGATGTAGAACTCTCAGCTCCTCCCACACCATGCCTGCCTGGACACTCCCGTGCTCCTGCCTTGATGATAATGGACTGAACCTCTGAACTTGTAAGCCAGCCCCAATTAAATGTTGTTTTTATAAGAGTTGCCTTGGTCATGGTGTCTGTTCACAGCAGTAAAACCCTAACTAAGACACTGGTCTACATTAGAGAAATGAGGGTGACCTCATTGGAATTCTTGTCTGTATATCTGAGCAATTAACATGGGTCCTCTATCCTTCCCTTGTTCACCCTTCCAGCAAAAAGCCCAGAGCCCTGCTACACATGAGGCCAGGGTTGGGGACAAAGGCCAACACATCAGTGTTTAAAAAGATGAGAAAGTAATAGTCAGTTCAAAAGGGAAGCTGACACAGTTTCCTCCATTGAAGTTTATAACAATGAGAACCTCAAAAGGAAGTGCTGGCTTTAATCCCAGCCTTCTGGATGCTGAGGCAGGCTGATCTCTATGAATTTAAGACTGTGCTGGTTACAGGACAGAAGGGCTGTTACACAGAGAAACCCTGTCTCAAAAAAGAAAACCACAACCACAGCAAAAGGAGCGAAAACAAACATCTTCAAAGATAGTAGGAAGGGTTTTTTGGACCTAAGAATGACAGGAGTTTTCTCAGGAAACAAAGAAGCAGGCGACACAGCAGAAGTCACATTATTTTGTCCTTAAGATGTATTCATTCTATTTACTGTATGTGAGTGTTTTGCCTACATGTATTTATGGGCGCCATGTGTGTATGATGCTCAAGAAGGCCAGAAGATGGAACTAGAGTTTCATCAGATCCCCTGGAACTAGAGTTATAGATGGTTGTAAGCTGTCATGTAGGTGCTTGGAACCAAACCCAGGTCCTCTGGAAGAATGGCAAATACTCTTAACCACAGAACAGCTTTTCCAGCCCCCAGAAGGCACACTATACTGGTGTAGGGTAGTATAAGCCAGTTGTTGGAGCACGGAAGCAGTAACAGGGGAAAGCCTTTGCTTTGTCTTGATGAGAGTTGGGAGCTAGTGAAGCTATTGTTCTGGTCTCTCTAGACGTCTTTACAGAGAAGACTGGTAAGACCTCTCTTAGTTCAGCTCACTATTAAACCACCAGTCCTTTTGGGAGAAGTACCTAGGAAGACTACAAAGAACTCCCCCTCCAGAGTGTGACTTCAAATGGGAGTCTGTAGAACGCACTCCTACTGAGTGCTTAGCCAAGAAGAGAGATAACTAAGGGTGGGGAGCTGAGATGGATTGTTGGCTGTGGTTTGTGTGAGTGTGGGGAGCGGGGTGGTGGTAAAACCTGACTGAGACTCCAGAGGAAAGAACTGGGAGTTGAGCGAGGAATAATAATTGGCTTGGGATTAGCAAGCTGCTTCTTCACTCCACCTTTGCAAAGTGCAGTGGGTAGCCTCAGGGCTAAGCCTAGTACCTGGCACAAGCAGGCACTCAATCAATAATTATTTATGGAGTCATTAACCATTGGATAATCCTTCCTCTGGTTTAATCCAAGGTTGTCAAAGACTTCCAGTCTCTGATCCCAGGATTCTGCCTTGTCTTGTGTCCTCTGGGCAGGATTCTTTACTGGAAATGGCCATGCCCTAGATTTTTAACCAAGAGCACTTGGCTTCGGGCCATTCTCAAACTAGGAACAAAGCAAGAGGCCAGGAAATGTCTCCAAGGTTCACAAAGTTACAGAGAGTCAAAGTAATTTTTCCCCAAGCAGGCCACCATCATTTCAGATATAACATTCATGTTCTGGGAAACATGGCACTTTCTTTCTTTCAATCTCTCTCTCTTTCTTTTTTTTTTTAAGATTTATTTATTTATATGAGTACACTGTAGCTGCCTTCAGACACATCAGAAGAAGGCATTGGATCCCATTACAGATGGTTGTGAGCCACTATGTGGTTGCTGGGAATTGAACTCAGGACCTTTAGAAAAGCAGTCAGTGCTCTTAACCACTGAGCCATCTCTCCAGCCCAACATGGCAGTTTCTTACAGAGAATTCCATTCCCAGAGCCCTGGATGGTGTGTGTGTGTGTGTGTGTGTGTGTGTGTGTGTGTGTGTGTGTGCACGCAAGCGCACGCTTGCGCATGCACGGGAGGGAAACAGAGGGGGCTGGGGAGAGGACTCATTCCTTTAAGGAGCACTCTTAGATGTAACTGCATTTCCCAGGTTGGGTGGATACTAGCTGACAAATGTTAATAAAAGAGGGGACTAAAAGGTTAAAATGAGAGTAACTAAGAATCCAAAGTCTTTGCAAACAGGCTGGTAATGGCCCCCTCGGGCAGAGTACCATTTAAGCTAAAACACACATAAGGACTCTGAATCAAAGGGTTAACACTCCCAGGCAGGTCTGGGCCTGCAGAGAACCTAAAGAGACTCCCCAAAGCTCCACTTGCCTGCTGCTTAGATCAGATCTGCATTCCTGAACAGGGGCACCTATAGTAGAATCCCCTAGCCCATCTGTCTAGGCAGGGAAGAAGAGTGCTACTGATAGCTCTGTGCTGGCTGATGTGACCCTGCCATCACTTTAGGGGACATCAGAGAGAGTTTATAAACCTCCTCTGCTGTTGCTTCTGGTGCTTCCTTCTGTGGTGGTTTCCTTCCCTGAATTCCTTGGGGCATTTTTAATTATTAAGCAATTATCTTTATTGTCCTTGTTTCTTTACAGTACTAGGGATCAAACTAGACCCTCTTTTTTTTTTATGTTGGTGGTGAAGGGAAGGGCAGAGAGATGATGTGAGGAAGACCAGAGGTTCTGGAGGAGGTAGGAAGGACGTCAGATTCTTAGGAGAAGGTAGGTGGAGTTGTTTGTTTTGAGTGCAGGTGCCTGTGGCTGCACAGGTCAGAAGAGGGTGTCAATCCCCTGGAGCTGGAGTTAACAGGCAGCTGCGAGCTTTGTGATGTGGGTGCTAGGAACCAAAGGCAGGTCTTCTGCAAGAGCAGTGAACACTCTTTACACCTGAGTCATCCTGCCAGCCCAGAGAATCATTTTCTGTGGGAACTGTAGTCAGAAGACAGATTGCAATGTGCCAGGCATGGAGCACTGTCGCACAGGATGAGGTCATTCCTTCCTGAGGAAAAAAGAAAAGAGGAAAAAAAACAAGACAGGACAAAGAAGGGCCTCTGAGAATATGGAGCCCCAATCCTGTGCAGGCAAGAGGAGGAGGCCTGACAGAGCACAAGGAGAGAGAAGGTGTGTGGTCCTGTGTGGAAGGTGCAGGACATGAAGGGGTTTCTCTCATGGAGAGACTCCCCTACACTTTTTTAAGAATTGAAGGTGGGGGTTGGAGAGATGGCTCAGTCATTAAGAGCACTGACTGTTCTTCTAGAGGTCCTGAGTTCAATTCCCAGCAACCACATGGTGGCTCACAACCATCTGTAATGGGATCTGATGCCTTCTTCTGGTTTGTTTGTACTCATATACAATAAATACATAATTTTTAAAAAAGAAGAGGAATCAAAGGGAAGAAAGGCAGATAAATCCAAAAAAGAGAGAGAAAGAAATATTTAGGCCGTTGAAGAGTGAGATGATAGGGGTGGTTTTGAACATAGAGACACCGTCTTTTCCTTCATACTTCTCATTGTGATATATAGGTTTCCTAGAGCTTCCATAAAAACTGGACACAAACTAGGGTCTAAAACAATGGCTTACTGGTTCACAGTTCTTAAGGGGGAAAGTTCAAAACCAAGGGCTTGCCAAGTTGGTTCCTCTGAAGGCCACTAGGGAGAATGTGGCCCAGGCCTTGCTCCTGCCTCTGGTACTTCCCATGGCTTCTCCTCTGGCTGGTCCACCTATCACTCCAGTCTCTGCTCCCCACTCATGTGCTATCTGCCCCCATGGGTGTCTGAGTTCACATTTCCCTTTTTTTTTTGTTTGTTTGTTTGTTTTGTTTTTTTGAGGGTTTCTCTGTGCAGTCCTGGCTGTCTTGGAACTCTCTCTGTAGACCAGGCTGGCCTCAAACTTAGAAATCCGCCTGCCTCTGCCTCCTAAGTGATGGGATTAAAGGCGTGCGCCACTGCCTGCCACATTTCCCTTGTTTTCTTTTTTTTAATTGTTTTTGCTGGAGGTGGTGCCACACACCTTTACTCCCAGCACTCAGATCTCTGAATTCAAGACGAACCTGATCTACAGTGCGAGTTCCAGGACACGCAGAGCTATACAGAGAAACAAACCCTGTCTTAAAAACCAAAACCAACCAACAAATCAAATCAATAACAATTAATGAATAAACAAACACACAAGCAAACAAACACATGAATAAAAAATAAGTTTTGGCCCAGCAGTAATGGCACACGCCTTTAATCCCAGCACTCGGGAGGTAGAGGCAGGCAGATTTCTGAGTTCAAGTCCAGACAGGTCTACAGAGTGAGTTCCAGGACAGCCAGGGCTGAACAGAGAAACCCTGTCTCAAAACCAAAAAAAGAAAAAAAGTTATGTGTTTGTATTCACATGTGAGGGCATAGGTGTGTCATGGAGTATGTGTAAATGGTAGTCTGAGGAAAACCTCTATCTTGTACCTCCTTGAGGCAGGACCTCTCATATTGTTTGTTGCTATACTGTGCACCCCAGGTTAGCTCAATTGCCCTTGACCTCTGGCAATTCTCTCATTTTACCTCTTGTCTGAAATTATAGCCATGTGCTATTGGGTCTGTCATTACTAATCTGATCTCAAGTTGTCAAGACTTGTGCAGTAAGTACCTTCTCCCAGCACAAAACTTCCTTCCTGTACAAAATATGCATTTGTATGTGTGTGGGCGGGGGCGGGGTTCTGTGTGCGTGTGGCACACATTTATGTGGAGGTTAGGGAATAGCTTATGAGAGATGGTTCTCTCCTTCTACCATGCAGTTTCTGGGAATCCATCTCCGGTCATCCAGCAACTGCCTTTGCCCCCTGAGCCAGCCCAGCAGTCTCCCTCTTCTCATAAGCACACCAGCCTCCTCCAATGACCTCATTTAATTTCACTATGCCTATCCAGACACGGTTTCTAGGGAGGGGAAAGCTACAGAAAGGAGTTTATGCCAAGGTTATTGGTTAAAACAACTCTAAACCATTATGTCCACAGACTCTCTCATCTAGAATTTATGTTTCACATAGGCCTCAAGAGAATCTTATAAGGGATTCAACAAAAGCAGTGTGTACCACTGCCCAGCCCCTAGAAGTAAGTGCTCTTTTCAAATGCTTCCTCACTGATTCTTAGAAAGGCTTCCTGGAACAAACTCCAAATCCCTTCACTGTCCTTCGAGAGTTACTGGGAGACGATGGCTCTTCTGTCTTTGGTCATGGAGCTGCCAGTTTGTTCTCTAATCATAAAAAGATTGGTGTCCAATTTTCATTCCTCCCCCCACTTCCCTTCTTCACCCAGATGTCTGCTAATCCAAACAAGAACTGAGATGGGCCCTCAGGGATGAGTTAGGATCTGTGGCTGCTCTCAGATGAAATAATGGCCAGCCAGAGAGAAGGTGTCTTAGGGGCAGGGGATCGAGGAAGGGTCCAGGGACTCTGCAAAACTATGGCACCATGATAACAGCCAGCCTCCATTCCCCTAAATCCTTGTGTTCTAGAAAGAATTAGCTGTCGACCTGACACAGCCTGAATCATCTGAAAAAAAAAAAAAGGATTCAGGGGAGTCATTGTCTTTTTATAACATTGCTCTATGGACAGATCTGTGATATGAGCATGTCTTCAGAGAGAACTGGGCAGGACAGCTCAGCCTACTGCGGGTAGTACCATTCCCTGGGCAAGTGGTCATGGGCTATATTAGGAAGCTAGCTGGTGCATGAGCCTGGCAAGGGTGTCAGCATGCCCCATCCTCAGTGGATCCTGCTATATACTCCCTTGGCTCTAAGTGAGAATTCCTATCTTGACTTCTCTCAGCAATGGGACAGTGACCTGGAAGTGTTAAGTTAAAATACATACTTTCTTTCCCAAATTGCTTTTGGTCATGGTATTTGCCAGAGCAACAGAATATAATTAGGTCATCTTCTTGGTCACAGAAGCCCAGGCTATCTGATCAGAGAGGGATCTTCAAATGGTTTTGCTCCAGCATATTGGAATCCATGTTGGGTTATAGAAGCCTTAAAAAATGATAAAGCTATCAAACCCAGCCCAGAAAACACACGTTCACAATAGTGTTGAGATTGTTTCAGCGCCACACAGACCCTGCTGAACTTGCTCATGAAGCTACAGCTGAGAACCCCTGGTTTGATGCTCTTCTCATCCCCCTTCTCCTGAAAAATACTAGGTGAGGGAATGTAATTGGTTCTCTTCCACCATCATTCTGACATCGTCCACCATCATTCTGAGGGTCTTCTTGGTCTAATCACTATTCAGAGTTTGTTTCTATAAACAAACATGGCTTCTGGCTTCTGTCAAAGAAGGACATTTGAGATGTCTTTGCTTTGGTAACGGTGCCATCGAAAGAGTTCTTGGCCGGCCTTAGAAAGTAAGCCAGCCGTTGGAACGCAGAACTTTGCAGTCTTCTTCCCTGGGATGCAGATTCCGTTCCAGGTATGCAATTGTAGAGAGAGAGAAAGAGAGAGAGAGAGAGAGAGAGAGAGAGAGAGAGAGAGAGAGAGAGAGAGGAAGAAGGAGGAGGAGGAGGAGGAGGAGGAGGAGGAGGAGGAAGAAGAAGAAGAAGAAGAAGAAGAAGAAGAAGAAGAAGAAGAAGAAGAAGAAGAAGAAGAAGAAGAAGAGAACTGTCGGAGAAGGTAGACGGTCTTGAGCTGAAGTCATTATGGGAAGCAAGGTAACTCTGTGATTTGCTATGATCTTGGGGCGACACCAAGGAGCACTTTTCTTGACAGAAATCTCCAAGAGCCCACAGCAAACACTCCTTATGCACACCCAGGTCCTGCAAACATCCACTGCCTTTGACTCTGGAGCTCTGATACAGGTGTGCAGGATGCTATTAACTGTGAGGCAGGTTAGGGGGTTTTATTGGGAGATTTTCTAAGAAAATCTTGGAATGGGGACAAGTTCTGGAGAGGTCTTTAAATTGGAAATGACCAAGTGGGGGAGGGTTTTGCATTGTGTCCTTGGTTTGTTTTAGAATTCTTAGAAGACTCTGGACTAGGGGCAGTATGTGAACAGGGTAGGAGCAGTTTCTCTCAGTACCTTGTGGACTAAGGGCCGGTGGGGTCCGGACCCTTCCCCTTCGCCCAGTGTTTCAGTTGCCTGCTACCTCCTCCAGGCCGAAGGCGGGCCGGGGAGGAGAGAGGCCAGAGGGGCGGACCGCGGCTGTGCAGGCGGCGGTGTGGGAGCTCGGGGGAGCCGGGCCGGAGCCGTCGGGCGCCCGGCGACAATTCCCCCCGCGGCGATCGCAGTGTGCGGCGGGGCGGTGGGCGCGGAGGCGGAGCTGGAGGGGGCATGCCTGGCTGCTGCGAGGCCTCGGGGCGCGCCCCGGCCGCCGTCCCCACCTCCGCCTCCTCCTTCTCCTCCTCCGTCTCCTCCTCCTCTTCCAGTCCCGCCGCCGCCGTAGCCAACATGGCTGCGCCCCGGAGCCCGGGAGGCGGCCGTTGAGAGCTGCCCGATCGTCCCGGCCCCGAGGCTCGCAGGCCCCGGCCCATGGGCCCCGCCGCCTCGCGACTCCCGGCGCGCTAGGCTGCCGCCCAGTTCGGCGTGCAGCCCGCCGGCCTCGGGAAGCCCCGGCGCCGTCCGGCGGGGCGGGGCGGGGCGGCGCGGGCCGCCACCATGGAGCCGCAGCGCCGGGAGCTGCTCGCCCAGTGTCAGCAGAGCCTGGCCCAGGCCATGACCGAGGTGGAGGCCGTGCTTGGGCTGCTGGAGGCAGCAGGAGCGCTGAGCCCCGGCGAGCGGCGGCAGCTGGACGAGGAGGCGGGAGGCGCCAAGGCGGAGCTGCTGCTCCAGCTCCTCCTGGCCAAGGAGCAGGACCACTTCCAGGACCTGCGCGCCGCCCTGGAGAAGACTCAGCCTCACCTGCTGCCTATTCTCTACCTGAACGGCGTCGTCGGGCCGCCGCAGTCTACAGAGGGCGCGGGTGAGTGGCAGTCCCGCGCGGCCCCTCCTGCCCTCCGGCCACCCCTTCTCTCTGCAGCTCACCAAGGGGGTTGGGGGGGCCGAGGCTCAGGTCGCAGCCACCGCTCTACCTGTATGGCGCGGGTGACACCTTCTCTCTTATCCTACCCGGGGAGGGACGGATGCCTGGAACCTCATTCACACCTCCTGCCTCTGTTCTGCGGTTTTCTGGGAACAATAACCCCCTCACCGAAAGCCTTGTCTTTCCTCTCCTTGTTGCTACTGCTGCAGAGTCCTCCGGAAGCCACCAGGTCTGGTGGCGGGGCGGAGGTCGGAAGACACCTCGGAAGGATGTCGGTCAGCCCCCTTTCTAAGCTTCTCACGGTCGGCTAGCCCTTCGGGAGCCCTGGGTTGCAATCCGCAGGAAGGGAATATAGGCCAGGGGAAGATCCCCTAAGTTCTGATCCCTGCAACCCTCTTTAGGTCACTCGTGTCTTTTCACTTTGTGTCCGTGCCCGTTTCCTTCTCGTCCCCTGGACCTCAGTCTCCTAACTCGCCCAGATTTGCTGTGAATTATGCACACCGCCTTCCCCGGTTTCTTTGGAAATTGTGGGCCCGGAAAAGTTGAGGAAGTTGCATTGCACCATGGGAAAATCTTAGTAGTGGTTGCTGTGGCTCGGTTCCCTCCCGGAGAGTTCTGAGTTCCCGGTGGAGGAGAGCTGAGCACCTCTGAGTGGTGCCCTTTGGAACCCCTGTGTTCTTGCTCTTGGAAGTGACTGAGTTGTAAGTGTGTGTAGGGGGAGGGGTGCTGCTGGAGTTTGCGACTAGTGGTAGGCTTGTCCTGACTGGGCTGTGGAGAGAGAAGCCAGCCTCCTCGACAAGGAAGAAGGCATAGTACAGAGAAAGGATGAGGGCTGGCATGTATGGTGTCTGTTGTGGCAGGAACTCTACCTTATCACATTTAATCGCTGTTAACAGCATGTGAACTATCCAGTATTCCTGCTTTGCCAGAGAGAAAACTGGCCTGCAGAGGTTAAAATGTTTAACGGATTGAATGCTAAGAGTTTTGAATTATTGTCTATTGCTTAAAAAAAAAACATATTCAGAGCCTGGAGACAGCAAGTGTGTCTTGCCCTTGTTTTAAGTTGAATCAATATACATAATAAAATCAATCAAGACACATGTAAAAGACCAGTGAATGAAGCGAGCTGGAAAAATAAAACTGCCCTTAGCAACGTGCGGGCCAGAGGTTGAGGAGACCCGTTTATGGGACTGTTAAAAGCTATCCTTATAAAGGGAGTGGTTTTATTAGGTGTCTCTGGTAGCAGTCCTCATCTCCATGAGTCCTTTCAACCCTGTTTTCTCTAGCTGAAGGGAACTGATATACAGAGAGGCTAAACTGCTGCCCCACAACAGAGCACTTCATGGATGCCCTTCTGTCTTCCCTTGGACTTTCGTATTCTGTCTCCCAGACCTTCATGCTGTCCCTACAAGTATGGTTTAATGGAGTTCCTGGGCAAAGCCAGTAGTCTCTTTTGAATGACTCGAAGTTGCTTAGAAGAGGCTCTCGAATGCAGCTGAGAGAATAAAGGACCTCGTCAGATACCTTTTTCATTCTAACTACTTCTATATATCTTTGAAGAAAGAAGTTTGTCAAAGATTTGCTTCTAGAAGTCCGTCTGAGGAAGCACAGAAGTTAGAGGGCAGCCAAGAAGTCCTCACGGGGATGTGCTAGTATCAGCCCTAGGATTAATATCTAGACTACCACAAACTAGAGGACAGATGGCCATGTGTTAAGTACATCCCTCATGCCCTGTAGAGAAGGTGGGACCTCTGGTCTGATCTTTAAGGTTCGTCTCTTGCCCTCTAAGGAATGGGATACCATAAGGCTGAGATTTATCCCTAGGGCTGTGATTTTTAAAATCCATTTCCCCACACTTCAGAATTTTATTGCTTCAAAGAGGCTCATGAAATCCTTAGAAAAATACTTGTCAAGGAGGTTAAGTTTGTTTTATTTAATAGGTTAGAAGAAATTGGGGTAGCACTTGATACGGCAAGACAACATCCGGAGGCTTTGGTGACTAGTGTGACGTGTGATGTGAGTCAGTGGGTGACCATGTGTCTTGGTAATACTGTGACTGGAGGAACATGGGGTTGAGTTAGGGGGGAGCAGGGGCTCCTCTCCTGGGCCTGACATGCTGTTGTTGAGCATATTGTAACTTATCTTCACCACCTGTGGCCACCCCAGTGTCACAGAGGAGTGTCTTAACATCTTCATTACATTGAGTTCCCAGGGCCAGTGTCAGGCACTAGGAAGATCAGAGGACAGGAAGGTGACAGACACCAGGAGCCTCTCTCTTATTTCTTGTCTTGGGCAGTTCCTCCTGTAAGCTGACCAGGCCTTCTCACTGCCATTTCAAGAGATTATTGGTGTTAAAGAACTCTGCTATCTTGCTCACACATGGATTTGTAGGGAAGGGAGTGAATTTCTTTGCCCCAGCTGGTGACAGAGAGGTAGAAACTGCCCTTGACTGGATGATGGGGTCTCTTGTGTCTTTAACTGTGTCAGAGTTGAATTTGGTTATTGCTTCAGTGTTTTTCTTATGCTTTAATTGCATTTTCTGATTTCTCTCACAGAGATCCTTGGATTCTCCTTCTGCGTAGGGCCTCAGGGTCTACAGTGTGGGGCCCAGGGTACCCTGCCTCCTGCCTTAGTCCTTGGAGTAGGGCGAAATGTCTTCAGGGAGGGATGAGATGTCCAGCTCCAGGGAATGGGCTGGAGTGAGGCAGCCAGGAGGCTGTCCATGTATCTTAAGGCCTTGGATTAGTGGGACACTTGAGGGGAGATGGATCTGTTGAGTGACAGATACAAGAACAGACACAGGCTTTTTGCTTTCTTACAAACTGTGTACTGTATGACTTTCTCCAGCACTTTCGCTTGGACCTAGTGTGGCTCTGACTAATTACCATCTAAATGTCAAGGGCTTCTTAAATGGTTTTGTGCCAGGCTTCTCTTGGAAGACAGAAACTGGCTTCCTGCTGGATCTCACCACCCATGTGCTTAGAATTGTCTTGTCTCTTCCTGTCCCTTTCCTCCTCCTGTGCCTTTTCTTCATTTCCTGCAGAGAGGGAGCGAGATGCTGTCACTAACACAAAGAGACTATCATAGGATCATCTGCTGAAGAAGTGGAGGGAAAATTGGAGGAGAAAGTGGCACTTGAGATGGAGCTGAAAGGGTACCCGCCATCCATCCATCCACCCACCCATTCATCCATCCATCCACCCACCCACCCATCCACCCATCCACCCATTCATCCGTCCATCCATCCATCCATCCATCCACCCATTCATCCATCTATAGGGCTTCTCTGTATAACAGCCCTGGCTGTCCTAGAACTAACTCTGTAGATCAGGCTGACCTTGAACACATAGAGATCTGCCTGCCTCTGCCTTCCAAGTGTGGAGATCAAAGGTGTGTGCCATCACACCTGATTTTTTTTTTAAAGATGTATTTTATGTGCATACGTGTTTTGCCTGCATGCGGAGGTCAAGCGAAGGCATCAGATTCCCTGGAATTTGAGTTACAGATGGTTGTGAGCTGTAAGGGAATTGAACCTGGGTTCTCTGCAAGATCAACAGGTGCTCTTAACCACTGAGCCATCTCTCCAGCCCCCTGGGAGCAGGGCTTGGAATGCAGAGAGGGTTGGAGGGAGGACAGCAAACACTGAAGGGACTGTAGAGGATACAGGCTGCTGGAACAGAGGGGATTGCCATTGAATGTGAGGCAAGACTGCCTCGGGGATCCAGTGAGAGATTTGCACGTTCCTTGATATATAGGCGTTGTAGAAGGTGAGGCTGGAAGCGTTTTTTTCATTTTTTTTGAAACGGGGTATCCCTTTGTAGTCCAAGCTGGTTTCAAACTTGTGGAAGTCCTCTTTCCTTAGCCGTTTGAATGCTGTGATTACAGGCGTGAGCCCCCATGGCCACCTAGACCCCCTGTCTTTCTCTCTTTTCATTTAAAAGGGAACAACCCTGCCAGGCTCTTCTAGTGCGGGTGGCCCTGTGCTGCCAGGTGTTGGGTATTTATTATTCCCTGGTGACTGCCAGGGTCTTTTGTTTCCTCTGCTGCCTTTGGGCACCAGCTATTTTTGCTTGGTGTACTCTGCCCTGGGGATCAGTAGGTTAAGAGACATAAGTACAGCTCAAGCCAACATTTGTCTCTCAGAGTTAGGCTGTTTGCTGCAGAGGAACCTGAAGACCGTGGTTGCAGAGAGGTTTCTAACGGGGGAGGGGGGGGCAGGTCGTAATTCTCTCTGTTCAGGACACCATGACAACCTAGCTCAAACCATCTTAGGCAAAAAGGACAACTTATTGATATATAATACAGGTCACTTGTCTGACAGTGGTCCCATAAGATTATAGTAACCCAGTGACGTTTCCGTAAGTAAACTCCATGATGGTAATGCCCAGTCACCTAAACATGCCTGTTTAAGCTCTATGTTAAATGACATAGAGCTACATTCTAAAACCTTAGCATGATGACCCTTGCCTCCTGAATCGTGTGAGCTTTTCCGTAGCCTCGGGTCTCTGTGGGCTTGAAGTTAACTGGCCCTGGGCAGGGAAGGAAGGCAGCTCTAGCCAGTCAGACCCGGCAGAAAAATCTTCTGGAAGGATTCTGATTGTCTTGATGGGCTGTGCACCCATTTGAGGCAGAGTGGCTGTAGCTGAGGTTAGAAGGCTAAGGTTGGTTTGGCTTTGTCCCCATTATTAGTGACCTGTTCCAGTACAAGGCAGGGTTCCCCCCCCCCCCCCCCCGAGACAGGGTTTCTCTGTGTAGTCCTGGTTGTCCTTGAACTCACTCTGTAGAACAGGCTGGCCTCGAACTCAGAAATCCGCCTGCCTCTGCCTCCCAAGTGCTGGGATTAAAGGCGTGCACCACCACTGCCCGGCTCCAAGGCAGGTTTTAAAGAAGCATTTTCTCCTAGGTAAGATGAGCAGGAGGGATAGTGTAAAGAGAAAGACGGTATGCCTGGCACTGTCCTTGATCAAATGAGTAGCTCAGCTCATCACTGGAGTGGGCTGATGGTGGTCAGGCCCTGAGCAGGACAGTTAGCTTCTCTACACGTTTCTTGCTGTGTTATTTTAGACGATTACTGGTGGTGGAAATGCTGGTGGTCATCTGAACTTGTAGAATCCTAAATACAGGTACCTAATGTCAGGCGGCCTGGAGTCTGTGGACTCGTCCATCCGCGCCGCTGTCCAGCACCGACATGCTGCTTCCCCTAGGGGGCGTTGTACTCCGGCCATAGCCTGGGTCTCTAGGAGGTTAATGCTTAGGTTAGCTCTCCCTCATCCCCACCACCTCGCCCTGCTTCCTGCACCTCCCTGAATCCCCTGGCTCCTGGCCCAGGAATGATGATGGCCAAGAAGATGCAGGAGAACAGGAAGAAACCTCAAAGAAAGTCACAGGAACACACCAGCCTGGCAAATGTCCTTCCTCTTTCTCCTCATCCCTCTTTCCATCAGTGACTGTCATCCAACAGGGCCTGGACTGCCCCCTTGAGACCTCCCAGGTCTGCCCTTCTGTCAGTGTCATTCTGGGGAAACTGAGCCCTGTCGTTGCCACAGGTAGTCTTCTCTATTTGGAAGTCTCTTAATAGCTGAATGCTTAGCAGGGGAACTGGGTGTTTAGAACTGGGGAGACTTCTGAGCTCAATGTTGAAGATAACTTTAAGATTCATAAAATGGGATTTTTTTTTAAAGCTTCCTTTTATAATACATGTAGTTGGGAGTTTTTTCTGGAAATTTTACAACAAAGCAAAGCCTATTCCTTTTTTGTAATAATGGCACACTCGGACAATTTTAGCAGTTCACGAATTTCCCAGCAGGCCTGTTATCAACCACACTATCAGCAAGCCTGCTGGGAAGTCCAGTCTAATGGGTGAGTGAGCCTTGTCTGTCATCTTGGAAACTCTTCTCTCCCAGGTCTCACTATGCTATCTCAGGTGCTATTCTCCTTCACCCAGAGCTTGGCCCTAATACAACCTTTATAAAATACTCACTGCTTCAGAGTGCTGTGTGACAGTCAGTGGTGAGCACAAGGGAAGGGCCGTGGGTTAGTGTGGTGACCCATGTCACATAATAGTGACAGTAGGGACCGGGGATGGACAGATTGCTGAAGGTCTAGTTGCAGCTCCTTGTGAGCACTCTGGCTCTGTGGCTATGAATCTCTCCCACACAGTGTAATGCCCCAGAGGTGAGTCTCCTTTGCCATGTGCTCCGTGCCTCTTTGAGCAGCTCTCAGATGCGTCTCACTATGTCTGTGATGGAAGCTGGTGGCATGACATTGGCGTCTCAAGTCTTCAAGGTCACCCACCAGGTACCAGCTGTGGAGGGCTGGCTGCTCTAGTCCTGCGAGACAACGTTTCCTTTTCAGATTCTAATACCAGCCAACTGTCCTTGAAGGAGCCTCCATGTGGGATCTGTTTCTAAGTGTGGGTCTGACCCTGGCTGAGCCTCTTAGCTTTCTGGCCCTTGTTCAACAGCAAACAGAATTAGGGAGGCACTGAATGGGGAGTTTCTCAGTCCGGTGGGGTTCTGAGCACTCCCCAGATGGCTTTTAGTCCCAGGGGTGTGTGGCAGTCGTGTTGGAGTGGATTTCTGGGGGTGGTTCCAGCTCTGCACTGTGGTTATCCTACTCTGCTTTAATGCTAGTGTGAGGTGGTTTCGATTCTCTACCTCCACTTCCTGAAAAAGGGAGTAGAGTAGAAGTATTTTGTCTCAGTTTGTGTGTGTGTGTGTCTGTGTGTGTGTTTGTGGTTTTTTACCCCTACCTCATATGAAGCACCTGTACCTTCTGCAGCCCAGTGGGAGGGGAGCTCTGCGGTGATTTCCTGGGAAGATGTGGGCTGGAGGGACAGCAATCGGGCCCAGAGCAGCAGCGCTGAGTTGCCATTGCTGGCTGGAGCTGGGGCTGCCTGGTGTGTTTAGCAGGGCATTTTAAATGGGATAGAACCAGAAATAACCGGGAATTTTTTTTCCTTCCCCATTTTCCTAGAACGAGTTGTAAATCTTTACGCTGTGTTGTTATTTTTGAGGTGGAGTTCCACAAAAGGACGGCAGAAACATTTTTGCCTGAACAAGTATTTGGAGTATCCCATGTAGACTATCCAACCTTTATCCTGGGAAGGATGCTGACTGACGTTCACTTCGGCCTAGGGGGCGGAACTCGTCTGCTCTGAGCTGTTATATTTTTAGTAGTAAGACTTACACACCGTAAGATGTACCTGAGTCACTCTGCTTTCAGTCCACCGAGGTAGAAGGCGTGAAATAGCGTCTGCGTGGCATTTAGTATCTCTAGACTGTTGGATAGCTCACATCATCATCTGTTTCCAGAACTTTGCCATCTCGTAGAAGAGAGTCCATTAATTAAACAATGGTCTGTTGCTCCCTCCCCTCAGCCCCTGGTGACCACTGTTCTCCTTTCTGTTCGCATAAACGTAACTAGTTTATATATCTGTTATAAAGGTGAACTCAGTGTCTCTGTCTTCCTCAGAGATAGATAGGTAGAGAGAGAGAGAGACAGAGAGAGAGAGAGAGAGAGAGAGAGAGAGAGAGAGAGTGTGTGTGTGTGTGTGGCTTATGTATATTCAAACATGTGAAGAGGCCAGAGGAGACTACGGAGTCTCTTCACCTGTCATTCTCGCTCTGCTCTCTTCTTTGGACCATGTAGCAGTCGAGATACAAGCTTTTAAAGAACTGTCATATTCTTTGCTTTCTGTCCTTAACACCTTAGTTTGGGGTGGGGTGGAGGCCTATTTCTAACATTTTTCTTTTGTCTAAAATGTTAGTGCAATACACGTTCACACATGCACGTGCATGCACACACCTCCAAATACATGTTGCTAAGATTCAGGGCAGCTCTTTTGGATTGCAAAGGAGTTAATTTCAGAACTTGTCTGTGACTGCCTCCTTTGAGGCAGACCTTAACCATCCCATCACAGCAGAATTCAGACCAGGCAGTCTTTTCCACTCCTTTGCAGTGCTAACAGCTTCACCCCAAAGGCCTTGAAGTATGCTCGGCATTTCTGCTTCACAGACCACTCAGGCTTGGTTCGCTTTCTCATTTCGCATCCAGGGTACCAGCTCTATCAAGATGTCCTTTCAAAAGGCCTGGGTCAGCATTTCCCCCAGGAAACATGTTCTGAGCACTGGCCTGATGGGATGCACATGGATGCTGTTTTTGCCTTGGCCCAGCTCTGTGGTCCAGTGCATGCAGGTAGTGCTGCTTTGAGCAGGCCTAACTTCTTATCATTAGGCTCTTGAGAACAATTGTGGGCCAGTGCGCTTTGGGGCTTTGCTAGAATGGCTTCAGAGACTGATTTGACCACAAAGTCCTTTTCTTTGGGACATCTTAAAGCATCCATGTTCACGTGGTCCTGGGACACAGCACGTATCACTTATTTCATGTCCCCTAGTCCTCTCATTTGGAGCGCCCAAGCCATAAACATTTCTCTTACTTCTGATGCCAGTCGAACTAGACATGCGGTTCTGGGGCCAGTAGCTGTCAGATTTTAGGTTTGTGTTCTCGCTGGGCCTATGGAGCTTAACTGGAGTTCATGGACATTTGAGGTGCTTTTCTTGAGGATTAAAGCAGCAGGATTGGGTCTTGGGCCTTAGAAGTCAGGGGTTCTAAGGGTGCTCGGGAGGATGGAGGGGACTGCTCTGGTGGCTTGACTGCTGCAGAAGATGGTTTCTGTTCTGAGAATGTCATGGAGGATGAATGAATGGATGGATGGATGGATGGATGGTCCAGGTGTCTTGGATATTGTAGGTGAGATTGGTGCTGGGGAGCAAGGCTCTAGGATTAGAGGCAGTTGAGTGCCATGAGCATACACTTGAAGGCCTAGCAATTTAGGTTTACATCTTAAGTGTTTCCATCCTGAATTCTGTGTCTCTAGCAGAGCCTAACCTTCATGACTTCCTCTTCCTCATTTGACAGGGATTAGTAGTGCTCTCTGTGGCTTTGGTGAGACCTGCTGCCTCTGTGCTCGCTGAGAGTGGCTTATCCTTAAGAGGAACAGTAGCCTCAGACTGTATGTGGACTCAAAGCATCACAGGACACAGGCCATGAATGGGGTTGGTATGACAGAAGCTGAGAGGCGAATCTGCGGTGTCTACCAATGAGGAGAGAACCTGGGGTGTCTGCCAGTGAGGAGGCTGTGCCACTTTGGTGGATTCGTTTCCCGAGGCCTTGGTCTTAAGGAGGCATCACCTGCCCTTTGTAGTCACCTGTCCTCAGGTGGACACCGTGGAGATAGTGAGGCCAGTGCTCTTTGGCTAAGAGAGATGAACGCAGGGAGGCCAGGGGAGACACTGGGAGGCAAGAGGGAACTCAGGTTAACTGACGCCTTTTCTTCCTTCTATCCTGCCTTTTAAATGGTTTGTCTTTTCAAGCATGTAGAAATGGTGTGGATGATAAAAAAAAAAAAAGCAACCCTGGACCTCTGCTGACCTCTTCCAACAACCTTAGAATCCTCTAGTAGTTTAAAACAAATCATAGCTAGCATATCACTTCACTCATAAATACCTCAGGGCTGTCTTGAGAAAGCTGACTGGAGCTGATCCCAATATTGCCTGTTTGTGTGAGGTCCCATGGCCTTTGGGCCTTTGGGCCTTTGGTTAGGGGGTAATCTGTACAGATCCATTCACAGCTTCATCTGTCTGTTGTGTCCGTCCCTTCCATCACTTGTCAGAGTGTGCTTAGTCCCTGCTTCTACTGTCTTGGCTCTGCTAAGTGCTGGGCCCACAAAGGTCACCCCAACACCAGCCAGCATTAGCCGTGCAGGGGCTCTGAGCCCACTCTGAGCACACTGCTCTGGATGTGGTAAAGCAGCTTATGCCAAGCTGGTGTTCAGTTGTCCTTGCTTCACCACGTAATTTGTTTAAATACGGATTTTAACAAGACGTAGCTGTTACATTTAGTTGCTGTCATCATCAGATGCTAGGGAGCAGGGTCTCATCATGTAGGCCAGTTCTGGAACTCATGGCATGGGGCATGCTTAGCTTGGGTCCCCTTCCCCAGCCCCATGCCTGGAGAGGAAGAGCTGCCCCCAAGCTTTACCGGGCTTTCCTGGAGGGTGGGGGTGGGGGGAATGTCCTGGCTGGTCCCAGAGGCTGCTGTATAGGAGCTTTGCTTGTGCCTGCTTCTTCTGTGTACTTTTGTAAGTTTCCTTTTGAGGTGAAACATTTTAAAAATGACCCAATGTGCCTAATGAGAAACCAGTCCCTGCTCCCCGGGATAGCGATGTATGGAGAGTGAACTGAAGCCCTGCTGGACATCTGGTCTGTCAATGTCATTGTCGTTGTGAGGACCAACAACCCATTTATTTATTTATTTCTGGGAAAAAAAGTCCTCTTGAGCTTAAAACAAAACAAAACAAAACAAAACAAAAAGCTGCCACTGGCCAGCCCAACCCTACATTGCATAAGAGAACCATTATCCGGTTGACACATTAACCAGCCCTAGAGAACTGCCTTGTAGGAGGCAGCCCCACTGGGGACAATTGCCTGTGAATGGGTCTGACTTTGGCAGGAGGAACCTCTATGTGGCTTTCTGTGGCAAAGCAACCCCTCCCCCCAGCTGCTGCCCTGCTTGTCACTAAACAAAGCTGTGTTGTGGCTGTTTTTATTTTTTTAAGATTTATTTATTTTATGAGTATTAATATTTTTGCCTGTGTGTGTGTGTGTGTGTGTGTGTGTGTGTGTGTGTGTGTGTGTGTATGTTAACTACAAGTGTTCCTGTTTCCCATAGAGGTCAGAAAAAGGTGTCACATCCCTTGGAACTGGAGTTATAGAAGATTGTATGCTGCTATGTGGGTGCTGGGAACTGAACCTGGTCCACTATAAGAACTGGTTAAGTGTGCTTATCCAGTGACCTGTCTCTCTAGCCCATGCCTGGGTTTCTGTAGCTGTAGTGTTCTCTCTCAGTTTACATGTCTGCATGGCACATGTCTGACTCTTTAAGATGCCCCTAGACCTGCAAACAAATCTGTTTTCTTTTGACAAATGCTTTTCACACATGCTGAAAATCTCTCTCGCCATTTTAAAAAATGACCGCATAGCAGAGAGCTGGGAAGCAGCACAGTTTGGTTTGTATTTCTGTATGTGGGGCCAGGGTGGGGTTGTTTATGTCAGAGGACAACCGGCAGGGGTCAGAGTCCAACCGGCAGGGGTCCCTTCTCCCCCACCCGTGTGGATTCGAGGAATAAAACGTGGGTTGGCAGACCTGGAGGCAAGCACCCTACCTGCTGAGTCGTCTTGCCAGCACCCTTTATATATGATGTAATTTGTTAAAATTTCATAATATTCTGAAAGCAGCATGCTGTCAGGAGTAGCAGTCATCTCTATTCTTTCCAAGTCACCTTCATTTTTTCTTTCCTGGCCAGACTTGTTTTCATGGTTTAATTTTCATTTTAAGTATTTATTGTTTATTTCCTTCCTTACTTAATGTGTTTGGGCTTTTTGTCTGCATCTCTATGTACCACATACGTGGTTGGTGCCATCAAAGACCCAGGATCCCCTGGGACTAGAGTGACAGAGGGTTGTGATCTGCCATGTGGATGCTGGGAATTGAACCTGGGTCTACGGGGGGGGGGGGGGGGGGGGGGGGGGCAGTCGGTGCTCTTATCTGCTGAGCCAGCTCTCTAGCCTTCAACGCTTTATCTTAAGCGGGCCTCAGCTGTTGAAGACACGGTTGGAAAGGATCTCAGAGACTAGTCCAAGCTCCCATTCTACACAGGAAAACTAGCAGTCTAAGGACACAAAGAGGCAGATCTGGAGCTAGGATCCCCTTTCAGACTTGGAGTAGCTTGGCTGGGGTGTCTTGGTGTCTGAAAGTCTGGGCTGCGTTTTCCTCATGTAGGCCTGGCGTAGCCGTAAGCATGGGCAAGTAACAGGATACCCCAGTGTGCTAAGCTGCACTCCAGCTTTAGTCCCAGGCATTGAACCCAATCCTTTACCAGCCCATGTGGTTGATATTTGTGTTCTACAGTTGGGTAAAGTAGGCCAGTATTGAGTGTTTCACTGCTCTCTCAGGCCACCAGCTGCTCTGAGGCTGGCAAGCGCTGGAGTCCTTGTCCCTTCCTTCATAAAGGCTGTGTTTGTTCTCTCCCGCAGGCCTTCCTGTGAAAGTCCCCATTGAGATTTCTGGGTCCTGAGCCTGGGGTACCCCTCCCCTTTGCATCCCATCACTGATGCCTTTAGCATTTGGGTTCTGAGCACCTGTTGCCAGATGGGGCTTTTGGATAGTCCTAGAACATGAAGTCTAAATTTGGTGCTGAGTCAGAGAATGGGCCTGACTTTGGCAGGAGCCTCTGTGTGGCTTTCTTCCTGTGACACAGCAAAACCCCGTTACTGATGCTCCTGACTCCTTGGTGCTTAGTCACAGGTCAAAGTTCAAGCAGGAATGCTTTCCTGAGTCTCTGTCTCAGAGGAAAAACTTTTCCCAAAAATAACATGTTAGAGGCCCACAGAGCCTGAGTCAGAGTCCACCCGGGTGGCTAGCTTTAGGGGGACTGGATCCAGAAGAAAGGGAGAAATTATATAGAACCCTAACTTGGGGTTCTGTACCCCCTCCCCTGAAAACAATGTTAGATCTGGGGGAACCCAATTTTCAGGGGCTTTGTGTGAATGCTCCCAAGTCTATGTTCCCCTCATTGCTGATAGAAAATGGTAGGTGACCTGTATACATCTTGTCATTGGCCTGCTCTGTTCTACGGACTCAGGGAGGGGGAACAGAGTAGTATCAGCCACCCTGATTCTGTGGGAAGTGGTCAAGTCTCGTATAACTAACTCTCCTGCCTCCAGCTTCCCACATACAGAAAAGCTTCTCATGAGACTAAGTCGAACTGCTCTCCTGTGTTGGCCTCTTGCACTGGATCCCACGCTTTAGAGTAAAGCCTACCCATATCAGATTTTATCTGTCTGTCTATCCATGCCTCCCTCCATCTGTCAGCCTGCTTCTCACCACTACTTGGTAGTAGACACCTCGGCGTGCTGAGGCTGTGAGCATAAGAAAGTTTCCAGCACCACCCATGACCCATACTAAGTGCGGGTCTGTTCTCATAGGCGTATAAGTTCTGTTTCGCAAAGGGTTCTCTTGTTCAGGCTCTCTGCTTGTAGAAGCATCTGGAAGCTCCAGCCTTGCTTATTGTCTTCTTGCTTCTCACCTGTTTTGTAGTTTTTAGGCTATGGGAAGTGCTTTTGTGTGTAAAAGAAGGCTCTTGACCTCCCTCCCCTGTGGAGTTTATCATCTCATTGGATAGCCCCAAGTGAATGAGTTGTGTCTAGCAATACTGATGAGCACCTTGGACTCCTGGCCAGGTACTTAAGCAAGGGAGCATGTGCACTAAGCTGAACTAGATGCAGGGCCTGAAGGCTGCAGGGTGCTGGAGAGGAGGAAGGAAGGAGGCAGGTGTGGTAAGGTTGGCGCTCAAGGCAAAGGCTGGGTGTTTTTGGAGACGCGACAGAGAGCTTTCTTTCTGTGACTAGAAGTCTGTATGGGAATCCTGGGCTTCTGAACAGGGCATTTACTGGCAGACTTGGGGATAATGAGGCCAGGCTCACCAGCCTCTGGCTGTAGCTGGTGGGAGATGCAGGCAGGTCCGGTCACCATGTCTAGCCATTCTCAGGGGCTGGATGGGGAAGGATTGCAGTTGACAGTGGTCTGTGTTATGGGAAAGGAACACCAACCGGTTTCCCAGTCTTCCGAGGGGTCTTACTGGCCATCTGTGAGTTGGGAGTGGATTGAAACAGCAGCTTTTCCGAAACTTCAAGCCTGAGAATGCTGGTTGCAGTGTTGGGATGTGAGTATCTATGAATCCTCTGTGGGGACTGGTCCCACGTGAAGATCTTCTCTCTGGGCCAAAGGGAAGTGAGTGACCAGCTCTCTAGACTTATCCCCATGATCACTACCTCTACTCTTTCTAGGTCTTGGTGTGCTGATGCTGGAAATGGAATCTAGCCTACCTTCAGCTAGGAAAGGTAGAAGGGTTCCTCATAGGAAGTGACCCCATGCCTCTCGGTGGCTGGGTGCTGAGCAGGTATGCATTAGTGCTTCATGGGGAGGCGGGGTGCCTGCTCAGTTACTTTTGCATTCCTTTTTCCTCCTTCAGACCCTCCAGCAACCCAGCAGGATTCTTTACCCAGACTTAGAAGTGGAGTCACAGATGAGGGATGCCCGGGGTGCTCTGGAGGCAGTTTGATGGATTTGAGCTGAGGGTCTGGTACAAGTGTAAACTGTTTTCTCTCTCTGTTTCTGTATTGGCGAAGTGGAAAGAGTTATGGAATTTGATATTGTGAGAATTGGGAGAGTTCCTGTCTATGAGGTTTTGCAAGCGGTGCCTGGCAAACGTAAATAGTAGGGAAGTCCAGCTTTTATCTTTGTTATTGCCACAAGCTTGTGGCTCAGTGCCACCCTGGGGACACATGTGTCTATAATGTCACATTTAAAGCAAATTGTTCACCCAGATAATGGTTAGAATACTTGTGTTCCCCTCAGACCCCATACATTCACATTGCAGAAGTTCTGATCTGTCAGAAGTAAGCACAGAGATTATGTGTATTTTGTGATCTTTAGCAGGATCTGACCTTGTGGGGACGCATTGAACAGGTGTACACCACTTTAGGTGTTGGCAGGTCATGTGGTGAGTGGCACGTGATAGGAGTTTCACGTCATAGGCATTGGTAGTAGGACAAGATGATTGTAAATAAGAGTTGAGCCATTGCTCATGGGATCAGCAGTTGGCCTCCTCGGGAGGGGCCTGGTCTCTCGGAGCAGATGGGATCAGAGGCTGCTTGTGGGTCAGTCAGTATGTGATGTTGTTGTGATGTTGTACTCCAGCTGCCTGCGGCAACTCAAGGCACAAAACAAGTCTCGTAGTGGAGACTTCCTCTTTAGATTGATTTTTATTTTATGTGATGAGTGTTTTGCCTGCATGTATGTATACCACATGCAGTGCCCGTGGAGGCTACAAGAATGTCAAATTTCCTTGAGCTGTAGTTACATGTGGTTGTGAGCCAGAGTGTAGTGCTAAGAACAGAATCTGAGCCCTCTGTAAGAACAGCAAGTGCTTTATCCATTGAGCCATCTTTCCAGCCTGTTGTGGTTTGAATTGCTTGGTCCAGGGAATGCCACTATTAGGAGGTGTGGCCTTGTTGAAATAGGCAAAGCCTTGTTGGATGTGGGCGATGAGACTTTCCTCCTAACCACATGGGAGCCAGTCTGCTCTTAGCAGCCTTCAGGTGAAGATGTAGAACTCTCAGCTCCTGCACCATGCCTGCCTGGACACTGCCATGTTCCCACCTTGATGATAATGGACTGAACCTATGAACCTGTAAGCCATCCCCAATTAAATGTTGTCCTTTGTAAAAGATGTCTTGGTCATGGTACCAGCAATAAACCCTATCTAAGACACAGGCCCAACAATGGAGGCTTCTGTGGCTTCCGCTCTGTGCTGCCCGAGCTTCTCCATGACAGATGCCTCTCTTGCTGTCCTCTGGTCGGTGTGGTGAGGAGCAACACTGAACTTAAGCCTTGAGCTCTGGCCCTTTCCTGTCACTGAAACTGGCAGGGAATGGATGGAAATTGTCGGTGACCGTGGCAATAGGGCTATAGAAATTCCTGCCTCAGCTACTGGGGCAGCCCCAGAATTACTTCAGAATTACTGCCTCAGAATGCCTTCACCAAAGCTTTGCCCAAAGGTTTCTGTCCTGAAATTCAGTGCCCCCACCGGGCTCTCCTGCAGTCTGGAGGGGAAGATACGGGGTACATTGCCATGTGCTGTGTTGGAGAGGAGGCAGGGTGGGTGGGTGTCCATCCCTCCAGAGTGGAATATGCAGATGGATGAGTTTGAGCTTCTGGTCACCAAGGTGGTAGCACCATGGGACAGGTGAGATGCATACATGATAGGCGACAGTGTCCCTTAAAATTAATGCTTGCCACTTGTGGTAGTGCACACATTTAATCCCAGTACTTAGGAGGCAGAGACAGGCAGATCCCTGAGTTTGATTCCAGCTTAGTGTATGCAGTTCAGGCAAGCTGAGGCTATACAGTAAGCCCTGTCTTAAAACAGCAATAGCAACAAACAAACGTTTTTTTACTTGGCAGGAGTGTGAGCAACCCAGGAGATGGGTGATGCAGTAAGCAATCGGGTGAGATGTCTGATAACAAACACCGCCTACCTTGCAAGGACACAAGCCTTGCATCTGTGCTGTAGGCAGGGAACTGGGCAGAAGAGGAAATAAAAAGCAAGGGGAAAGAAACACATTGCTTTCAGTTGCTGTCTTCCAGAGAGGGCCTCAGCTTTGCCCTGTTACTAGCCTCTGACCCCGTGGCGTCTGTGGGGCTGGGCTGGGCTGGCAACCTCAGGCAGATTGCTCATACCAAAGGGGCCTCACTAGTGCTGGCCATGCTGATTAAGCCTCCCAGAAGATGGGTGGAGTGGCTGTGGTTTGCCGGACATTAGATGCAATGGCAACAAAAGCGTTTAGATAATCATCCAGGTGACTATAGATCTAGCGAGAAGTGAACCAGTGTCACTTTAAACCTGGCACTGTGAACATGCGTCACCTGGTCTTACAAAACCCGAGTTCTCATGGAGGCCATAATGGAATGTGGTGCTCACCCTTTCCATTGGAAAAACAACTGCTCACTGTCACAGGCGGGTCAAGGTGAATAACAAACACCTTGGGAAGTTTTAGCTTCGGGACAATGAAAATCCTCATCAGGACCAGGCACAGCCTTTTCTGTCTCCAGAGCCTGGTGCCTAGTGCTTCTGGGGAGGGAGGGAGGGAGGGTGGAGGCTTCTGTGCTGGGCATGCTCAAACAGAACCCCAGACAGGGCCCGGAGGGTGCCCTACCATGTTCTTGAGTAAAGTAGATACCATTTGTGATGCTTCAAGATCCCCTCTCACCAACTGAACTAGGTTTCCGGTTTTACATCATCTGATGCTAGTAATTAAAATGAAACGATTTCTTGTTTAAAAAAAATAATCACAGGCTAGATAACCTTGGACTGAAATGTCTGGGACCAGGAGTGTTTCAGATTGTAGAGTTTTCTTGATTTAGGTATATTTATGTAGGCCTTACTGGTTGAAAATTCCAAATTTTTAATAAAAGATACTTCAGTATCTAAAATTTTGGAGTCAGGGTGCTCAAATAAACAATGGTTTTCTAGAGAATTTGGAAGACAGGAGGGGCCAAAGAAGAAATTAGGCAGATAGTCTTATCTTCCCCTCCCTCCCTCCCAAAGAAAAAATACTTTTTCTTTTTCTTCTTCTTCCTTTTTTTTTTTTTTTTTTTCCAAATGAAACAGGGTGAAGTGGGCTGGACCATACCTATAGCCTCAGCACTTGGAAGTTAACAGCTCAATAGTTCGAAGGCAGCTTTGGCTATATAGTGGGTTAGAGGGTAACTTGGGCTATGTATCACATACATATGTATCAACCTGTCTCATCAAAACAAAACAAAAAGCCAAAACAAACTAAATAATTCTTAAAAGAAGAAGAAAACCAAACCAAACCAAACCAAAAAACCCAAAAGGACTGCTGGAGAGATGGCTCTGCAGTTTAGAGTACTGACTGCTTTTCTAGAGGCTCTGAGTTCAATTCCCAGCAACCACATGGTGGCTGACAACCATCTGCAATGAGATCCAATGCCCTTTCTTGGTGTGTCTGAGGACAGTGGTGGTGTTCTCACATACATAAAGTAAATAAAATCTTTAAAACAAACAAACAAGCAAACAAACAAACACCCCTCCCCGCAAAGAAGGAAAAACCAGGACATGTCTTTGACTAGAAGTTCCTTGTTCTCTGAGGAAGTGAGAGCTCAGCTCCACACGTGGGCCCTTACCCACATCTTTCCTCCTGATAAGCCCTGGAAGCAGTGCTGTGAGGTCAGTTTGTGTGCGTGTTGTCAAGGCTGTAGGGATAGATTGCTGCGCCGGGGGCTCATTGTCTCTGCAGCCTCTCCAGGCTCACTCAGTCTTTGGACTGACTCCTCCGGAATCACTTGGGAACTTCTGAACGTCATCCTGTCCAGCTTTCTCGAATCAGAACCCAGGAGTAGGTTGGCCCTCAGGAAGCCATTTTGCCTATTTGATTATTTATTTGCGGTGATGTTGGGGGACAGAACCTAGGTCTTGGGTGTGCTAGACAAGTGCTCTACTACTGAGCACCCCCCCCCCCCCCAATCTCTAGCCCTGGTTGGGATTTGAAGATGTGCCGCATCTGCTCAGCGCCTGCACCCATCTAAGAAGGGATGTAGAAGTTACATGTGTTCTCTCATGCTCATGAGAGCCTTGGTTTGAGTGCCAGTCCCAGGCTGAGTGGATGAGGCCTGCCCAGTTTGGGGACACAGCTCTCCCATCTGGGAACTGGAAGTTTTAGAGTGGCTTTGGTCAGTCTGAGTGCTCTAAGGTAAACATGAGTTTCTTTCATTGACACAGGATGTCACAGTTGCTTTGGGGCTGTGCTGCCAGCTCTGGGAATTGAGCTCAGAGAGAAGTGGGTCAGGACAGAGGGCTCCTCTTTCTTCCTCTTTCCCCAAAGGGATCTCTGGCTTATACACCACTGGAGCCAGGCACCGTGCCCTAGGACTGCCCACCCTGGCCTCTGTCCCTCCAGCGTCAGAGTGGCTGCCTCTACACCTTGTCATATTCTGTCTTAGGAGTGAGGATGGCAGGGCACCAGAGTAGGAGGGTGCAGAGGAAGCTCTGCACCCTTTCAGGCACAGCTCCCACAGTTCACTGGGACCACTTTTCTCCTGGTGTGTAGGGGTTTCCTTGGTGGCTACAGCTTCATCACATGGACCCTGCTGTTGCTATCCAATGGTTTAGCCTGCCAGTGCTGAACTCTGCCAGGGTAACTTCTGGAAGACCAGTCACTCTGTTTAATGTTGTCCCAGTGAATGTCAGGTCTGCTGTGCCTGCCCTGTGTGCTGGGGTTTGTACGTCTAGATGGGGGCATATGTTTATTTACTTATTCACTACAACAGAGTGCATGGCGGTGGTGGTGTAGAAAAGTTTAATCCCAGTCTAGGGTTTCTACTCCACCTTTGACCATTTAGTTCTCGGATAAAAAACACACACAACTATTATTAGTTACAATAAGCCTTCATTAGCACTAGATATCTGGGCAGATATCTACCCTCTATGATGTCAAATCTATTTCCTATTGATAACCCCGAGTTACTACTTGCTGTGTTTCATCTGAGTTTCTCTTGACTCCAATTGGCCACCCTCATGCGGCCATGTTTCCTTGACCCTTAGCCCATGGTGACTTTCTCTTCCATTCTTCTTCTCTCTCTCATGGGTCTCTTCCAACGCCTCAGACCCAGCTGGCATCTTTATTCAGCAATCAGAAATAACTTGGGGGCAAGGTCACACATAGTGTCACTTGGGTCTTATGTGCAGACGCTCTCGTCTCTGGGGCAATCATGTCTTGAACTAGTATTAGCATTAGAATACAAGCAGCATCAGGTCAACCAGGTGGTGTCCAGAAGGTCTACCCAAAGCCGGAAGCTGAAGACAACCAGGCAACTGAGGACTGAACTGTGCTCTCTTGAGGGTAGAAACAAGACACCTGTGAAGAAGAGGGTTGTGTTGTGTTGTGTTGTGTTTGTTTTATTTTAAGACACAGTTGGAGTGAAGCTCAATCTCTTGAAGGAGGTAACTTGAGAGCTGGTCTTTGAGGATTGAGTTGAAGGTTATCACGACGACAGGTAGGTGCATCCAGGCAGAGAGGAAACTTCTGAGTGTACAGTGGGTAATGCGGGCACAGAGGTGACAGCACATTGACCTGATTAGGGAGGCCTTGGATCTGGCCTGCTGTTTCTGCATGGCTTAGGCACATTGCTCTCACCTGTAGGATGCAGGTGATAAGACAGACTATAGAGGGCATTTAAAAGACTTTAGCAGGTAATACTACACAGTAGGCAGTCAGATGCTCATCAGGTGCCTTTGCCTGCAAATGCTTGGTGAGACTTGTTAACTTTATCCTACTTAGTATTCCAGAGGGAGCTATGGCAGGCTGTGGAAGAGGAGTTTGATAGTTTGCCATCTCTTTCGTATTGTGCCATCTCTTTTCGGTGTGTGTGTGTGTGTGTGTGTGTGTGTGTGTGTGTGTTAAAACAACCATGTGATCTGTGGGAAGAAGCTTTGGGGCATAGGGTCTTGGGGCTTGTGCTGGTTAGTTTTATGCCAACTTGACACAAGCTAAAGTCATCTGAGAGGAAGGAACTTCAATTAAGAAAATGTCTCCATAAGATCTGACTGTATGTAGGTAGGCCTGTAGAGCATTTTCTTAATTAGTGATTGATGGAGAAGGGCCCAGCCCATGGTGGGTAGTGCCATCTCTGGGCTGGTGGTCCTGGCAGAGGAAGCTGTGAGAAGCAGCACCCCTCCATGGTCTCTGCATCAGCTCCTGCCTCCAGGTTCCTGCCTTGCTTGAGTTCCTGTCCTGATTTCCTTTGATGATGAACTGTGATGTGGAAGTGTGAGCAGGACAAACCCTTTCCTCTCCAAGCTGCTTTGGTCATGCTGTTTTATCATAGCAATAGCAACCTTTTTTTTTTTTTTTTTTTTTTTTTGAGACAGGGTTTCTCTGTATAGCCCTGGCTGTCCTGGAGCTCACTTTGTAGACCAGGCTGGCCTCGAACTCAGAAATCCGCCTGCCTCTGTCTCCTGAGTGCTGGGATTAAAGGCGTGCGCCACCACGCCCCTAAGAAGATCGGGCTGAAGACCAACATCAGGTTGGTCTCATTATCCCACCCTTGACTCTGCTGGCTGCTGGGGAGTGCTAGAGCCCTGACAGAGGCTTTGGTGAGACAGCCTGGGTTAGATATGTATCCCTGGTAAGCCAGTTCCTCTTGAAGTAGCCCACAGAGCTGGATACTTGCTGAGTGGGAATCCAGCGATGACAAAGAAAGGCGAATGTCATCAGTGGGTAGAAAGCTGGGCCAGAACCTGTGCACCTAGGGCATGCTGGTATGGTTGGATCATGGCAACACTCACTGTGCTGCCAGGGAACTCATGTGGACCCGATATTAAATCCCCTAGCGTTGCTAGAGAGATATCTGTACTGTTCCAGCTTTACAGCTGGGGACTGAGGTCCAGGCTCCAAGGCATTTGCTCACCCCGTGCTGGTGGAGTCATGCTTTGTTTTCTGGCTCCTGGGTTCAAGAGCACCCCATTGAGCTGGGGTGGGAATTGAACTACTTGGGGGTAGTGTGAAGTTTGGAGTTGATTTTTTTCCCCTTCTGTCTTCTTTTGTTGGAGACAGTGCCTCACTTTGTAGCTTTGGCGGGTCTGGAACTAGCTTTGTAGCTTATCTCAGGTTGACCACAACCTCTTACCTGTTGTCCTGTGTCACCCCCCCCCCCCCAGTGTTGGAATGATAAGAGTGAGCCACATGCCCAGCCGGGTTTTTGGGGTTTTAGCCACCAGTTTCTTCTGGCAGATTTCTGTGACCTGCAAAGCAGCGACACATGATGGAGCTAGCTGGTCATTGGTGGGACTGCTACCTCTGGAAGTTTCAAGCTCCTCGGCTGGAAAGGCCTGGGTGGCTTTCTGTCCTGTCCTAGCTATTAGAGAGGGGAGCCAGCAGCTGTGTTGCTAAGGTGATGGGTTACATCTGACTGCATCCTTGTTAATCTCAAGACTTCCCCAGTTTTTCATATGTGTTCATGTGTGTGTGCACACCCTCTGTCAAAGTCCCTGGCACCGTGTAGTAGCCCACTGATGTGAACAGGGGTATCTCAGTGAGCCAAAGAGATGGTTGCTGTTGTGTCCTGGATAATTGCAGGGACTTCAGTGGGACAGTGGCCACCCATACTGCTTCCCTCTCTCTAGTCAGTCAGGGTTCTCCATCCTGCCAAGCTTGTCTGCCTGTAAAATCCAAGCAGCCAGTGGACCTCCAAGAGGACAATCTTAGGACGGCTACTCAGACCCTTCCTGGGTTTCCATCTTCAGGTCTTGGTGTTTAGCCTCCAGTGATCCTGCTCCAGTGACTCCAGGAGCCAGTCCTTAGAGGGCCAGGGACCACATCCTCAGGTACATACAGCAAGGTCCCCAGCCCCGAGGAACAGACCTGGAGTCCAGCCTGGTGACTCATGTGCCCTGGGGAGTTGCTTCTGCACTGATGCCAGCTGGTGTCTTCCGGGGTTGGATTAAAAGATAACTGCAGGAGGGCTGAAACAAGCTTTAGTAAGCAAGCCCTGGGCAGCTCTCTAGAGTTCAGCCCTGTTCTGCTCCCCCTCCCTCTGGCTCCTTCCTTGCCCTCCACCCCCCACCCCCCATGCTCCACCTAGAAGCCAGTAAGCCAGCCCGTCTCCAGATGCTGATACAACCTGCCTCCCTTGTTGTTGTTGTTGTTGTTTTTATCAGCCTCTTTGCAGAGGAGTTCTTTAATCCTAGGGAGCACTTCCAACAGGACTGGCATTCTTTCCCGCTTCATTCCAGGTAAAGCAAAGGCCACAGGGAGCTAACTACCTTCCAAGTGTGATGATGGAGAATGGCAGTGTGGGCTGCAGGGAAGTCCTGGGCCACCTCCACTAGGCCAGGCCAGGTCTGATGGTCACACGCTGCAGACAGTGTCCTCCCTGGTGGAGGAGGCTCTCCTGTCAGGGAGGGAAGGTGCTTGTTTCAGCAGCAGCTGTGCAGCTGCTTGGAGTTGTGCGTGGGTGGCTCCTAGACCTTCAGTGGGCAGTCAGGACTGGAGGGCAGTGGAGCTGTGGTTCAGCCATTATCAGGTACCCAGAAGCAAGGGGACAGAGGATTCTGGAAACCATGCCTTTTTGGGTATATTTCCTTTGTTGTGATTGAGACATAGCACTAGAAGTTTTTCTTTATGCAATAGTTTTCCATTTGGGTACACAAAACACAGTGGCCCACATGCAGTGTTGCTGGCCTGGCTTTAACCCACAGTAAAATGGCCTGACTGGGCTGTGGAGTGTTTGCTTCCGGGTTCTCCTCTCCACTTCCCTCCCATCTCCTTTTCTTTCTTGCTTTGTCTTGTTAAAGTTTCCCTTGGACCTTGCCATGTTCATGCCATAACTACATGTAACTGGGACTTGTTGTTGTTGTTGTTGTTATTGAGGCATGTAACCTGCTATGCAGACTAGGCTGTCCTTGAACTCACAGTGATTCACCTGCTGGTGCTCTCAGAGTGCTGGGATTAAAGGCATATACCACCATGACTTAAACATTTAAAATTTTTCCTTTTTTACATTTTTTTGAGATTATTATATCATTTCTTCTTCCCTTTCCTCCTTCGAAACTCTCCCATATACTGCTTCTTGCTCTCTTTCAAACTCATGGCTTCTTTATTTCATTGATTGTTGTATCTGCTTATAGGTATATGTATACACATACATATATTTCTAAATATAACCTAGTAAGCCTGTATAATGTTATTTGTATGTGTGTTTTCAGGGCTGACATTTTTTTTTTTTCGAGACAGGGTTTCTCTGTGTAGCCTTGGCTGTCCTGGAACTCACTCTGTAGACCAGGCTGACCTTGAACTCAGAAATCCACCTGCCTCTGCCTCCCGAGTGCTGGGATTAAAGGTGTGTGCCACCATGCCTGGCTCATGCCTGGGCTGACATTCTTTTAATGGCACTGTTCCCTCTCGAATAGTCTCAGTCTCTCTCTCTCTCTCTATCTCTCCCTCTCTCCCTCTCCCCTCCCCATCTCCCCTTCCTCCTCTCCCGCTCCCCCCACCCTCTTTCTCTCTTCCTCTCCTTCCTCCCTCCCTTACCCCTCTTAAGTTAGGGTATTGCAGAATAGGCTGGCCTTAAACACATGATCCTCCTGCCTCAGTTACTCCCAAACACTGAGATTGCAAATGGCATTTTGTTTTGAAAATTTGCAGACCCCCAGAAAGGTCAGAAGGATCTAGAAAAAGGACTTGTGTAGGCCACATGGAGTTCACCAAGGCTAACACCTGCTTGGGTCCTTCCATGCTTTCTCTTTTCTTTCTGCCTATGTGCATCCACCTCCCGCCCACCCCTTAATTAAATCAGACTTGTAGCCCTCAAGACATTTAACCCTAAATCCTGAAAAAATGTGTCACAAGGAGGCATGCTTGAAAGAGGATACTGTCCCTGTTTGAGTGACACATCTTTGTAGTCGAGTCCGAGAAATTCAGCCCAGATGCAGCCGTATCCTCTAGGCTGTTCCCCTTTGCTTTGTAGTGCTCTGTGCTTCTCTTCTGAGCTACACACCTAGCCTTACTTGGTTTTCACCTCTTGTCCCCGATTTTCTATATTGTCCACCTTTTATAGTTTTTTTTTTCTTTTAAATTGAGCATCTAATACACATACTGCATTTGGTTGCTGTGCTAGTATTACATTTGAAAAAAAAAAAAAAGTCGACCGGGTGTGGTGGTGCACTTTTAATCCCAGCACTGGGGAGGTAGAGACTGGTTGACCTCTGAGTTCAAGGCCAGCCTGGTCTACAGAGCAAGTTCCAGGACAGCCAGGTCTATACAGAGAAATCCTGTCTCCAAAAGCTAGCAAGCAAACAAACAAACAAAAAATTCCAAACCAAAACAATGAAAACAACAAAACCAAAACAAACACAAAACCCACCCCAAACCACCCCAGAGTTGACCCCAGTGATTGCCATGTCTGTGTTAGAACACATTGTTATGACAGTGACTTTTATACATGATTGATATCCCCTCCAGGCAGTCTTATAATCCTCAAAACTTGCAAGGTCCCCTGAGATCAGCTCTCCTCTCTTCTAGAGAGTTTATTGTCAGACTCTGGAGACTTCTAATATGCCTGCATGAGGCTGGTTTCTGTGTTCTGAATCTCTTCCATTTACAAAGTGTGTGCCTGCACAGTTTAAACTATCACATTGAATTTTCAAGTACCCAGGGCTGAAATGCACCCTTGCTTTGAAGATTAAAGGTCATGTGACTTAGGACAGAAAAGCCAGAAGCATCTTTCAGGAGCTTTCTTCTGCCTTTGGGGTTGGGGTAGCTGGTCTTAGTCTCTGGTTATCTTGCTTGGTCCTTGATGGAGCCTTTGCAAAGCAGCACACACAGCCTGAGGTGGAGGAAGGACTGGAAGAGAGAGAGAGAGAGAGAGAGAGAGAGAGAGAGAGAGAGAGAGACACAGAGAGACACAGAGAGACACAGAGAGAGACACACAGAGAGAGACAGAGAGAGAGACAGAGAGAAAGAGAGACAGAGAGAGACAGAGAGAGACAGAGAGAGAGAGAGGATGGGACGAGGCAGGGAAGGGAGGACGGGAGGACATAAGACTTGGCCTGCTACATTGAATCTGGTCTGTTGATCAGAGCCTGCCCTGTGTCATGTGGAGACTCCACGTGGAGTGAGCCATCACAGGACTGGGTTATTCTGGGTGTTGTCTCAGTTTCCCTTCCCTTCCCTGAATCCAGGATCACTTCTCTGAGAGGCTACCTTGAGGAGAACCCACGAAGAGAAGTGGAGCCTGGGTGGGAAAGAGCAGAGAGAAGGGGGCATGACCTGGGGGGGGGGAGGCACATACAGGAGGAACGGGGGCAAGTTGAAATTGTGTTCACCAAGAGAAAGAGAGGTGCCAGGCTAGCCAGGAGAGGTCCTTGAAGAGGGGATCCTGGAGTCTCTGTGGGTGGGCGTCATGGGGGTTAGAGAAGGCCTCACTGAGTGAGGGAGCAGTGAGCCAGGCTTGCCTCTGCCTGTAGAGCTTAAAGCCTAACGGGGCGTTCCAAGGGGAATGAGCACTGAGTGACAGGGCTGCGTATTTGGAAGAAAAAGCTTGTTTGGGATTCTGACTTTTCCTTCTCAACAATAGCAACCAGAAAGCATTCCTGTAGGACAATGACACCCCAACCCTCCCTCCCCCCCAAAGTACAGGAAACCCCAGAGGGAGCTGTTTGCATAGTGCCTGGAGAGGATGGCACTTCGTCACATGTCAGGCACCATGCTATTGTTGCCTTGGTTTCCCAGCGGTCCCGGGCTGTGGCTACGGAAGCATCCCTGTGTTATAGGTGACGAGACTAAAGCACAGGCTGGTTAAAGAATGAGCCTGAGCTGGTTGGCGCACGAACTGGGATTCCCGACTAGGTAGTTGGGCTCCAGAGCTCACACCAGTAGCAGCCCCAAGATCCTGGCTATCTTGCATCCTTGTTGTATGTCTACACGTCCTGGTTCCAAGTAGGTGGTGGAGCCCGTGGACCACTAGGCACTAGACATGGGCCTGCTGGGTCTACACTGTCTCATGCTTCCGGTAAAGGCCTGGAGCTAGTGACTTGGTGCTTAGGAAGGGTGTTTCAACCACTTTAGTTCCCAAGGGACAGAAAGGTGACCCCCATGTGTGAGAAGGCCCTGAGGTGGCTGCTGTTAGGGAGGGGTGGTGGGACAGGTAGACTCAGCTCAGGAGAGCGGCTTTCCCCTCACTGCAGTCTCAGTTACTCATATCCCTCCAGAGAGAAGTAGGGAGCAGGGTGAGCCCCAGCCCATGGGGAGTGGTTATGGGTGCTCCTTTGCACTGAGTTCCTGGTCCTTTTGTCTCTAAGCAGGGAACAATCTATGGTTGTGCTTGTCTGTTACATCCAAGAAACTGGCTGTGGGCATCACTGTCCAGCCAGACGTGGCTGTGGCCACTACGGGTTGCATACAGGGCCTGCCGGAGCACCTCCTAAGACCCAGGTTTTGGGTAAGAGTTAGTGTGTGGGCGGGGGACACTATAGCTGTACCTCTGAAGCCTATTGGAGTCTGTTTTCCCATCCTCAGTGAAGTGGGGCTGATGGTGTCTGGTGTATGTCTGTCCATTCTTACTGCTCAGCAAGATCAGAGAGGAAGACATGGTTGCATTATAGGAGCTCTGAGAAGGAACGAAGCAGAGGTGTGTGTGTGTGTGTGTGTGTGTGTGTGTTCTGTGTGTATATATGTTCCTCACTGAACATTTGTGTTTCCTTCTTTCTCCTTTCTGGCCCTGATCCTTGAGGGCAAGAAGGGGCACATGTATCTTTTGATGAAGAATACAAGACACTGAGGTTGATCCCAGGTGGCTATATGGTCAGCATCTTAGTGTCAGAGGCAGGATGGGAGCCAGGGTTGGTCCCTGAGCCACACAACCATTCTCAAGGTCTTTTCTTTACCCACTTGTTCAGTACCCACTGTGCTTAGACTGAGGAGGAGAAAGCCATGGCTCCAGACCAAGCTTGGGGTCCCCGTGTCACTGGCCAGCTGTCTGGATCACCCATTCACATAGCACTCTACTTGAATTTATATTTGTGGTGCTAGGGAGAGAGCCCAGAATCTTACTCTTGCTAAGTACGCGTTGTACTGTAGAGCTATACTCCCAGCCCTTACCTTTTTCAGTAATTTGTAAGACACTGGCAGATAAGAAATCATGTATAGAATTGTACACAACATGTTAGTTTTTGAACCGCAGCAACCTTGTATTGGGTATCTGCAGACTCGGGGCCCCGCAAGGGATGCTGGAGCTGTAACGCTAAATAGGGAACTGCCCTGATGTTTAGGAACTCATTGGCGTGACAGTGCCTGGTTAAGCAGTCAGAGGCAATACGGGGCACAGGTGTAGCAATTCAAAAGGACGCCAGAAGCAGGCAGCATCCGGCCCTGCTGGGATCTCTATTCTTATCTGTCAGATACATACACTGCATTGTTTGGTCTTTGGAGACCTTCTCTTCTGTCTTAACATTCTGAGACTCTCTGGTGACAGTGTTCTCTTGGAGGTTAGATAAAGTTTTCTGTTGAAGGTACTTCCCATTCAGGAGAAGGAAGAGCCGGGAGTGCTCTAAACATTGACCTGCCCTAAGCAGGCTCCTGTGCTCTGGTGGGTCCGCTACATTGCTTGCTTTGCTTGTCTAGGTTGTGTCTTTGCTCCGTGCACCTCGACTTCTGCCTGGGCCCCATGCCAGCTTGTTACTTGTACTTGTAAGCCAAGCAGGAGTACATATTGTTTTATTAGCTGGAGCACCCCTGCAGCTGCTGCCGTGCCTGCCCCTGAGAGCTGGCCTATGAATGCATGTGTGTAGGACCTGGGGCACCACAAAGAAAGACAGGGAGGGCAGGGCGAGCTGGACACTTTTGGGTCCGTAATGGGGGGCTAACCTGAAGGGAGATAGAGGGGTGCAGAGGGTTCTGTTTCTCAGGATCTACTTCCTGGCTGTGCTGGGAGACTTGGTCCTCATCATATTGTCAGCAGTTGGTAGAGCTGTCGTGTTCCTAGGCCCTGTGCCTGTGCACTAGTGCTGTGTGGGGTGAACTGTCTGTATACCTGCTCCCCCATCTGCTGCAGCCCTGTCGGAGAACTCTTGCAATGTTTCAGATGGAGTGCTGGGCTGCTGAGTCTCTCACTCTCCTCCACGTTCCTCCCTTCTCTTCTCTGTCTCTTACGGTCTAAGTATCAGTCTGAGTCCCTCCCCTCCCCTCCTCTCCCCTCCCCTCCCCTCCCCTCCCCTTCTCCTCCCCTTCTCCTCCCCTCTCCTCACTTCTCCTCTCTCCTCCTTTCCAGTGTTCTTCCCCCGCCCCCCCATCCCCTTCCCTCCTCTTCTCTTCTCCCTGAACTCAGGGTTTTATGTGTATTAGACAAGCACTTAACCAACCGAACTACATCTCCAGCCATGACCACAGTTTCTTCTCCTGTGTTCTAGTGTCTCAAGGCACCATGTGTAGTGTATGGAAGCAGAGGTGTGATAGCTTGTAATTAACCCCACCTGACCCCTTCTGGTATCTGGAAGCAGAATACTGCCTATCCTCCTGCCTGGCAGGTGAATTGCTAGACTGTGTAACTTAATGCTACTTTGCTAATTATCTGGTGTGGTCACAGTGTGCCCTTGTTACCACCCATCCACCAGGGTCACAGTTCCTGACTGGGCCAACTGGTTCCACTAATGCTCTAGGCGCTCATGAGAAACAAATGGCCTTTGTGGTAGGCGGAGGGTGTTCCAGCTTGACCATGTGTCTGCACTTAGGGCAACCGGCTGGGAACAGGTACCCAGAACAGACTGTTTTTCTCCGTGATGCAGTGTAGTGTTTCAGAGATTGTCAGTCCTTTCTGTTGCCACTGAAGACTGTTTTCTGTTTCTGTCTGGAGACCTCACTGGTTTCCATACTTGCCCTTGCCTGGGGGGCACCTGGGGTTGTAAACCTTCCTGGTCAGGTGCTTACTCTGTCCCCTTAGATAAAGGAGCTGAGACTTTTGGAAACTTGCTGTGCCAATTTTGGCAACACTTCCTCTTTTCTTGCAAGGGTCTCTTCACCATCCCCCGAAGCAGTACTATTACCCACTAAGAAAGCACACACACTGAGGATGGACTTCAGTTAGGATAAAACATGAAACTTGAGGAAGGTGTCTTTATTAACAAGTCAGGCTGAATCTCAGAGATGTCCTCACTGTAGAAACTGTTTTCTCCAAGTGTAGTGCTGGCATGGAAGTAGATTTCTGATCATTTGAATTCCCAATGAGAATCCAAGACGTTACAGTTGCCACATATCCCTTATTTTAGCTCTTTCTAATGTGCTCTTTGAGACAGTTTTATGAGGAGCCAGGAAAGGGTCTTAGGAGAAAAGGGGTCTTAGGAGAAAAGGGAGTTGGCTCTTTAAAATGGTTTCAGAAAAACTGGTGTCATTGACAAACCTTGTCTATAAGCACTAGAGAAGATTTAATCATTCGTTCCCCCCACCCCCCCACCCCCCGCGGTCTGTCTGTCTACCTCTATCTCTGTGTCTCTGTGTCTGTCTCTGTTCATGTAAAGGCCAGAGATCAATTGCTCTCTACATTACCTTTTGATTTGACTAGATGGGGGTCATGAACAAACCCCGGGGGGCCTCCTGTCTCCACCCCTCCAATCACTGGGTTTACAGAGCCCGGTCCTACTAACTTTGTATGTGGGTGCTGAGGATCCAGTGAGGGTTCTTATCGCATGCTCATGCAGAAAGCACTTTACTGACTGCGCTCTCTCTGGCCCAATTGGTAACTAACACTCCTTATTCAAGACGTTTGATTTTTCACATTCTTTTGTTCCAGCTCCTCCTGTAAGACCTTGCTGCAGGTCGTCAGCAGGGAGGATATGGTGTTACAGGGGTGGTGGGGAGGCTGTGGGAGGAAGAGAAGAGCATGGGGGTGGCCCCTATATTTGTGCCCCCTACCCCCAGCCCAGGCAATGTATTCGGCTCCTCCTGTATGCACTCCTTGTCTGCTCTGTGCTGGCATCCCGGAAGTCCTTCCTACTGTCTGTCTCATCTTTGATGCAACCACCATATATGAAAATCTGTCAGAAAATGAAAAAGCAAGTTGTATTTTCAGAGTGTTTGCCCCCAAGGAAACTGCGTGTTTGTACAAAATCCTATCTGACAGTTTCCATTTAAGCCAAGAATCCCGGAGCCCCACAGGCCTTAGGAAATATGAAAATTGGCACTTTGTGGGGCCGCTGCCGATGGTGATTCGCTGTTGGAGTCTCGTCTGCCATGAGAGATCTGAATTTGTCAGATGAAGATCACTGGCTGGCTCTGGGTGGCTGCCTTTGCCGCAAGCACACCCGCTGCTTGTCACTGTAGGACCTGTTTGTCTTCCCCTCAAGGTCTCCTCTTTGTTTTTCTGAAATGTGTTGAAATGGAACGTGCTTTTAAAAACAGACTATTTCTGGTGATGGCCTAGGCTGGCTTCCTGGCCTCAGCCACCATACCTCTGCTTCCTTTATCTCATTTCGGCTGATGTGATATTGGCAGTGACGACTTGGATTTTTTTTCTCTCTTCTTCCTAGTAGTCTTTCCAGATGCATCCCTTTTAATCACCCACTGTCTCTGCACAGGCACTGAATATCTAAAAGCATATTTTAATTATGTTGGTTTACATTTCCTACTGACTTTTCCCCCTTTCTATTACCAAAGCAATATATATTGTTAATTAAAAGAAGGAAAAAAGACAGAGTATATAACTGTTCACAGGAAAGAGCTTTCTATATGTGTGTGCTTGGGGCTACACTCAGGGAGAGGTGGAGTGGATGGCTTCAGTCTGTGCACACTGCATCCCTCAGGAACAGCCTGCCAGCCTAATGGGTGAGGAACAGGCAAGGCTAGTGTGGGGCTTGCAAAATAGAGGCGGCTCGGTGGTTCTTCTAGACTTAGGGCTAGGAGGATGGTGCATCTGGTGGCTCTTGGCTTTTAGAATCCTGGGTTATTTTGTTAACCTTTGAGAACCTCAGGGTTCTTACTATAGAATGGACCTGGGGCAAGACCTCTCTCTCCAGCATGCTTCAAGCTTAAGGGCAATGCTTCTGCTTGCCTTCTGGTTTATGATGGGCGTTTATACTAGGGTGGGCTACACGTGGCCTGGCATGCCTAATCGCTGAATGAGCATGCCTCTAGACCCTGTGAGGAGAGAAAGAGGCCAGGGCCTGTCCTCAGAGGGCCAATAAGCTCAAGCCATAGGATTGCTTTGAGTCTCTGGGGACTGGCATACTGTGGTTTCATTTGCTGCCCTTTGTGGTTGCAGATGTGGGTTTTTGGTTTTGATTTTTTCTTTCTACACAAAATACGGAAATATTTTCACTTATTGCACAAGATCAACCCTCCCTCCCTAGGGCCCCATGTAAAAAAGATAACCCACATCCTCTTGCGCATTTGAAATACTTCTGCTCCCCTTCCCCATTTCCTGTGGTTCTGTCTGGGCAATCTGAAGACTGGTGGGGCCAGATTTTTGCCTGAGATGGGCAGAGGCACTCTGTTTTCTGTACTCCTTCCCAGGAGTGGCTGGCCCTGTCAGCTGGTCCCTGGAGGATGAGATTGGCCATGTCCTTGGATCACAGTGAGCACTTGGGCCACTGAGATAGATCATTAGGTGAAATTGGAACTTGATAGAAGCTTTGCTCGGGGCTTTAGGGAGGTGGTTGTTCACGGTGTATCACCCTGCTTTGGTGGGGCTGGACGGTGACCTGTATAGCCTTAGCCCCTGCCTGAGTGTGTGGGTGTGGCAGCCCCTTGCTCAGTGCTCACCCGGAAACTCCTGCTGCTGTGAGAGAAAACCTGGGAGAGCTAAGTGGATTTGTGCAGGGCTCTACGAGTCATTGTGTCCTGCAGTTTTGGGAATGGCTGCTGTTCTCTGGAGGCTACTGTTTGAGAATTCATGCCAGGCGCTAGATAATTGGGAGTGGCCAGAGTTAGGCTCTGAGCACACACTCTGGTGGTTCACAACCAGAGTGAGGCTCCAGTTTTACAGAGTTCCAGTGGCATCTTCTGTCCCCTGTGGGCACTTGTACAAATGTGTGCATACACTCTCACAGACCCAGAAATGTACATTCCTGTAAATAAGATAGAACTTAAAAAGAAAGATTTGGAGAACAGATTGGATTTTGGAGTTTAATTCCAATTAGCAATTAATTATAGTGAGCCTACTGAGCACTATATACTTTAAAATAGCTTCTGGAGGCGGGGCCAGCCCATAGAAACCCAGGAGTGACACTCAGTTCTCCATCTTGCCCACGATAGAGATCACTAATAGCACCGGGCTCCCTTTCAGATGTGTGCTCAGTCGTTTTGAGCATAGCGCTTCAGACAGGGGCATAGCGGTTCTTTCTAGATGCCCCCTTTTGGTTTCTAGTTTTTAATATAAACTCTTTCTGTCCCTGGTGGGAAAATGAAAGCCAATTAATCATCTACTTAACTGCGTCTTTGGGAGAGCATCTCTGACTTTCGGGTCTAACTCAAGCATCTTTTGCACATGTGTGTGGGCGTGGAGGCCCGAGGACAAGCTCCTGTGAGAGAGGGTCTCTCAGTGGCCTGGAGTTGGCTTGAGTAGGGTGGACTGGCTGGCCAGTGAGTCCCAGGCATCCATCCACCTGTCTCTGCTTCTCTAGCACTGGGATGATCAGCCCTCTCAAGCTCTCTCTGGTGCCTTCTAGAACATTTCGCTCTCCTTCTTTCTATGCCTCTTCCAGAAAGTCGTCTTTCTCCTGCCTTCATAGGCGTATTTCCTGGAAGTCTGTCCCCTGGCCTGCGCCAGTGTCACTGCCCATCAGTGTTTAGGAAGTCCTACATCTGGCCTCTCCCACCTCTGCTTGTACTTACCAAAGGGCATCACATCAGCAGCTCGAGGTCCTGGACTTGTGTTGCACAGCCTCCTCAGTAGGTCTCACTAGCTCTGGACTTGAGTGACTGTCAGCAGGCTGTCTTCCTGGGGTCTCTGCTATGAGTTGTTTGTAGTGCTGAGCTGTGGAAAGCAGGGCCTCACAGCATGGGAGGCAAGCGCTTCAGCCCTGAACCATGGAGACTTTTTCTTTAGTGTATCCAGACTGGTGCATTTTGGTGATTTTATCATTGGGCGGATTCAGCCTCTTCAGTTCTCTGCCCCTGCTAACAGTGTATCCTTCTTGGACACCAAACCCCTCAGCCTGATGCCCATAGCTCTCCCTCTCCCTCTCCCTCTCCCTCTCCCTCTCCCTCTCCCTCTCCCTCTCCCTCTCCCTCTCCCTCTCCCTCTCCCTCTCCCTCTCCCTCTCCCTCTCCCTCTCCCTCTCCCTCTCCCTCTCCCTCCCCCTCCCCCTCCCGCTCCCCCTCCCCCTCTCCCTCCCCCTCCCACTCCCCCTCCCCCTCCCGCTCCCCCTCCCCCTCCCCCCTCCCCCTCTCCCTCTCTCCTTTGGCTTTTGGACCACCCTCCCTGTACTAGCAGTTTAGGGGAACATCCTGAGAGGTCTTCTTACGCCCAGGCTTTTGTCTTCCTCTTTCCTGTTCACTTCAAAGCCTAGCCCGTGTCAATACTGTCACCTCTTGCCTTCACTGCTCATGTGCTGGCACTGTCCGAGTGCACTGTCTGGCTCAGCTCCAGCTTCTGGTGCAGTTCCTCTTCCTCCTCCTCCTCCTCTTTCTCCATCATCATCGTCGTCTCATGTAGCTCAGGCTGGCTTCAAACCTTGAATCCCCTGAGTACTAGGTTATAGACCCAGGCCACTCTCTGATATATTGCTGCTGGGGATTGGACCCAGAGTCTTGTGTATGCCAGACAAGCACTGGTCTAGTTCAGTTACACCCTTGTCTGTTTGTAATTTTCCTTCTGTGCACATGTATGGGAGGAGGGGTTTTGTTTCGTGTTTTGAATAAGTATAGAAAATAGAAGGGGTTACTAGAAGAGGGAGAGAAAAAAAGAAAAAAATACAGAAATACATACACACTTTCCAGAGCTTTCTTGATTTACTCGGAGGAGAGCTTTATATCCCCTGTGGCCTATAAGGTCACCCGAACCTGCACTGTGACCTGCAGCTTACTCCATCCAGATTGTATAGGTCATCTAACAAGCTGGCCCCAGGGCCTTTGCACTCTGCCCCTGCTTGGAACAGTCCTCTTCCAGCTGTCCTGCACTTCCCTTGGGGCTTTGCTCGGGTATGAGGTCTTTAGAGAGCCCTTCAGTATTCCTTTATTACATTCCCTCACTGTTCATCTGCCTCGTTGTCTGTTGTATCCCCATGAACCTCGGGTATATGCATGCTAGTGTGTGAGTGTGTGTGCGACGTGCGTGCACACCAGCTGGAACACAGGTGTGGAGGTCAGAGGGCAACTTGAGGGAGTTGGTTCTCTCCAGCACGTGAGTCAGGCTTGATGGCAGATGCCTCTCTTTACCCTCCGAGCCATCTTGATGACCTTCTCTGGGCATTAGAGTGGGGACCATCTCCCAGTTTAGACATGGCCACCGTGGATAGTGCACCACTCCTTCTCTTCTGCTTTGATTGGCCGATGTCCACAGATAGGTGACAAAGAGGGCTGAAGTAGAAGGTAGGTTTGTTCCGCATGCAGCAGAGCAAAGGGAAGACAGAGCTGGCCTGGAGCTGGCCAGGTGGGCAGAGTGGTGGACAGGCAGAGAAGCTTTTGTCTTCTTTTACCTTAGTTACTCTTGCTGTTGCTGTGACAAAATATCCCGGCCACAGTGACATAAGGGAGGATGGGTTTGTTTCGGTTCATAGTCTGAGGTTATAGTCCATAAGGGTGGGGAAGTCACAGCAGCGAGAGTCTGGAATGGCTGGTCATCTTACCTCCAGAGTAACCACTGCCTGTGCTCAGCCCAGTGCCCTCCTTTTCTCCCTCCACCTCGTCGTCTTATTGCTAAATACCTTATCCCAATCTTCTCCTTTCTTTACAGTTGAGGATCCAGCATAGGGAATGGCACTACCCATAGTGGGTAGATGGTCTCACCTCAATTAATGCCATCCAGATAATCTCCCACAGCCGTGTCCAGAGTGATAATTGAGAGTAACCATCATGTCTTCCTAGCCTGCAAGAATAGGCTTTTATTTAGACAAGGAGAGAAAGTTGTAATAGGTGGCACATGGGTCCTTCATAAAGGGCTTCCTACTAGTGACCCTTCCAGGTCAAAGAAAAAACAAAATAAAACGAAAGAACAAAGGCTGGACACACTGCCTGAGCCAGTTCACAGGCCCTGACGTCTGTTTGTTGCCCCCTTGCAGGTATTACCTAGGAAGCCGCTGAGATAGGTTCTGGAGAGCTTAATGAGTGCCCAGCTGTTCAAAGGCTGCTGCCATTCTGAACTCTTACTCATTGACTCCTCTTATCACGCAATATTCTTTAGGCAGGGAAGAATATGAGAGCAGCTGACTTTGGGCTACACAATGGAACACACAGTGGGCAGATCCTCAGCCACTTGACATCGTGTGATGAAGGAAGGCAGTGGAGTCTGTGGGACAGGCAGGCCAGAGACCCAGGGAGGTGTCCTCTTCTCTTGGTGGGCATGGGAGCTGAGACTAGTCTGGGTGCGGAGCTGGCCAAGGATCATCATCCTTTCTGTGAGGCTCCTGGAGCTCTAAGATAGTTTATTTCAAGACATTGATCATTATTAAACATTAATAATATGGACTGGAGCCTGGGGTGACTAGGCTGTCACTCCCCACCTGACGCAGGACACAGCAGTGGTGCTGTGGTTAGTCTCCTCCAGTTGCAGGCCCTGGTCAGATGCGGCTGTAGTCATCACTAATGAATTCTTGACTTTTTACACCTGACCCATGACCTACTTCCCACACCCTGTGTGCCCCCATGCTCCCCCATGCCCAACTGGGGCATAATGGTGGTCTACCCTCTTCTGGCCAAGTCTCAAGACCCTGCCTTGAACCTCTAGTACCTTTTGGGTGCAAATATGCCACTTATCCCAATCAAGAATGACGGCAGGAAACCAGGCTAGTGTTCACAGTGGAAGGCAGTATTACAGGTTGTCCTTACCTGGTGTTGATTGACAGCTTTACACCTTTCTCTTCACCTCCCACATAGAGCTCAGCCTCTCTGAAAGGAGTTAGTGTTCCCAGGCACTTGCCTGTGGTGTCTGTCCTCAGCCTTCTGTTGGTGGGGGACCTTTCATCCAGATAAAAACAAACACCAAACATCCCATCTCTACCAGGCTAACTAGGAGCAAGCAGACGGTTGTGTGTCTCCATTAATTCTGACTTTGCTTGCTTGCTTTTCTCCACTGTTTCATGTCATGGGTTCTACATTGGAGAGGACTTAGAGAGGCAAGCCTGGCCTCTGAGTTTTCTGGAGTCCTGTCTTCCAGATTCAACAGTACAGTACACAGCTTCAGGCACACTGTGTTCTTATTCCACCCCCCCTCCCCCCATGCCACTGCCCACCACACAGGGGCATGCTCCCATGGCCTGGGCAGTGGACAAGCTACCTACCACCTTTGCAAGTTAGATTTGTTGTCCTTTTGATGACCCCAAAAGGGGAGAGATAAGCACTGTTGCTTTGCTTATCCAAGTTGAAGGTACCTGTCCTCAGACTTTGCAAAGAACACTATAGTGTCACCTCTGAGGGTGGAGAACCTGCATCAAATCCTCATGTGCTAGCCTCATGTGTTGTTTTGGGTGAGTTGTGCACATAGAGGACAAATCAAGTGTGGTCTGAATCACCAGCTGCTGTGCACAGAGGTGGTCAGCATCTTTGCACCCTCAGAGGAACCCCTAAGCTGTGTGGGGCAGGTAGGGCTCCCTTGACTGACTGACATGCCTTAGTCTGTGTGTACTGCATCCTGTGGCCACCTCTCTTGTTTGCTGAAATGCCTGAGCTTTGTCCGCCTACAGTGTTGGGTCTCAGTATGTACAACTTGGAACAGGGGCTGCCCTCAGTACAGTGCTTTAGGCGACTTCCCTAGTCTAACACCACAGGAGGTGAGCAGCAAACAGAGACTCTCACCACCCTCACCGTCCTTATCTCCACAGTCAGGGAGGGAGAGAGGCTCACCAGTGAGGACTGCTCCATGTTCTTTATTCTTCTCTAAGACGTTCTGCCTCCTCAGAGCCCCAAGAGCCCAGACTCACAGGGTAGCATGTGTAGAATATGTCCTCTTTACCTTAAACAAGTCAAATAACTGAGAGCTTCTGTTTCTTCCCCTGTAAAATGAACCTAATGAGAACTACAGGGTCACTGTGGATGTTAACTGAAGCCATGTCTACAGTGTGACCCAAAGCATGCGCAGTCCTAGCACTTAGCAGGCGGAAGACCCATTAACTGCTATCATCAACCATTAGAGAGTGCCGCGCAGTCTGCAGTCTCTTTATGGACTGTGACTTCATCACTGTCGCAGCCTTCCCTTTAGGTATTGCCGGCGTGGAGAAGGGCGGGGTAGGAAGGGCCTGCTGCAGGCTGGCTCACCAGAATCTAGGTTCGGCAGCTCGTGCTTGGGGCTGGCTCTGTTAGGTGTTTTAGACAATCTCTGTGGAGCAATTCAGTTGATCCTCGCAGGACTTTCTCGAGGAAAGCATCCCCACGATACAGTAAACATATAGACACACAGAGAGCCTGAGGGTATGGGCGAGGTACGGGTGGATTTGGGGAGATAAGCCCCAGGGAGCTCCAGTCACTCCATCCCCTTTGGCCTAGAGGCTCAGATGGGAAGGACTCTCTTAAGCCTCCGAGCAGGTGTGCAGCCTCTGGAGCGTCCCAGCCTGGTTCCTCTCACCTGACCCAGTGCCCTGAAGAGACACGTGTGAGTCTGGGAGTCATCAGACGTGTGGGTTGTAGTTCCTCAGGTGTGAGTGGGAGGAGGAGAGCAGGGTGGGGCAGGCATCTGCTGCTGATACCTGCTGTCTTGGGCCTTGGAGCCCACTTGCCGGTGGTTGAGTGGTAGGGGCTAGCCTGTCTGCGGCCGTGCTGTCTCAGGATGCCTGGTGACCACGGACCTCGGCATGCTAGTTCAGCTGTTTTGAGTTTCCATGGTGCAAGCGTGAGTCACCCAGCCCTTTACAATTCCAGGTGACTGGAGGGGTGGGTGATGAGACACTCCCTGGCCTTGCAGGCTGCTGAAAGGGGCCTGGGAGTCTGGGTTGTTCCCTTATCACCAGAGTTCTGGAACTTCTTTTGAAGTCTTGGTGACCCAGGAGGACTGAGTCACACAGTAAACAGAATTAGCAGGCCTGAGCTCTTCTAAAGGATGTAGATTATGCTTGGGGGCAGCGGCGGGGGGGGGGGGTCGGGGGGGGGATCGGGGGGGGGTCGGGGGGGGGTCAGTTACCTCGTGTCTCTAGGTCAGCTGTCTCTCAGAGGTACCTACTCCCCCAGGGCTTCTGTGGAAACTTCCATCCACAGCCCCACTCTGGCTCGTCTCCCTGCTAGCCGTGCTTCCTGTCCTTGGTGCCTGCACTACTAGTCTGTGTCCACAAGTCCCTGGGCCTTCTTAGGAATGTGGTGACAGGTCCTCTCTTGATTTACCATTTAACCAGGTCCTCAAGCAATTCCTCAGAGGGCAGACAACCCACATAGGTGACAGTCAAGCCATCTGAAGCTGACCACAAGCTTGTCTCCTGTGGGAATGTCCGGTCTGCTTAGGATCTCACAGGCTGTGAGGGAAACTGGCTGTTCTTCTGTGTCTGGTGGTCTGGGCTTCTGAACAAAGCATGGTCCATCATCACAGAAGCTTTCTAGGGTACCTTAGGCTTCAGTTACCTGCAGTAGTCCCTTCTGGGGATTTGAGAAATTGTCACATTCTTATGGCCATTGTAGACAGACAGGCTAGACAGGACATCTGAGTATACTGGGCTGAGGTGGGACTCTTGTAAAACCCCAGAGGGAGAAGACACCAGACAATTGCCCCTCAGGAAGCTATCAGCTTTGAAAAGATACGGTATAATTTGTATGTGTGTGTGTGTGGGAGGGGGAGGGGGCTACCTCTTCAGCCTTCTGCTAACAGTCCTGAGCACACAGGGCCTTAAAGACAATAGTTACAAAGACAAAACACTGCTCAGACAGTGTCTTCTTTGGGTCCTTTCCCCCTAATGACGTCCAGGGCTCTAAGAACATCGTTAAAATCGGGCCTTGTTCAGTCTTAATCAATTCACAGGCCAGGAACCCTGCCAGCTGCCTGTGCTGAGGGGCCAGGATGATGCCCAGAGATTCAAATAAAGATGTCACTCTGCCCCCGGGAAGGCCTCATACCCCAGTCAGGACTTTGGGGACAGGAAAGAGGAACAGAATGTATTGGTTGCAGAAATGTGAAATGTACTCCCCCAGCTAGGGAGGACACTAGGCAGGGAGGAGAAAGTGCATCTGCCAAGCTTAATTAACAGTGGAAATTCGCCATGGGGAGGAGGAGGTAGCGATGTGTGTGTGTGTGTGTGTGTGTGTGTGTGTGTGTGTGTGTGGTGGGGGTGGTGATGGGGTGGGGGTGGGGGCAGGCTGCTTTACTGGAAGATGGGACAGTGCTGATGCCAGTAAGAGAAAGAAGTGAGCCTTCCATTCTGGCAGTGGCATTTCCAGAGCACAGGCAGAAGTGCCAGGCTGGGTTGAGTTGAGCACAGATTTGTGGGGGTGTGACTGGGAGCATATATTTGTGCCTGCTTTCCCAGGTAGGTGTCTTTTCCAAAACAATCCACCATATAGCAGCTGGCCAGCCTTCCTGATCCCATAGAGAAAAGGAACTACAGCCGTCTGCGATGTGGCTGTGCTTGACTTCAAGGGTGCCAACCATAGAAGAGAGGACTTAAAATTTGCATATAAGTAATGTTGTACAGATCGATTAGCTTGTGTTTATGCACGATGTGCATACACACCACCACCACCACCACCACCACCACCAATTAAAGAAAAAGAGAGCCAGGTATGGGAAGGAGAGTCATGGGGGAGAGGGTTGAAGGAGGAAATGGAAGGGTAATGATGTAATTCCATTATAATCTCAAAATAGAAAAAATTACTGAAAAAAGATGAGAATTGTAAGAAAGGATGGACATCACCTGCAGATGATGCTGATTAACTTGTAGCTTTGTGTGTGTGTGTGTGTGTGTGCATTGAAGCTTCACATTGTACACTATACACATGTCTAATTAATATTCTAACTAAAAACCTTTGCAGTGTTCTCTTTCTGGTGCAAAAGTGCACAGATGTGAAATGCATAGCAAGACCCTGTTGTGAGGCTGGAAGTCCAGCTCAGTCGTCTGGCACGCACAGAGCTCTGCGTTCAGTCCCCAGCACTGCGTAAACAGGGTGTGACAGTGTACTTGGGAGACGGAGGCAGGAGGATCAGGAGTTCAAGGTCAGCTTCAGTCATGAACTTTTAAGCCAGTGGATACTAGGGTACGGAGGACTTGAGATTCAGGGGCATGAACATGGCTGCTGCCGCCACCTCCTCCCCCTCCCCTCCCCCCTTCTCTTCCCTTCCCCTCCCCCTCCCCCTCCTCCTTTTCTTCTTCTTCATCATCATGGAATTTCACAGATGGATGGAATATTTTTAGTTCTAGTGCCCTGCAAATGATGTACAAATGGCCCTGTGACAGCCATTCCAGGGGAGCACTAGATCCCCCTGCTGCCTTCCCTCTGTGTATGGCATCATCATCACCTGCTGTGGAGATGCTAGAGGACACATTTCAGCCTAGGACTGTCCTGTTGGAACACTAGTTATCTACCCTGTTACTTCCAGACTCCTCAGCGGCCGGGAAACTTCAGTGTTGAGGCCACTGGCCCCTGTTGCTCACTGGCCTGTTCTTGCTCCTTGCTCCTGTTCCCAGCCCCCAACCCCCACCCCCAGTGTATTTTGTCCAGTTTTTTTCTCCCTCTTCATCTTGTCAGATAGGGAGGCCTGCCAAGTCCCTGGCAGGCCTTTGTATTGGAGCCCCCTGATCTTCCTTGGGGAATCTTGTCCTTACTCAGTCTCCTCTGTCTGGGGGTTGGGGTGTCCTTTGCCCCCATGGAGGTTTCCTCACTATGACGCTACGCCTCCCCAAGTCTCCTTCCTCATTTCCCTTCCTTGTTCATACCTACCCCCACCACATTTCTCTCTCTGTACACTTTTTTCCTTCTGAGAGTGTGTAGGTCTTGGGGAAGCAGGGAAGAGTTGAGGTGGAAGAGAATCTTTCACATCTGGCCCCTTCTGCCTCTGGGTAATTCTCCACAGCATTCTAATGTCAGAGCCCCAAGGCTTGTTCAGGGGCCCTACAGCAAAACCTTAGCTGTGCTCAGCCACCTGGTTCTAGGAACAAGACATTCCCCTTGGTGCTGTGTTGGGTAACCTGCCACCCCTGCCTGGCATGCTTTTCTGCAGCCCACCGTGCCGTCTCCCAGTGGCTGGCATTGCTTTGACTTCTTCTTTAACTTTGCATCAGCTATGGCCTCAGAGAGCAATATGCACACTTGGTTTTCACATCAGTGTGACATGTCACTGATGCAAGGGGGCAGGAGCTTTCGTGAGGCCCAGCCTCCTCCTCACACAGGGTGGACCCAGGGTCCAGGAGGCCAGGTGCTTTGCTTAGTATGCCGAGTGCTGCTGACCCAGCATCTCAACACATAGCTTATTTATTCCTGAAGCTGGCAGGCTGCACCTAGTATTGAAAGATAGTTGAGACTAAACCCTGATGGCGGTATGCACACAGTAGCTGAACGACGTTGGGGGCCTGCGCACCCCCTGCTCCTACCCTCCCCCAGGTGGGAATCACATCAAACAAAATGTCTACTCTCAGTTTGGGCAGCGTTGTGATTGCTCTTCAGTTTTTAGGTAACTTCACTTTTTTATTATTAAAATTATTATTACATTTGTTCAGTGTGTGGGGAGGCCTTACAAGTGTAATAGCATGTGGCTGGAGGTCAGAGGACAACTTGCAGAAGACAGTATTTTTTCCTTTTCACTTGTCGGACCTGGGAATTGAACTCAGGTCATCAAGTTTGGTGGCCAGCACTCTTTCCTTTTGAGCCATGTTTTTGACTATGCTTTTACTCTTTTTATTTATTTATTTATTGCTTGTTTGTTTGTTTATTTATTTGTTTGAGCCAGCGTTTCTCTGTGTAGCCCAAGCTATTCTGGATCTTGCTCTGTAGACCAGGCTAGCCGCAAACTCAGAGATCCACCTGCCTCTGCCTCCTGAGAGCTGGGATAAAAGGTGTGTGCCTCCACTGCCTGGCTTACTAATTTATCTTTATTATTATTATTATTATTGTGTGTGTGTTTGGGTGTGCATGGGCATGTGAGTGCATGAGTGCATGTGTGTGTGTGTGTGTAGGTCACAGGATAACTTTGTGGAGTCAATTCTCTCCTCTCTGGGGTTGAAACTCAGATAGTCATGTGGGACAGAAGGCAGCTGGCAGCCTGGACTTCCCTCTACCAACTGCTCAGAGCAGCAGGGTGTGAGTGTGAAGAAAAAAGGTGGGCACAAGGTGCCAAGTCTGCCCACCACATCTCCCTCTTGACCTGGCTACAGGTTCCCAGGCCTGGTGTAGCGGGCTGACATAGCAGAGTGGGCTGTGGCAGAGTGGCCTGTCTGGTTAGTGACATTGGTTCCCTTTCTGTCCCCAGGGTCCACCTACAGCGTCCTGTCCATCATGCCCTCAGACTCGGAGAGCAGCAGCTCCCTCAGCAGTGTGGGTGAGTGCTTCCTTCCTGGGGACAAGGCTGTGGCTTGGATCTTGAGCAGGGATGGCCTGGGAGGAGGTCCCTGGCACGGGTCAGCAGTCCTCTATCTGATTATGTGTGAAGTCCTCCTCTGATGGTACAGTTCTCGTTTTCTTTTGTCAACAACAGTCAGGGTTTGGTATTAGAGAGGTGGGTGTGGGAGACACGTCTGCCTTCCTTATCACTTCTTTAGGGTGTGAGCAGTGAGTCTGTCCAGCCCCCCAAAAGCTGCTTGTTAAGCTTGACCCCTCCTGCTTGTCCTCTGCAGTAGGAGTCATGTGCTGTCCTAGGAAAGAGGCTAGTCCATGCTGAAATGGATGTTTCCTGAGCCTTGGAGAGTGAGACCAGGCCTGACTCAGGTCTGTGTGCTGGCAAGAGGCCATATGCTCTTCCTGAGCTTCTCATGTGACCTTTGCCCTGAGTTGCACCCCTCTATTGGAAGCCCCGATGTTTTATATAATTGTGATGTATGGACTCCTTTAGTGTGGCCATGGAGTTTATGAACTTGAAGGAGCACAGGAGATCTAGGTCTAGTCACTGCGCTTCCCTGCTACAGAGAGATGGGAAAGGTGACATCCACAGAGGGAAGTACCATGACGTAGTTTCCTGAACCAGTTGAGCTGACATCCCTCTGTCAGTTCACGTTCTGTAGTGACAATTTTGGAATTTTGGTTTCTTTAAAAAACACAGAAATGTTATAAGAATGCGTTTTTTTGTCTGAATCCCAGGTATGGGGATACGGGGCTGCTTCGGACTGTCCACAGCAGCTGACTGTGATTTGCCTCATGCTCTAGCAGAGGCATGGTGCTGCCAACTGGAGATAGTTTCTTCAATTGTGTGAAATTTGGAATTCTGGGACCTTTTTGAGGGTACATAAATGCTAGGGCCCCATAAGTGGGGTTGGTTGGTCATTCAGAGGGATTGGTTGCAGTTTGTTAGTAGCTGTGCTCAAAATAGAAATAAAATAAGAGAAAAATTTCTCTTCCTCTTCTATCCTTTTTTCTCTCCTTTCAAGTGTGTGTGTGTGTGTGTGTAAATGGCAGGAAAAAGAAGAACCCATAAAGTAGCAAAGACCAGCTACAACTTTCTGAACTCTTTATACCAGGTACTGTGTAGGGCATGGGGTGAGCCTTTGCCTGCTGGATCTCAGGATAGAAACTACAATAATCTCTTAGAGCATGGGAGGGCAGTATGATCAGAGGCAAGCAGGAGCCAGGAATGGCCTCTGAGTGTATCTTCCTGGGTTGCCTTAGTGTAGTCTCACAGACTGGGATTTCAGCCATGGACATGTGTCTCACAGATCTCAGGGGTCAGAGTCCAAGATCAGAGACTTGGCAAGGTCTTGTGCTCTCAAGGGTTTGGGACAGAGTTTGTGGGCAATTCTCATGGTTTCTTCATGAATTGCCCTGTCACCCTCCACTTCTCTTCTCCCTGTCTCTCTTTGTCTCTTTTTCCATGTACATGTGTGTGTGTGTTTGTGCGCATGCGTGTGCATGGGCTATGGACACTCTAATCACACCAGGTTCAAGACCTGTCTTGTCCACTGTGGCCTCAAGTTGCTCATCTGTAAAACAGTTTCTAAATTTCACATTCTCTTTTTCCTGGATCAGGACTTCCACATCGGAAAAGAGCACTGCCACCTCATAGCTGTCATGGTGTCCAGAATTCAGGAAGGAGGTTCCAGAGTCTCGCATTACAGTTGGCCTATGGGTCTGGCTCTTCAGGACCAGGGCTGTCAGGATAAACAGGAGGATGTTTGTTTCCGCTGTCTTGCTGCTCTGATCTCCAGTAACTCCTGTAGACACATTCACATTGTCGTTCTGAGCTGGCAGTGACAGCTTTCCAAGGAACATGTGTGATCTCGCAGGGGCTCCAGAGACAGGCTCTGCTCCTGCATGCATTTACTGCTCATGGCAGCAGTTTGAGAATGAGCAGGAGGTGAATTTCTATTTTCCTGTGAGGGTCTCTATGTAGCACAGGCTGACTACAAACTCTTGGTTGGTCTTCCTGCTACTGCTTCCTGAGTAGAAGGAGTCCAGGCATGAACCACCATGCCTAGCTCAGTGGGCTGAACTTGAAGGCAAGTTAGCCTTGTGCTGGGGTCAGCATTGTCCCCAGATACTTCTTGAGAGTCATGAACAGGCTGAGAGCAAACCTTTGATGTTTGTCCTATCATGAGCTCAGCCTGCACTGGCTGTGCCCAGTTCTTTCACGCAAGAGCTGGTCGTATTCCTGTGGTCAATCCTCTCAAGCTCCCAGGAACCAAGATTTGCTTTTCTTTCTCTTCTGTTCACAGCTGAACACCCACGCCCACTCCCTTAACCAGTAAGGAAATGTGTGACCTCATATAGTAGGCATGATCAGGCTGGGTACTTGAGGATGGGGCTTTGTGACCTCGAGCCTATGGCGAGCTGCCTACAACAGCAATTTAGCTGTCACAGCCAGACCTGACAGCACCCAGAGCTGTGAGGTCCAATATGGAGCTACTGCCAAGTGGCTCTTTACGTATAAATGCCTTTAAATGTAGTGACATTTCTAGTTTCTCGTTTACCCGAGTCACATGGAATTGATTCTGTAGCCACCTATGGCCAGGGGTTTCCATCTTGGATGTCACAGGTGACAATCCAGATGAACAAGACAACTAGTTCCTGTAATGGTTCCATATGATCAGAGATACCTTCCCCAGGAGCCCTGGGGAGGATCTTTTCTCATTGAGGGCAACAGTGTCACTGATGTGGCCCTATGCCTGTGGCACAAGCCCAACCCTGTGCCACCTGCCTGGGTACTCACCAGGTGTCCAGGTTCCTGACCATCTAATGATCTGAAACTCTGCGGTAGGGCTGACCATCTGCAGTTAGTCCACCATACTTGGGTGAGAGGCGAAATGTCTGTGATGGGCTACATTTAGTCCATTGAGGAGACCAGGCTAATTCTCCTCATGGCTAGACAGTTCTTGCTGGGCCAGTGCCTTCCAGTGAGAAGCAGAGCTTGCCATTGGCACAGTGGGGTGGTGGTGCCCATAAGGCCAGATGGATACCCACTTTTAGTTGGTCTTTCTATGTGTGCCTTAGGAAAGGTAAGAAAAGGTCCTTAGAATAGAGAGGTCACCTCCACTTTCCTGCTTCATCTCCAGATGAAACAGCGGTGAAGGGCAAGCTGTATTCACCGAGGAGGCCTTGGTACGTTAAGACTGGAGGTAGAGCGCTTTCAGTCTTGTTCTGAAGCAGTGTCGTTGCACTGTGATGAACACTCTGACCAAAAGCAGTTTGGGGAGGAAGGGTTTATTTGGCTTACACTTCCGGGTAACTGAAAGTTCACCACAGAGGGACTCAGGAACTGAAGCAGGAGGAGAGGCAGGAATTTCAGAGGAAGGCTGCTTCGTGGTTCCTTCCCTTCTGCACCCGGCTAGCTTTCTCATACAGTCCAGGACTGCCTGCCCAAGGAATAGTGCTGCCCACAGTAGGGTGGGCCCTCCGATGTCAATCAGTAACGGAGACAGTTCCCCCACAGACATGGCAGAGTCTGAGCAAGACAGTTCTTCAATTGAGAGTCTCTCTCCCAGGTGACTCTAGTCTAAGTGTCAAGTTAAATGAAAACTAACAAGTCTAAGTGTCTCATGTGTCCCAGGCTGGGTGTGAACTCGCTGTGTAGACAAAAACAATCTGGAATTTCTTACCCTCTTGTCACTACTTGATTCGTGCTGGGGCTTACATGTGTACCACACACATCTAGTGTATGCTAGCGGTGGGGCCAAATGCAGGGCTCCATACATGCTGGCCAGTGCTCTCCCGACTAGGCCAAACCCCCCCAGAATCACACAATGTAATCCAGGCTGGCAGTTATCTTGCCTCAACTTCCTAACTCCAGGATTGGGGTACCACACTCTGCCTGGGAGGTTTTGTTTTTTTTTTTCTAGGTGCTTGAGAGTTTACTTCAGGTATCTTTGTCAGCATCACGGTAGCCACGGTGTCCTTCTGCTGGAGGCCTCTTGGGGGATAGCTTTCATCAGCTTGTCACATGGCTTCTCTGAGGACCCCCATCCTATTGTCAGCTGTGCGGAAGAGCTCTCCTAGTGCACTCTTAGGCTTCTGACCCAATTCTGCAGAAGTCTCTTGTTTCTCATCTTGAGAGAGTCGGGAGGAGACACTCCTAGTCACTGTTTTGGAAGCCTTCAGCTCCCTGCAGATGGAAGTAGTGGGAGGCTGCTCATGTACCAGAGAGATGGAGCCTTGGCTCGTGGGAAGGACTGGTGCGGTGGGATTTCCTTGTGTTCCAGGGAAGGTTCCTGGAAAGGGTAATGTGGCTTCCGTTGGGGGAGGAGCCAAGTCAGCAGGGAGGCAGGGAATAGTCCCTGTGACCTCAGTAGTTTCTTCCCCAACAGCCTTTAATCTATCTATCTCTTTAATCTATCTATCTATCTATCTATCTATCTATCTATCTATCTATCTATCTATCTATCTATCCATCCATCCATCCACTATCTTTTGAGACAGGGCCTTATATAGCTTAAGCTGGCCTTGAACTCATTATAGGATGACTTACAGTTGTGATCCTTCTGACTTGTCCACTTTAGTGCTAGAATCATACGTATGCTCTATGACACTGGTTTCTACAGTGATAGGACTGAACCCAGGGCCTTATGTGTCCTATGTGAGTTCACTACTAGTCGGCTATGTCCCCAGCCCCTGTACACACACACACACACACACACACACACACACACACACACACGCATGCACACACACGCATGCACACACTGCTATAAAGCTCCATGACAGTCTATTGTATCCCAAGGAAGCCCTTGACATTCTTGCATTTTTGATGTTCTCTAGTCTTGTGGGAGCACCTTCTTGTCTTGCAGGAAGTGCTGTGCCTATAAAGATCACTTGAGCATGTTCACAAGGCTACACATGAGAGAGGAGTGACAGAGTCGAACACAGAGAGACCTGAGAGAGGCAGAAGGAAGCTGGTCTTCAGTCCCTGTGGAATAAGCAAGAAAGGCATGGTTCTGGGGAAGGCACAGTGTGTCTTGAAAAACAGACCCCACTGGAGGATTCCAGAGCATTAGTGTGTCTGGCCAGAGAGCCAGCAAGTGGCAAGGCTCCAGCTGCTGGGCTGGGAGCTCTCTGCTTTCACTTACTTCAGGAAAGAGGCCAGCAGGAGGCACCTGCACGTCACCCTGAGGGGATTCCCTTAGGGATATAGTAAGTGTCTGATGCCAAAACATTATAGTACAACCACTAGGAGGTAGGTGTGTGTGTGTGTGTGTGTGTGTGTGTATATATATGTGTGTGTGTGTGTGTGTGTGTGCGCGTGTGCGCGTGCGCGTGTCTGTGGGAGTCTGAGTGTGTGTGAGTGTGTTTGTGTTTGCTAGTTGTGTTCCCTTAGGCTTCTGAGTTGGCAGCTGTATGTGGCATGCACTCTCTAGTACAGCTCAGGTGCTACAAGAAGCAGTTGCCCAGGAGAGGCAGAGGACCAGGTCCTTCCTACCAGCTCTGGGTGGTCCTGAGATGTCTGTAAGTCTGGTTTGGTGAGTCTAGTGCCCATGTTCTATCCCTGCTTGGTATCACCTTCAGCAGCCAGGACCTAGAGCTGCCCCCCTCTCACCCCCCCCAGCTGACTACTTTTGGCTAGTGCTAGTTTTCTACTTGGCTTCTGACACTACAGGCTCAATGAATCCGAAATCAAGCCTGCAAACCTGCAGTGAATAAACCTGAGGAAGCCTCAGGGTCACCTGGAGCATGGACTGAGGGATGAGGGAGACAGAAGCAAAGAGCCTACAGCCAGTTGTCTACCCCACTGCCTAGCTGCACACTGATTCTCAGCAGTGTGTGGTGGCAGAGGAACTGGGGATTTGCAGGGCAGAGGAGAATAGGATCTGTTTTATCCCTTGCTCGCTCACTCCCGTGCAGTGCTCACTCCCGTGCAGGGCTCACTCCTGTGCAGGGCTCACTCCCACTGCCACTCAAGGCAGGGCTCACTCCCATGCAGTGCTCACTCCTGTGCAGTGCTCACTTCTGTGCAGTGCTCACTCCTGTGCAGTGCTTACTCCTGTGCAGTGCTCACTCCTGTGCAGTGCTCACTCCTGTGCAGTGCTCACTCCTGTGCAGTGCTCACTCCTGTGCAGTGCTCACTCCTGTGCAGTGCTTACTCCTGTGCAGTGCTCACTCCTGTGCAGTGCTCACTCCCGTGCAGGGCTCACTCCCGTGAAGTGCTCACTCTGTGCAGTGCTCACTCCCACTGCCACTCAAGGCAGCAGTGGCTGCATTTCCCATCACTCACGCTCACAGCATGTGGCTATTGTATCCATAGTCCTGGGCCTGGTCTGATGCTCCTCTTGCTATTGAGGCTTGTGTATTCTTGTTGGAGAATGATCAGCCATGTAGGTTTGGGAGACTTGGGGTGACTATTGTGTGGTAGGGCTACATCACCCTTAGCTCATGCTTTCCAACTCTGGAAAGCATGGGAAAATTTTTATAAAAAAATCAAAATGAATACCTTTCTGTATGAATACACATGCATAGGTATAGGTGTGTGTGTAGAAGCCAGAGGATAACCTTTGGTATGATTCCTTCTACCTCCTTTGAGGCAACGCCTCACTGGCCTGGAGCTTGCTTGTTAGTCTAGACCATCTGGCCAGCCAGCCCTAAGGATCGTCTGTCTCTGCCTCTCCAGCACTGATATTATCTGTAGATGCCTGGCAGCTCTGCATGGCTTGTACAGACTCAAACTCAGGTCTTCATGCTTGTTAAGAAAGTTGTGTCCTAGCCGGGCAGTGGTGGCACACACCTTTAATCCCAGTACTTAGGAGGCAGGGACAGGAGGATTTCTGAGTTGGAGGCCAGCCTGGTCTACAGACTGAGTTCCAGGACAGTCAGAGCTACACAGAGAATCCCTGTCTCGAAAACAAAACAAAACAGAACAAAACAAAAAAAGAAAGTTGTGTCCTGACTGATCTATCTTCCCAGGCCCGAGACTATTTCACTTAAATGGTGCCAGAGAGGATTTTCATACCACTTGGTTTACTTTAGAATTTCCTGGCTGAGCACATCGTGGACTTCATCTTGAGGTCTCTGCTAGGAATTGCTGTAGTCATCAGAGCTAACTCAGAAAGGTTGCTTCTTGCTGGGGTCTCAGACCTGACCGACCTCACCTAGTTATGTTCCCCCTGTGCTTCTGTATTTGGTATAGGTAATGGGGGAGACAGTGGGGTTGAAAGTGGAGTGTAGAGTCCCAAGGAGTCTAGTCTCATTGGGAAGCAATGTAGCTTAAGACCTAGGTCTGAGCTGAGTCTGGGGCTAGGGGTAAGGACCCATGTGTTACTGTCTGTTTTGTGGGTGTCAGGTGCTCATGGATAATGCTAAGATAACCCTGGTGGGCAGTTGGGGGACTAATGAGATGAGGATGGGGTGCAGTACAGACCCGAACACCTTGGCTGCATTCCCTAGACGTCAGTACCCACTTTGTGTCGGGTAGCCAGCTGGCTCAGGTCCTCCCAACTAGTCCCTGAGACCAGATGCTCTGGTCACAAAGATGGATGCCTTAGTAGCCCTGGATTGGCGCTGAAGGTCTGGGGGATTCCTAGACAGCCACCAGCCTTTAGTCCATGTTGGAAAACCAAAGAAGCTGGGATCTGATGTCAGCTAAGAACGGTTCTACCAGCAGGAAGCAAAGGCAGGCAGAAGGCAGCAACTTTGTACCACCACAGCCCCCTCCCCTACCTCTTTATATCAGAACTACAGTCCACAGTGGTGGGACAGGTCTTCCCTATTCAGCTGATCCTTCCTAGCAATGCTGTTTCTAGGAAAGGCGTGTCTCTTAGTTTATTCCAGATTCAGTCACGTTCATAGTCAATTAGAATGAATATATTTTAGGAGTATTGGATTCAGGCGATTGGGGAATCTCCAGCTGGGATGCTAACATATCCTGGGATAAGAGCTTGAGGCTTCCACCTCATAACCATGACAAATTCAGTCACCTCTGACCACATGGGACTCCCTGTCCTCCCTGGGGCCCCTGGAAGAGACAAGGCTCACTTTTTATTTAATTGACATTTGGTTTGTATGAGCCATCAGATAACAAGGATCAGAGGGGTTTGGTCAGGGCCTTACAGATAAATGGTGAATGTCATACTCTTTGAATGTCTGGTTCCACTGGGGAGACAAGTGCCACACCTCAGGGGTGAGTCACCCCCCCCCCCATGACGTTCACAAAATGAGACCGGTGCTCTGAGCTCCTCTGAACCGACTGCAGATCTCCAAGACTTAGGTGAGGTGTTAGGTGGACATGCTGATGGGGCTAACCGTAAAAGGGCCATGATCTAATTCTTATGGATGAAGTATTTTTTTGTCTTTGGGTTCTTACAGATCTGTTTAGATCTGGTTAGAGACAGCAGTGACTGTTGTCCTTTGTAAAAAAGTAAGACATTTATATGCTTCCGGTCTTGGGCATAGGTGATGAGGGTGTGGTGTGAGTTAACCACAGATACCTAAGGATTTACCTGCATCACATAAGCTGTGAACTGTCAGCATTCTCCAAGCCAACATGCCTAGGCTGGGTTGGGCAGGTCCAGAGGCAGTGGATCTGCAATAAGGACTAAGTTGCATGTCTAGCCATGGTGAGAGAGGATGGGGATATGGCTTGTGGGTCCCAGACAGCTTAGGGCAGTTGTCGGGCTCCTTGGAGTAGTCACTTTGCTCCAACATGCCATCTTCTTCGGGCCTCTGCTTGGGGCTTGGGGGCAGTCTCTCCTGACTCCTTTGTCATATGGATAATAAGAGCATGTCCAGATGTTCAGGGCAGGTAAGGATTAGTGCCATAAGTGACTCCATCCTAGAGATGTGAAATCCAGGCTGGGGAGAGAGTGGCTATGCTCAGGGTCCTTGGCCAGGACCAGATAGACTAGACCAGCTGCTCTCAACCGGTGGATCACAGCCATCAAAAAACACATATTCCTGATGTTCTTAGGAACTGAGATACTGCTGATTAGCAAAATTACAGTTGTGAAGTAAAAATCAATTTATGGTTGGGGGTTCCTAAGACCATCAGAAGTATATGATTTTTTCCCCGATAGTCTAGACCCTGGTGTCAGCTTCATCTGTGAAGAGAGCTTGAGGTGAGACCTGCTTTTGCAGGAGTGGGTATCCCTGCAGCAGCTGACAGGGCCTGTTCTCACTTGGTACCTTGCAGTACGCAGTGGGAAGGCCTAGGGCTCACTACTGTTCATGAGTAGCTGGGCAAGCCATGATGTCAGAACAGTGCTGGCACCTTGGGAGTGTGCCCGAGTGCATGTCACCTTGTGCTTACCTACTCACAGGGACTACTGGGAAGGCACCGTCCCCACCACCCCTCCTCACCGAGCAGCAGGCCAATGACACGGTGGAGAACCTCTCCATTCAACTAAGGCTGATGACCCGTGAGAGGAATGAGCTACGCAAGCGCCTGGCCTTCGCCACCCATGGAGCCACCTTTGACAAAAGGTAGGCATTGTCCCAACTCCCCAAAGACCATTCAGACACCACTGTGATACCTCAAGCTCCTCCCCTTAGCTTCTTGGGTTTCTGGAGGTTTCAGATCCAGGGTTGTGTGGGAATACTACCCATGTGCAGAACCTTAAACCTGGGTGGGGGAGCTCTCTCTCTCTCTCTCTCTCTCTCTCTCTCTCTCTCTCTCTCTCTCTCTCTCTTTCTCTCTCTCTGTGTGTGTGTGTGTGCCTTCTCCAAGTGAAAATAAGAGCCTATGACGTAATCACACAAATTAGGGATTAAGGTGGGTTATATGTGTGTTTCGATCATACATTTGAGGTAACCCAGATAAGCAGTAGCTTCTGTGATCGCCCAGCTCAGGGAGTTTGTGATAGCTCAGAGGAGCTAGGTTAGCCTTCCTGCCGTTGGTACTTGCCTCACACGTGATTGTGTGGTAGGTGCTCTCTGGCCCTGTAAGGCCTTCCGTGGGGAAGCAGGAGGCAGGAGGCAGGAGGCAGGAGGCAGGAGGCAGGAGGCAGGAGGCAGGAGGCAGGAGGCAGGAGGCAGGAAGCCTTACTCTGTATGCCTTACTCTGAATCTTACTTCTGCTGCGTTCCACTGTTTGCCTGTGCATTTGAGTGTATGTGTGCTCCTGCACAGACACATGAAGGCCCCATGATGCTTAATTCCCTGAAGACCACAGCCTGTGGCATTGCAGGCTAGAGCTTTCTGTGGTTTGAAAACCCCTATGTCGTTCTTGACATGTAGGTGTCTTGTAAAGGTACATTTTACCTGGTATCCTTTTGTTTTTGGAGAAAATATCCTTGGAAGTCTTAGTATCTGTTCTCTTTGCAAAAGTGTTTGCTCAGCCGGACGTAGGGAGCCATGCAGCAGCGTTCCCCAGAGAGCCCATTGAAGGGCCGGATGCAGGGTTCCCATCACTCCCTCCAGCTCCTGGGAGTCAGGTTTCCCTGGCAGGGCCTGAGGATTTGCCTGTCTCTCAGTTTTTCTGTGTTGCTGAGGCTTGGGGCTTCACTTGCAGCAACATGGCTCTTCGCCTCTGTGCTCACCTTGGCGCGACATTGGAATCCCCTGGGGAGCTGATAAAGCCATCCTGATGCTAAGGCTCCTCCCTGGAAATACTGGTTATGTGTTCCCAGCACCCATGTCGGAATAAGCACAGAGGGTGGACAGTCCCTGTTCTGAAGACAGGCGAAGCAGCATCGCAGTTTCTGATGAGCCCAGACCTGTGGCATAGACTCCTGGGAACAGAGAGAGATAGTTAGTCTGCCCCTCCAGGCATACTGAGGGAACTCAAGGAAGCCATGGCTCCCTCCATTTGCACCCCTGCCTCTGCTGCCTGCAGCCAGGATAACAAGTTTCATAAGCACCAGGAGGTCACAGTACATAGGAGCCAGGATGCGCCATCCCCTGGGCTGGGTAGTCCAGTACACAGCCTGAGTTCCGGTGATCCCCGAGGCCTGTGTTCATGGGGTTCTTTGCTCCTGGGGCCAGGCCCTACCACAGGCTGAATCCTGATTATGAGAGGCTAAAGATCCAGTGTGTGCGGGCCATGTCGGACCTGCAGAGCTTACAGAACCAGCACACCAACGCCTTGAAGAGGTGCGAGGAGGTGGCCAAGGAGACAGACTTCTATCAGTGAGTGTCATGCTGGGAGAGGCCCCAGCACTTGTGAAGTAGCCACTTTCTGCCCTTCTCTGTTTGTGGACAGGAGAGTCCAGGGCTCTGGCTCTCTTACTTAGCAAGTGGCCCTCCTTCTGCAAGAGGACTTGTGCCTCTTGGACTCAGTTTTACTAAGCATGAAAGAGATGGTTAGCCCCTCCCAACATTGTCTTATCAGTCTTAGAAGCTGGCAGATTACGAAAAGAGAGAGAGATTTAAAAACATGAGGCAGGGGTCAGCCTGCCCAAGACCTCTGGATCTCTGGCTTGGGGCTTTACTACAGCTTACTCATGGGCCAGGCAGCCTGGGGTGTTCTTTCCTCACCTCCCCGAGAGGGTGTTTGCCCTTTACCTGCCCTGTTGTACTAGGCCCCAGGGCATATAGGCTGAGGTTGGGACGATCTCCTTCCCTTGGGAGTATTTGTATTCCTTTTGGTGTTGGGGTTTTCTGAATTGGGGTTGAGTCTTTTTGGAGTTTGCTTGTTCTCTGGGTTTGGCCTCCTGCTGAACACTGTGGGCCTGGCTCCTACGGCCACTGTCTTGATCTCTTTGGGGACCTAGGGTACCTGGGGATGGAGTGTGGGGAGAAATTGGTCAGGGCTAAGTGTCTCCGTGGGGTTTAGCACCCTCCACAGCCGGCTCCTGAGTGACCAGACGCAGCTGAAGGACGATGTGGACATGCTGAGACGGGAGAACGGGAAGCTGCGGAGGGAGCGCAATCTGCTGCAGCAGTCCTGGGAGGACATGAAGCGGCTCCGGGAAGAGGACCAGAAGGAGATAGGTGACCTCCGGGCCCAGCAGCAGCAGGTAGGACTCCGCAGCTGGGGGCAGGCCAAAGTCGGCCACCTCCCTGCCCATCATCCATCTGCCCTTCCATCCATTCCCTCATTCAACCACCTGTTCTGTCACCCAAAATAGTTGGCACCCAATTGCTTATTTGTGTGAGCATTTACAAGCATTTCTGGGAAGTCTGTTTCCTTTGGGGAACCTGAGTATCGCCAAACAAACTGTCCTGCTCTGCTAGAAGCTGCGGTCCTATGAGGAAGACAGACTACTCACATAATCACAGGTGCCTGTTGTGAGTGTTTCAGGGGCATTGCAGGCCCTGTGGTCTGTTTGGTTTGTAGGGGTCATGTGACATCCCAAGTGGGAAGCAGGTTGTAAGGAAGAGAGCTCGTGCAGACCCCAGACGAGTGGTGTCATTGTCATCATGTTGGGTGGCATGTGGCCTTTCTTCCTCCTGTTCTCTGCATCCCAAGGTGGACTCTTCACCTTGTCCAACTCTCGGTTCCCCCTGGCAGAAGACTGAGTGGCAGTTTGCCAGGCCTGCTCTCTGTGTGTTCTGTTGGCAAGTTCTCCCGTCCTGGAGCTTACAGGCTGAAGCTGACAAGTTGACCAGCGGTGTGGGAAAGAAGGGCTCAGGACAGACTGCGGGTGGGGGTGGGAGACTGAATCCTTCAAGGGAAAAGTTTCTCCCTGTAGCAGTTTTAGTCCTTAAGGGATAGAGAGCAGAGTGGCGGGGGGCTCTCTCAGAAGAGCTGGTGTGCTGAGTTTCAACCTGAGTTTTACCTGGTAAAATGTCCTTATTGCTTTCTGCTGGCCTATGATTTTTAAATCTTAGGAAACTACTTCTGAAACTTATGAACTTACTATAGATTTGTAGGATGCTTACAAGCATGCTAGAGTAAGCCCCATGCCCCACACCCAAGGCAGCATTTACCAGTGTGGCTGATACCTCATCACCCAAACACAAACAAGGATCTTTTACTGTGTCAGAAATGCAAATGCCAGCATCACCTGGTCACCACCATCTGAGCGTCAGACCCGTCCAGCTGTGCCAGCCGCAAGAGTCCTTTTAAAGTGCATATTAATTGTAAGGCACATTGATTTTTCTCTTGACATCTTTGTGCAAATAACACACTGACTTATCTCCTCCACCCCTGGCTTCTTTCTCATCTCCATTCCTCTTGCCTCATCTCCCTGGTCCTCTTCAGAGTGTGTTTTTCAGTAAGGGGTTGAGCTCAGAGCGGAGTGCTACGCTGTATCCTTCTTTGTCTGCTCTCCCTAGGTTCTTAAGGCTTCCCTGACTTTCATGGCCTTGATACTGTTGAAGGTTGCTGTCCAGCTGTCTTATAGGACACCCTTGTTTTGAGTCTGTCTGATCTTAAGGTTGGTCAGTCTGTCCGTCTCTGATGACTAGGGCAGCCTTGCTGTCTCCTTGAGTCCCGTCGGTTGAGTGGTTTTAGCTGGGTTTTGGCCTCTCCGTGTGGTTCTGTTCTCCTTGGTCCCTCAAAAGCCGTTTCTAGGCTTCCCCTCTGTAACTGGCTTCCCTTAACCCTTTCTTCTCCCCTCCCCTCCCCTTTCTTCTACTCTGTGTTGTAGCCATATTCTGGCCAGTGCTGGCCCCTCAGGCTTATTTCTCCTTCCTTTTGATAAGTCTCCTGTATGTTTTTGTCTCCTTGGCATCTGGCTTACCAGCCATTCCAGGCTTATTTTGTAGTTTTTTGCTAGCCTCTAGTACCAGCCATTTATCCTTCCAAGAATCCTTCATTCCTTTCAATGGGAGGGGGGGGTGGTAGTTGAAAGTATTACGAGGATACATCTGCCATGTGCAGTGGCTCATCTCTCTAGGTCCTGCTGAGGTAGGAGGTTATCTGGGATTGCATGACAGTGAGGTCCAGGTTCTCCTGTGATGTCGTTAGTCAGAAACACAAACCAACCCCGCACATCCCAAACAAAGCAAGATTTGAGTGCTTGGTGTGTGTGTAGGTATTGGGATGTCAGTCTTCCCAGAGTGTTGCAGTAGAAAAGATGTCAGCAATAACTGAGTACAGACATATACCCTGAGCGATGGAAGCCTGTGCATTCAAGCACACACACACCCACACCCACACCCACACCCACACCCACACACACACACACACACACACACACACACACACACACTTCCACTTAGCCTAAAATCTTTCCCCTTCCATTCTTTTCACTTTTGTAACTCCCCTTTAAAACAGCAGCGAGAGTTACTCGACTATAGCCCAGTTCTAGCTAAGTTGCTTTGCTTGTTTGCAATGTGGCCCAGGCTGCCTGAGAGCCTGCCTTTCTCTTACTTTAACCTCCTGGGCGCTGGGACTATAGGCTCAAGCCCCCATGTGCTGCACCTCCTGGTCATTATTCTGCAGGTCCCCTGTGTGTCCCACCCATCCCTCTGTAGCCACCTCCCCTTGCCCTATTTGTTCTTTCTGAGTCCTATGCTCCCACCCCACGGTTCTCCACCCCAGCAGGTTTCATTTGTCCATGTCCCCAGGCGCAGTCTCCTGTCCCGTTCTGTCTGCATCATTGAATGGCTGCAAGATTCAGTTGTTCAAAACATGAGAGGGACATATAACTTTGTTTGTATAATTTTAAAATTTTTTTGTGAAATTAATGTGTTTGTGAGAAATAGCAGAAGAGCGACTCTATGGGCCTTCTATAAATGAAAGGAAAGCTTGCTTCTTTCTACTGCATAGAGGTGACCACAGAGGTGACCCAGGATCACCCGGGATGCTTCAGGTGTGTCACTGCCTAGAGAGCTCTTCACATGTGATTCATCTCACAACACAAAAGCATGCCCAATAGGTCATGTGCATTATTCTCTCTTAGGACAAATTCCCTTTCAAGGGCAATGTTGAGTTCTAAGAAAGTGTTGCAGTTGATTTAGCTGGCCTCCTAGTGATGCATCCTGAGGCCGTTTTCGGAATTTCTCCCTATTTACTACAGTACTGTGCTGAAAATGTGCTTCTATGGATTATTTTCTATCCACTTTGTCTGTGGAGAACCCAGGGTAGGCTCAGTGCAGGGAGCTAGGAGGGAGCTAGGATGTGCATCGAAGTTGTCAGGAGGCCTTGCTTGGAGCCGGCCTCCTTAGGGTCTTGTGTGATACAGTTTAGCTGTGCAGAGGTTGTAACTTCCTGTAGCATCAGTGAGCCTCCTGACGAAATGGTTTCCTGAAAGGGGAAATAAAAGCCTTGTAGACAGCAGGGAGGACCCACCACCTCCCCCTGATGTAGAGAAGGGGCTGTAGCAAACCAGGCTTTTCCTTGGCCCTTCTGGGTTCAGGAGGTATATGTGTGTGTGTGTGTGTGTGTGTGTGTGTGTGTGTGTGTGTGTGTGGTGTGTTTGTGTGTGATATTTGTGTTTGTGGATAAGCACTCTGCCGACTGAGCAACACCCCTAGCCATTCTTTGAGAAATTTTGAACGCAGTTGTGTTTGTGGCTGCCTGCATCTCTGTCTAGCGACTGGGACTGTCTCGGGGCAGCCCACTGGGTCTCAGGATTGTGCTGGAATGGTGTGATCCCAGGTCGAAAGCGCTCACCCTGCGCTGTGTGTGTGGTACCCAGTAACTGCTTTTATTCCAAATGTGTTCATGCTGAGTTAAAAGTGACATCTTACAGGGTGGGCAGAAATGGGGATCTTCAGACATTACTAGTGGCATTAAATAGGGTAACCCTGTGAGAAACCATTCTTCAGAACTTTGAACTGCAATGACCAGTTGACCCAGCCATTGCAGAACTAGACATAGGTGTTCATACAAAGCTAGGGGACATAAGCATTGGAGTGACAATGTTTGGAGTAGCCCTGCAGTAGAAATAACCCAGATGTCCATAGTGAATGAATGAAAAAGTACAATATGGTCCGCCCTTCACTGGGGTATTATTCCACATGAAAAGAATACATTTGGCAAATTTTATTTAAAAAAAAAATCTTTACTGGGCATGGTGGCCCATGACTATAAGCTCAGCACTTGGGAGGTTGAGGCAAAAGCACTGTGAGCTAGGCTAGGCTGAGCAATGTAGTGATACCCTGTATCAAAGTATATCACGGTGGGGGTGGTGGTGGTGATGATGATGATGAAGACGATGACGACACACATTCAGACACGTCTTCACCTGTTCTCTCTCCTCCCTTCCCTGCTCACCCCACATGTGTCATGGGAAGGCCTTTCTTCTTCCTCCACTCCTGTGGCATTATTTACTTCCTTTTATTTTGGGATAGCTGTGACCTTTGGTGGCCAGGCTTGTGTGTGTTGTACTTGGTCCTGGTCATGGATACTCCCAGGTCGGGTTGATTAGACTGTGTTTTCAGCAAGTACCAGCCTGGGACCCCAACAAAAGAGAAGGTTAGGCTGCCAGAAGGAGAGGTGGTGGAGGCTATGAGCTGCTGGGCTCCTTGTTCTCACCTTCAGACACTAACCAGGAAGTGGGGAGGCTCCTCCAGAGAGAGCAGGTGATGTGGGATGGCCACAGGCTTGCTCCCCACTGACCTAAAGGTGAGGGTCAGGCTCCCTGGACAAGGCGAGCTTTGTTGCCAGGTTCCTCCCACGCCGTGTAAACCTGAAGAGGAGGCCCTTGCAGGGTAAATGGGGCTGTTTGACTTGCATGTTTGCAGGAGGGATTTGTGGGGCCTTCCCGTCCTGTGTATGACTTATCTCAGAGGAAATGAGGCCACCCCCAGTGAGAAGGGTGGGCCTGGGCCTGGGCCCCTGTCCCCTGAGAGCTGCAGACAGGTGCTTTGTCCTGTGTGTGTGAACTGTGGGGGAGGGGCTGAGGCTGGCCCTTGTTTCATTTCCTTGGTGGGAAATGGGTCATCTTAGACTCTTCTGGGGGTGTAGCAGGCATGCTGAGGAGCTCCTAGGTTTGAAAAGCAAACTCCAGGGGTTTTTGTACCATTCTTCCTTTACTGAAACAGCACACAGTCCTTGGTTAAAAGAAGAACATTCCAAAAGCCAGCGATGAAGTCGCCCCAGACTGGTTTGGTCTTATTTTGCAGAAATGACCAACTTCTACCATGTGCACATGTTCTTGTAACATTTTCCCCTATTTCATGTGTAACACACACATGAAGCCTTCTTTTCTCTCTCAAATTTGCCTTTGGTTCTTTTACTCTGCAGTGAATGTATCATGGGCCACCTTGCACTGTCTGTTGTTTTGAACATCCGGACATCTGCTCTATTTTACTGTTAATTGTATCTGACCTCCATTCTATGCGCTGACTATTTAATTTGTCAGAACTTTTGCCTTACTAAGTCAGTTGACACAGATGCATCGCTCATAGGTCACAGGGCATGTGTGAGAGTCAGAGGACAGCTTTTTTTTTTTTTTAAAGATTTATGTATTTTATGTGAGCACAATGTCACTATCTTCAGACACACCAGAAGAGGGCATCAGATCCCATTACAGATGGTTGTGAGCCACCATGTGGTTGCTGGGAATTGAACTCAGGACCTCTGGAAGAGCAGCCAGTGCTCTTAACCGCTGAGCCATCTCTCCAGCCCCAGAGGGCAGCTTTTGGGAGTTGATTCTCTCCTTCCACTGTGTGGGTTTCTGGGATTGAACTCAAATCAGGCCGTTAGGCTTCACAGCAAACATGTGCCTTTACACACTGAGCCATTTGCTGCCCCTGTATGTATGGTAAACTTTTGATTGTTATAAAATATCCGAGTCCAGTCAACATGTTTTTAAAATCAATTCTACCAGATCATTTGAGTTTCTGTTCTTTCCTCTGTGTCTAGTTTAAAAATGTTCCTTTTTGATCCATGAAAGTTGACTTTTCCCCAAGGTATCCAAGATGTTTTCCTCTTTCACTAATCTAGCTGGGAAGCTGAATATGTGTGGTATGGTATGTATACATACCTCTGTGTATATGTGTGGTATGTATGTGCATTTGTGTGTATACCTGTGTGTGTGTGTCTGTGTGCATGTGTGTATCTGTGTGCATGTGTATGTGTTGTATATGGTGTGGTATGTATCTGTATCTGTGTGTATGTGTGTGTGATGTGGGAGTGTGTGTGATGTGGTATGTATGTGTATTTGTGTGTGCCTGTTTGTGTGTCTTTGTGTGTATGTGTTTATGTATGCATGTGTGTGTGTCTCTGTATATGTGTGTGTGCATATGTATATGTATAGGTATAGGTATATGTGAGTGGGTGAATGTGAGTGTATATCTGTGTGTGTATGTATGTTAGTGTGTGTGGTGTGTGTGTGGTATGTGTGTATCTGTGTGTGTGTTGCTTGGTTTTAATTGTCAACTTGACATAACGTAGAATCATCTGGGAAGGGAGTTTGTTGAGGGATTCTCTGGAATAGCTGGCCTGTGGGTATGTCTGTAGAGGATTGTCTTGATAGTCAGTGTTCTGATGCTGTGAAGAGACATGGTGACCAAGAGAACTATTATAAAGAATAACATTTTTCAGTTATTCTTTTTTTTTTCTTTCCATTTTTTATTAGGTATTTAGCTCATTTACATTTCCAATGCTATACCAAAAGTCCCCCATACCCACCCACCCCCACTCCCCTACCCGCCCACTCCCCCTTTTTGGCCCTGGCGTTCCCCTGTTCTGGGGCATATAAAGTTTGTGTGTCCAATGGGTCTCTCTTTCCAGTGATGGCCGACTAGGCCATCTTTTGATACATATGCAGCTAGAGTCAAGAGCTCCGGGGTACTGGTTAGTTCATAATGTTGATCCACCTATAGGGTTGCAGATCCCTTTAGCTCCTTGGGTACTTTCTCTAGCTCCTCCATTGGGAGCCCTGTGATCCATCCATTAGCTGACTGTGGGCATCCACTTCTGTGTTTGCTAGGCCCCGGCTTTTCAGTTATTCTTAACTGAAACTGAAATAACTGCTTCCAGTTTTAGATGTTTAGTTCATTGTTCTCATGGCAGGCGACATGGCAACATACAGGTAGAAGTGGTGCTATAAAAGATGAGAGTTCTACATCTGGATCCAGATCCACAGACAGCAGGAGGACAATGTGACACTGGGCTTAGCTTGAGCATTTAAAACCTTAAAGCCTTCCCCCAGTGACACACTTCCTCCTATAAGGCCCCACACCTACTCCAACAGGGCCATACCCCCTAATTTCTCTCAAGTAGTGCCACTCCCTAATGACCAAGCATTCAAATATGTTAGCCTGTGGGAGCCATTCCTATTCAAGCATCCACACCTAGCCTGCTCTGGGGTGCGCCAGTCTATGCTGGGTCCTGAACTGAGACTGAAGCAAGATAGCTGAGAACAAGCAACCACAGCCCACGTGTTCTCTGGCCCTCTGCTCTTGGCTATGGATGTGGTCTTTCGTGTTTCTGCATTGACTTCCACTCTATAGTGGGCTGCAGCCTGGGATTGTGAGCCAAATAAACCCATTTCTTTCCTAAATTGCTTTTGGCCAGGGTGGGTTTTTCTTTTTTCTTTATCACAGCAACAGAAAAGTAAGTGTGTGTCTGTGTGCACTTGTGCCCTTCCACTAAGAATATAATCTTCTACTGATGAACAGAAAATGCTCTGGCCTGGCAGATAGCATCTTTTCCAGGTCTCGGGGAGTCACACGACTGCAGCTTTCCCTGGTTTCTATGAGGCTGTTGATGATAAAGTGCAGGCTTGAGTCTGAGCCCGTGTATGAGAACTTGAGAAATGCTCGGAGTCTGGGGGCCTCTTTAAGGTCTGGATGCTGTCCTGTGGGAGCCGATGCCTCCCCAAGGCTGTAGCAAGGCAGAGGCTAGGAGGTACAGGGAGGTGGAGCTGGGATTACCTCTTCACTTGGGGTTTTACACCCAGGGAACCCCACTGTGCCCTGGAGGCAACCATGGTGGAAACAGGGCAGATCTGCCCTCTCTCACCAATCTCTTGGGACCCTACCAACTCACCGCATTGTCCGAGCTGTGCTGAGCAGCATAAAGGACACTTGGGTTGGCATCAGCATTTGCCTAGGCCTGACCTGCCTTACCAGGAATGGAAGCATATCCAGACAGCCTGGGTCGTTCAGCACACTTGGCGCTAAGCTCCTCCGAGTTAGGGTGTTTGGGAAACTGGTTCTCAGTAAAAGGACGAGCTGTAGTGGCACAGAATCCAGAGTTGTCTTGTGGACTGGTGAAGATGGTGCTGCCGCCAAGCTGGCTGCCTTGAGAATGAGGGTTTCTTAATGAAAGCTGGAGAGCCTGTGTTCGTACTGCTGCCCTCTTGTGGGCAACTCGGAGTATGGCAGCTCTGCCTTTGTTTTGAGTTTTACCACCTGAGACAGAGGAGTATTGGAAAGTGAGACTTGCAAAGTTAGTCTCTTGTTGTTGTTGTTGTTGTTGTTGTTGTTGTTTGTTTTGCTTTTTCTAGACATACTTTCTCTGTGTAGCAGCCCTGGCCATAATTCACTTTGCACTACCATACCCAACTATGAAGTCAGTCTTAAATGGAGTATCTGAGGTATTTGTCCAACACAGCAAACCATTGCAGAAGCCAGACCCTCTCTAGACACAGGAACCTGGAGACTTCTGTCGGGGGTGGGGGTGGGAGTGAGGCGGCGGCAGTGTTGGCCTTCTTAGCCATGGCGCTGTCTGAGAATGTCCACATCGTCTGCTCCTGAGTATTTCAGGTGTCCTCAGTCTCCACTAGTCAGTGCTTTGTGGGAGAGGAAGAGGATATGATTCTCTGTCCATCTCAAGTTATGAATAGAAATATATATATTTAAAGGAGTTCAAGGGTTTCAGTGGGGAAAATAAAAAATGCTTTTTTTAAGTCCCAACAAGAGGATATTGTTATGATCTCAAGGTAAGAAGGAGAGGCCTTCTTAGCACAACTTCAGTACACACTGCAAAGGGCATCCTTTTGGGGTTTGCAGAGAGTGAGACACACGCCACATAGGCAGAGGATATGTGATAAACACACCCAGGAAACTAGCTCCTGGAGGGCTGCGCAGCCTGGGTGGACAGTTCTAACCCAGCATAGAATGGAGGAGAAACCAATCCAAACCTAGAAGACAAAGATAGATAATTCATAAACACAGAAAAGATGCCCAGGTTTGCTTGAAGTCAGGAATGGAAACTGAAGGACCAGGGCTGAAGAGATGGCTTAGCCGTTAAGAGCCCTGGCTCAGAGACCAGGGTTCCATTCCCAGGACCCATGTGGTGTTTCCAAGCATCTGTAATTCCAATTCTGGGGGATCCGGCCCCCTCTTCAGGTTTCCACATGTAATCTACGCATGTAGTACATTTAACATATAAGCGAGCAGAATATTCATACATATAAAATAAAAATACATCGTAAAATATTTAAATGAAGAACTACTTATTAGCTAGTGGAACTGATAATACCTTAAAAATATGAGTATTGTACAATAGCTCAGAGGTGAATGGAAACTTCGGTGTCTCATATGACACAGGCTGACTTCTAACTTGCCATGTAGCTGTGGATGACCGTGAACGCCTGACGGTCCTGCTTCTATTTCTCAAGGGCTGGGATTGCAGGCTTTGTGCTGCCAGGATAGGGGCTGCTGCTTTTCTCTCTGCCAGGCTGCTGTTCCTCTCCCCTCCCCCTCCCCCTCCCCCTTTCCCTCCCCCTCCTTCTCTCCCCTCTCCTTCCCCTCCCCCTCCCCCTCTCCCCTGTCCTCCCCTCCTTGCCCGTCCTTCCTCCTCCTAAGGACAATTTTCCTGTCAGAATGGCTCCTAGGTTTTGTGTGTGTGTCAGTGTTTGTCTGAGAGTAAAGTGTTTCCTTAACTCTCACAGTTGAGAGTTTGCTTACCTTCTACTTTGTAAATAAGTTTTGTATTTCACTGTACTAAGATTTCTTTTTGAAAGGAGTAGTTTCTGAAAAGAACAGGAAACAAAGTTAGGGGACATAGCACATGCTGTAATCCAAGAATTCAGTAAGTTGAAACAGGGAGACTGGAATATGTTTAACACCTAGGCTCTAAACAGTATAACAAATAGAGGAAAAATGAAAGACGCAGAGAGGTGGGTGGAGCTGGCTTCTGGCAGCCTTGCAGCCTTGGCTTCTGAAGGGGGTGGGGGTAGGGGACGAGGACACAGAGACAGAGATCAGTGGTCTCTGATTATATTTTCTAAAAAATGTTAAGTTCTTGTTTCTGTGGATATGTGCGTGTGGATGTGTCTGTGGGTGTCCACAGAGGCCAGAGGAGGTGCTGGATCCCCTGTAGCTGGATTTACAGACATCTGTGGTGCTGGGAACTAAACCCAGATCTTCTACAAGAGCCTCGAATGTTCTTAACCTTAGAGCCATCTCTCCAGCCCCCTGATTTTTTTTCAAAGATTTATTTATTTTTATTTTATGTGTATAAGTGTTGTGCCTACAGGGTGTCTGCCTCCCATATGTGGGTAGTGCTTGTGGAGGTGAGAAAAGGGTGTTGGGACTGGAGCTACGGACAGTTATGAATTAGCATGTGCGTGCTGGGAACTGAACCTGGTCCTCTGCCAGAGCAGCAAGTGCTCTTAGTCACAGAGCCATTTCTCCCTCTTAATTCTGACTTTTGAATCACTCCTTCCTTCTGTGTCCTGTCTGTCTCTGGAGGAAATGTCCCACTGTTCAAGGTTGTGACTGTCTGGGCTGCAAAGATGGTGTTGATAACTCAGGGCCCACACGGTGAGCAAGGTTGTTCCTGGGCTGTAGGAGCTGCAGGGGCTAAGCCAGCCTTTCCGGTTTTGTCCTGTTATTTGAGAAATAAGGAAGCAAACCCACAGAGGTGGTGAGTTACCAAGATCTTTGAGTGGTGCTCAACAGGCAACCCCTGAAAAACCCTGTCTTCTCAGGTTTGCTAGTGTTTTGTCTTGTTTTGTTTTTCCCTTCGTAAACAGCACCCCCGGGGAAGCTGAGCTCCTGTAATTCACAGTAGAATGGATTCTTGTGCTCATATTCTCTCTGTTTTTCTGGTTGGGGTTGTTTGGTTGGTTTGGTGTTTTGGTTTTTTTTTTTTTTTTTTTTTTGGTTATTGTTTTTGAGACAGAGTTTGGCTACACAGCCATGGCTGGCATATTTGTAATGTGTGTAGCTCAGTCAGCCTCAAACCTAGATCCTGCTGTAGCCTCAGCCTGCCTGAGTCCTGGGCTGACAAGCATGCTCCGCTATGCTGCTCTCCAGATGCCTGCAGTCTGCCGTACTGTTGTAATTCCGCCTTCCCTCTGAGCCTGGGACTTGGGCATGCTTCTGTAAGCCTCTATGTATACTGGGTTTTACCTAGTCTGCATCCTCTTCTCGCTGTTACTTGTACAACATTGTGTGTCTGCCCTGTAGCCTTTGCACTTGTGCCCCAGCCTTTGGCTATATCTGTGCTTTTTGGCCAATTTCTTTTCTTCGTTAGCTTCACTTTGAAATCATTTTCTTAGAAAGTCATCCCCAGGTGGTAGCCTCCCTCACAGCCTTCCTCTTCGGCTCTGTGATGCTTAGAAGCGTCCCCTGTACATGGTACTCTCCCGTTTCCATTTTCTTGAGGTCGATGTTAATATAGGAGGATATTGTTCTTGTTCCATAGGTGGGTCCATTTCCCCCAGTGCTGGCACTGAGATTAACAGACCTTAAGGCACAATCGCTTCCTCTCCTGCTCCTTACTGACAATGCCTAGAACAATACTGGACATTTTATGCCCTCATTTTAGAAAGTCCCTAATGCCATCTCTGAGGTTCTGTGACTTGTTAGGACTCAAAAGCAAGACTCAATATATAATCGTTTCCACTGGCTAAAATTGTAGCTGTAGGGACACAAGGTGAAATCAACACAGGGAAGAAAAAAGGACAAGGGGTGAGTCCAGGGGAAATCAGGTCCAGGTCCCATGGAGTTTGCAAGGAGAGTCACATCAGATACATTTGATCTTCAGTGTGGAGCTGTGACAGCTCATACGGCACCCCCACTTCTTGGGAAGCACAGTGGACAGACAGTGTGTAGCTTTTCCTGGGTGCTGGTCGCAGTCCATTTCTGCTTAGTAGAGACCAAAGCTGCAGACTTCATATGGGCTGGTCCCACCTTGACGACAGCTCCCCATCACCATCAGGTTCCTGGATGCCAGTTAGTCAGGAGGCAGCTGTGAACATAGACCTTTTCAAACTCAAGTCTCAGGCTGGCCATTATAGTCTTCCTGCACATAGAATAGTTTGCTTCGTAGTACTCAGGACTTCTCTGTAACACAAATATTTGAGAAGGAATGGATTAACCCCTGTGAGTACAGCACTGGACACACACACACACACACACACACACACACACACACACACACACACAGCACTACCCTTTGAGGGCCGAGATGAACTCTTGCTTTCATAGAAAAAGGGAGATACCTGTTCTGCCCATCTTGCCCTTTGGTAAACGTGGGTCCTTGGGGTCCCCAGGTGCTGAAGCACAATGGCTCATCAGAGATCCTCAACAAGCTGTACGACACGGCCATGGACAAGCTGGAGGTAGTCAAGAAGGACTACGATGCCCTGCGGAAGAGATACAGCGAGAAGGTTGCCATGCACAACTCGGACCTGAGCCGCCTGGAGCAGCTGGGGGAGGAGAACCAGCGTCTGCAGAAGCAGACGGAGATGCTGACCCAGCAGAGGGACACGGCCATCCAGTTACAGCACCAGTGCGCACTCTCCCTGAGGAGGTAGGAGCCCAGGCTGGCCACGGGGCAGTGTGTGTCAGGGGTGGTAAACGGGATTCTCTTTGTCTGAGGCTCCTGTCCTTTGTGGGCTTCTTAGAAACACCTCAGAGCACTGGGCTCCAGTCACTGAGAGTATTGTGTTTGATAGGCACTAGCCTTCATTGTTTCCTTTCCTTCCATGTAAGCATCCTGCTGTGTCCTGAGTATCCTGCCTCTTGGATTTCCCTCTAAACCTCTTTCTCCGTAGTGGCTATGCACCTTGCAAATGGGAAAGGCAGTATGTTCCTTGAAATTTCATTTTTTATTAAGAACCATTGGTTTTAGCTATGTGATTCCCACCCTGGACAGTAGTGCAAGCAGCACATTCCTGCCACGTGTGGGCTTTCGATGATATAAACAGGTGTACAGTCACCAGAGTGAACCCAGACTGGTGTCTCTGCTGCAGGAGCCAGGGGATGTGGCTATTGTTGTTTGGTGCTGGAGCTCCTGAAGGACAGCTGCTCTCAGGCACACAGCTCAGGAAATGCTGCTCTAGTGTGGCAGGCATATTGTCTGGGTGCAAGGTGCCTTCCAGGTACGAGGACTGAGTTTGTCTCGTGACCTTGTTCAGGTGCCCATATTGCACGGCTGTATTAAGTCTTATCTATAAAATGAAGTGATTGTTATAAGCCATCATGAGACCACGTTTGTCTTTCCCTATGCTGTGATTCTGTTGTTATATGTGTGTGTGTTTTCCCCAAAGTAATGTAGCCTCATTATAGGAGAAATGTGCTGTTCTTTCTAGTAGAGTAGAGAGCACGCAGTCCTCAGCTCAACTTCTGGCATTTGTTAAAGGCTGAGAAACATTCCAGGCCCAGGGCACTAGTACTCCGTGACCATTCTCTCTGGGGGTGAGAATGACCTCAGTCAAAGTGTCACGCTTGACTGTCTCGCACAGCGGGGCTGAGGCTGGGGGGTAGCAGCCTCACAGCTGACAAGGCAGGTCCCTGCCCCTCCCACCTCACGTTTTCCTTGCTCGCCAGGTTTGAGACGATCCACCATGAGCTGAGCAAGGCCACAGCCCAGAACAAGGACCTGCAGTGGGAGATGGAGCTGCTGCAATCCGAGCTCACGGAGCTGAGGAGCAAGCAGGTGAAAACCGCCAAGGAGTCAGAGAAATACAAGGAGGAGCGCGATGCTGTGTACAGCGAGTACAAGCTCATCATGAGCGAACGCGACCAGGTCATCTCCGAGCTGGACAAGCTACAGACAGAGGTAGAGCTGGCCGAGTCCAAGCTCAAAAGCAGCACATCCGAGAAGAAGGCAGCCAGCGAGGAGATGGAGGCCCTGCGGCAGGTAGGCGGTGGTCCAGCGGGGAAGGTGGCCACAGAGTTCTTGAGGGCAGGACGAGAAGGTCTGAGCGCCAGGGCCTTCCCTTCACAGGCTGGGCTGGGAGATAGCATGTGGGTCTCTGCGGAGCTTAGGTTTGGTATTTGACATTAGTCTGGGGTCCAGAATGTCTGGCCATTGTCCTGTATATAGGAGGACATGCACATGGGTACAAGGTGCCTCTTGGGTAAGAGGACTGAGCTGGTCTCATGACCTTGTGCAGGTGCCCAGGTTGCAAGGCTATATTTTGTCTGTGTGTAAAATGAGACAAATAGTCATTACAAGGCCATGTTTGTCTCACCTATGCTGTGACAGTAACATTGGTTTGTTTGTTTGTTTGTTTGTTTGTTTGTTTGTTTGTTTCAAAACAGTATAGCTTGATTATAGGAGGCATGTGCTGTTCTTTCTGGTCAAGTGGAGAGCTACTGGCTCTCTGTGAACCAGGTCTGAGACCTTCTAGAGTTCTTAGCCTCATAGAACTGATAGCCTCATGGGTTCAGAGGAGCACCCTCAGGGGCCTTTGTCCACCAGCCATTTGTGTACTCAGAGGAGCTCCAAGTTCCTGTGTGCACAGCTTTCTGCTGTCTTGAGCCTTAGGCCTTGTTCTAAAGCCTTGCCCTCTGGGATAGTCCCTCCAGGGCTGGAGACTGAGGTATTCGGTAGCGGCAGGACTGAGCCTTTTAGATGAACTCCTGTGTGCTTTCCTGCCTGGCCAGCTGTACCTCACCACTGACGAATGTTCCTTCTGGTCCAGGTGTGCCCTGCTGGTCACGCTGTGGCTTTGACAAGAGTCTTTAGACTTGGGAATACTAGAGTACCCCTCTACTCCCATCAAAGCTGTTCTCGATTCCTGCTTCTACGCTTCTCGTTTTCTGTGCAGGTCTGTTAGGATGCGGGTGAGCAAAGCGGTGTGTGAGAAGTGGAAGAAAGGTCAGGAAGACTGGCATGGGTGCTCTACAGAGATCACTGTGTACCAGGGATGAGGCAGGGTGGGTGGTGTGGGGGTGTGGACAACCAGTCTACCAGTCTCGTTTTCTTTCTGTTACTGTGATAAACGCCATGACCCCCAAACAACTTGTTGAAGAAAGGGTTGGTTGCACCTTACTGATGTTAGTCATCATTGTGGGAAGCTAGAGCAGGGTCTCCAGCAGGACGGGAGCTTGAAGTGGAAACCACCAAGAAATGCTATTTGCTGGCTTGTTTCCAGCTCACATCTAGTTCAGGACCACCTGCCTTGGATGGTCAAGAAAATGACCCAAATTAGCGCACTGGCTGCTCTTCCAGAGCATCCAGCACACATATGGCAGCTCACAACCATCTGTAACTCCAATTGTAAGGGATCTAGTGGGCACAAGGCACACATGCAGGGCACGGTCATATATGCAACGAAAATACTTATACACACACACACACAAAGTAAATCCAAAAAACAATTTAAAAAAGAAAGAAAATGTCCTATAGACATGCCCACAGGCCAATATGATGGAGGCAAGTCTTCAATTGCATTTTCCTCTCTCTCTGTGTGTCAAGTTGACAACCAAGATCAGTTACCCGACTGGTGATCTTTCTACCTGCAATGACTCCTTCTGTACCCAGGTAGAGGTCGGGGACTGGAGAATGAGAGGGTCTGAGGCCCTGAACTAGAGTCTGAGCCCCCTCAGTCATATGACCTCTCATCTCTCTTTCCTGCCTCTCTGCCCAAGTCTGCAGACGGGATGTATATGATAGTCACATTTGTCCTCGAGGGATGGTTTTGAAGTGACACAAACAGTAAACAAAGTTAGCAATTATGTCTTCATAGAGTTGGGATGACAGGAATGAGCACACACCCATGTAACTGTTTGTATAGGTGAAATGGATTAATAATGACAGTCCATATAGAGGGCTTGATGTTCCCTAAACCATTGAGGTGAAGGTCACTGCCAAGAGGAGCATGTAGTGAGTGTGTGTGTGTGTGTGTGTGTGTGTGTGTGTGTGTGTGTGTTGGGGACAGGGCCTTGCTTGCAACATCACCTACTTTACCTGGCTCACTCAACTTTGATGAAATTGTAGAAAAGAGAATTATTATATAAAGAACCTCCCTCCCTCCCTCCCTCCCTCCCTTCTTCCCTCCCTTCTTCCCTCCCTTCTTCCCTCCCTTCTTCCCTCCCTTCTTCCCTCCCTCCCTCCCTCCCTCCCTCCCTTCTCTTTCCTTCCTTCCTTCCTTCCTTCCTTCCTTCCTTCCTTCCTTCCTTAGTCTCATTTTGTAGTGCTGGCTAGCCTGGAACCTGGAACTCTGTATAGACCAGGCTACCCTTGCACTCACAGAGCTCTGCCTGCCTCTGCTTCCTGAGTGCAAGTGCCGGGACCGTAGGCATCCACTACCATGCCAATCCACAAAGGAACTTTCACTAAGTCAATTTAGTGTACTAGAGTTTGGTGACTATCCAGGCAGCCCAACCTGTCCCTTTCTGTGTCCTAGTATCTTCGTATGTTCTTCCTGCAAAGGGCGGATGTAAATATCAAGTCAGAAAACCACACTTAGGAGAATGACCAAATTGGTCACCAGACTAAAAAGCTCATGGAATGTTGAATATCAATTAGGTGAGCTTGTGATAAGACAGCAAGCCTGCTCCATGGGGCTTCCAAATTCCTGAAGTTATCAGTGTAGGTTGTGGTCATGTACACAGAGAAGTAAGTATGAAGAACACCCAGGACCCCCCTCCTCCCCCGGCCACGTGCTGGCCTCCAGCAGTGAGCACCATTAATGTGGAGGCTTGACGTCTGAGCCTCAGCTCTCAGCCCTTGGTACTCAGCACTCAGGCAGTCAGGCATGCCCTTTAGTGTGGAGTCAGTCCTCTGAGGCTATGCAGGGGGTGCTGGCTGAGTGACAGGTGGCTTGTCAGCTGAGGCAGGAATCTTTTCCAGGCATTGTTCTGAATCAGCAGGCAGCAGGGGAGAGCCTGTGGCTCCACTCCTGCCTGCTGTCACCAGAGCTGACAACCCCGCTGCACGATGTTCTGGGTTCATACCCGGACCTGATGCTAGCCAAGAGGAAGCTAGACCTGTGCTTCTTAGGTGGAATGTGGCTCTAGGGGATGATTACCACAATGTTTGGTCACCTGTCCAGGGTCAGCTGGGTAGGCCTCTGCTTCACCTGGTTCCCTGACCATGGAGTGTCTTCCTGGAGACGCTCTGTGACGTTCTCCCAGGTCTTGCTTGCTCTCCTGTGGAGCACTGTGTCAGAGAAGGACTATCTGAGGTACCATGGCTGGCAGTGCCTTCCCGCTGCCCCTGGCTGCAGTTGTGTCCGCATGAGGAGCCCAGCTCGGCTGGGTAGTGCAGCCAATGGTGCTTAAGAGGAAAGGTGTCCAAAAAGAAACAACACTGTCGTACCTGGGAGCCATAGTCTCTGCCACACACCTCTAATACCATTCTCTTTCCTGGAACCCTGGGATGGGCAGGACACCTGCTGGGGAGTGGGATGCAGCCCCTTGGTCCTCTTGGTGACCCCCCTTTCAGGGAAGGAGCTTCCGAAACGGCCCATATTGTCCTAAGCACAGCCTTCAGCCGCACCTGGGGCCTCAGGACCACTGAGGATGGCCACGTGAGCCCGGGCTGAGTTCCTGGAGCTGGGAACTGGTGTAGAGGCCAGCAGAGAGGGAGACAGGTGAAAAGGGTCTCTCAGCAAGGGTAGGACTGTGGGCATGTCACTGCTGTGTGTCAAAAACACAGTGGAGGGCTTCAGCAGAGGTCAGTCCGTTGGCCTGTCTTGGCTCCCTAGTTTCAGTTACTTTTAATCTCCCTACCTGTATCTCACTAAAGTGTCTGAGGAGCAGTGTTTTTAGGGTAATTTGTTTCAGTGGATAGGAATTTTGAGGAGCCCAGTAGGAATCAAAGAGAGGCAGACGTGGATGGGAGCTACCTCATTCTCCAGCATAGTTCGCTGTGCCTGTGCCCTCCAGTGCTCAGTGAGGCCAGCATCCTTACTAGAGGAGAGAGCCCTACAGGGAGACAGATGCTGGTGTGTTTCAGATGTAAGTGCCTGGGCTTCGTGTTTCCCTTGAGCCTCCAGCCCCACCGCTGAGCTGGTAAGCTTTGCAGCTTGGAAATGTGGGTAACCCCTTTCACTTAACTCGGAAGCATTGGGTAACCCCTTTTACCGACCTCTTCCCTTAGATCAAAGACACAGTGACCATGGATGCTGGGAGAGCCAACAAAGAGGTGGAAATCCTCCGAAAACAGTGTAAGGCCTTGTGCCAGGAGCTGAAGGAAGCCCTCCAGGAAGCAGACGTGGCCAAGTGCCGGCGGGACTGGGCCTTTCAGGAGCGGGACAAGATTGTGGCAGAGCGTGACAGCATCAGGTAAGGACTGGGCAGGCATGGTCCTGTGTTTCTCGTGTGCACTGCAGTCTGTTGGTAGGGTCACACTCATTGGCTGTGTGTGCAGAGAAGGAGACAGGGACTGTAGTACCTCCCTTCTCTCCCTCAGCCGTTTCTCACCTCACCTCTTGGCTTTAGAGATTTCTGTTATATTTCCTTCCTGATTCACTTCTAGACATCTTGAGTGTGAACTGTGTTCAGGATCAAAGCCAATTTTTTTTTTAGAAGCCACTTTTGTGAAATGTGTTTTGTTTTTTCTGTCTGTGCTGCTAGACATCTGCTGTGCCAGCATCTTAGGTTCCCGAGCAATAAGAGCTTAGAGGAGGCTTCCGTGTGTCTATACCTGGGGTGTGGCCTAGGAGGGGCTGTAAGGTCAGAGGGCAGGACAGCACATGAAGGTGACATCCAGGTCCTCAGGCTGTCATGGGACATGCAGGCCACTCAGGGTGGAAGGAAGTCTCCCAGGTCCCTTTGAGGCAGAACTGAAGCCCGAGTACGGTTTCGTCAGCAGGGGAGGGAGGATGAGCGCTGTGGGTAGAGGGGCAGCACCTGCAGTTTCTGAGGAGGAATTTGGGTGTGGCCAGGTCCTGGTTTAGAGAATCACTAGGAATAGGGTGACAATGCCCTTGAGTTTCAATTCTGAGGGTCTTGAATAGAAGCAAAGGAGTGTGGGTAAGATCCTGTGCCAGGGCAGAGCCAGGGATGGTGGGAAAGGCACAGTGAGTTGGCCATTGAGGGAATCTGGAACACCCCTGAGACTATAAAAGGGCCAGGCCTGTGCCCTGGCAGGGAGGCTCGGGAGGTGAAGATAGATGTTAAAAGTATTTGACATGTGGTATGGGAGGAGCATTAAGGTCTTCTGGGTGCTTCCTGCTTGCTATGGCTCTGGGTTTACTCTTCGTGTTCCTCCTGAGCTGAACTGTGATCAGGGCAGTAAAGGTTTTAGGCTGTAGAGGCAGGAGAACCAGCTGTAGGGCACATTATTTTAGAGATGGCCATGCACAGGCCCTCCTGGTGTAGGCTTGTGTTTCCTGCCTAGGTAGATGAAATGGCTTGAGTACCCCCTTCCCGCACTCCTTCCCCCTGGTACCCCATCAGGTTCACCGTTGCACTGGAACAGAGCCAGAGAGACAGCGAGCTGAGTCCTGGCTAAGTGTTCCTCAGCCTCGTCGTGGCATAGGTAGAAGGCCCTGTGTATGGTCAGCTAAGGAACTATGGCTGTGGCGCACTGAAGCTCACCAAGTGGGCTGGGGTCTCACTGAGGCCTGACTGCTGTCTCTGGTTACATAGTGGGCTGGTCTGGATGGGGCCATGCACTCCTTTTGTGCTTGTTTGCTTTAGACTGAAACTTGGAGGTAGGGGCTGACAGGTGATACGGTACAGACCTCAGGCCCTTCCTCCTTGCTTACCATTCACAGTGACCTTGACCTCTGCTTTCTCTCCCAGGACCCTGTGTGACAACCTGAGGCGGGAGCGAGATCGAGCTGTGAGTGAGCTGGCTGAAGCCCTTCGCAGCCTGGATGACACTCGGAAGCAGAAGAATGACGTCAGCCGGGAGCTCAAGGAGCTCAAGTAGGCTTGGGTGGTACCCGCCTGGGCTGGGCATTACCTGCCTGGGCAGGGCTTCTGTCTAGACTGTCCTTCTCCCTTTCGGGTGGGACGCCCTTGAGTGCACTGAATAGGGATTTGTCATTGTGTCCCTTCATTTTGCTTCACTATGAGAGGCTACCGAGTGGGTTTGAATATTGGCAGTCTATAGAAGATGGCACCAGCCTGTTGATAAGCTCATGGAGATGGGACAAGCACCTAATGCCAAGGCACGTGGGAAGGCAGGGAAGCAAGCAGCAGAAACCAAGCACACTGTACTGCTGTAGACATGGTGCTCAGAGTGCATGGGAAGAGAAAGAGAGAGACATACACTTAATGATGAAGTTAACAGACGGTTTTCCAGGGAGTTGTCACCGTGGCTTGGTAGCCTGTTCTACTCATGCTCTGTAGATGCCCATTTGTAAGGCTGTTTGGATTACGGGTCACCTTCCTTTCAATCATAGCACCCTCCAATGGGGCCATTTAGACACTTGGTGACCCTTAGCTATGGATAGAAAATATAAAGTTTAGAGTTTATAGTTGAAATTGGCAGTGCCAAATGACTCTACTTATTGTCTAGACTCAGACTCTACCTGGGAGGCGGCAGCTCTGCCCATCGTGTGGCTTCTCTAGAGCTGATATAAGATACTGGGGCATTCACACATGCAAGCTTAGAAGACATCGAAACCTCACAGAAACCTCACCCTTTCAGAAGGGGGTGGCAGCTTCCCTTCCTTCCAATCGTCAATATCTACCAAGATCAATAGCTTCATTTACTGAATAACCTACACCAGAGGGAGCTGGATATTCTAGGGCTTTAGAGGCAACGTGGCAGGCCCTTGCCCAGGAACAAGGGATGGAGTCGGGTATGGAATCCTATCAGGCAGGAATATAGTTTATTGGTAGAGCATGGCACATGCAAGTCTCTCACTTCATCAAGAACTGAGATGGAAAAGAAAGAAACACCCATTTTAGGGGAAACTCTGGAAGCTCTGGAATGTGGTTTAAAAGGAGGGTCTCCATTTTGCTAGAGGCAGAGCGTAGAAAAAGCACTGGCTTCCGTCTCTGCATTCATTTTGCTTGCGTTTGCAGCTCCTCTCTGCTAAGTTCTCTCACTGGTGACCTGCTGCTAAGGATGTCCCTACCTTCAGTCTGGAGAAGCATAGGTAGCCCCTGTGGTGACAGGCAGAATGTCCTGAGCATCAGTGTGGAGCATCCGGTGGAACCTCACTGTCCTGGTGGGGATGGGCGGGGGGCCCAGAAGGAGGGATAGGAGACTAAGTGAGCAGCCCATAGCCCGAGAACAGCCAGGGCAAAGGTACAGCCTTGCAGCCTATTCTTAGGGAGACAAGGAGGTCCCTTATATGTCAGCCGGCAGTGTGGACAGACTTAAGGCAGCCTGGGCCCAGATATTAGAAAGTCGGCTATCATGTGTCAGTCACCGCTCTGTGATAAGTGGTCTTGGTTTTCTTTCCATCTTCTTTACTGAATGTCTCCCATAGTTAAAGTTTTTAATTTTGATGAAGTCCAAGTTGTTAATTTAAAGAGTCTGTTATGTATGGTATCTAAAAAGCGTCCCCTGTAACTGTTAGCATCAAGGCTGTTTGTTTCCCTAGACCTGGGATTCGAACCAGAGCCTTAAGATGCTAGGCAAGCATTTTACCACCAAGTGACACCCTTAGCTCTTGTTTTTGTTTTGTTTTTTTTTGAGGGGGGGCGGTCAGGGTCTTACCATGTAGCCAGGCTGGCCTTTAACTCACCACTCTCCTGCCTCAGCCTCAGTGTTGGGGTTACTGGAGTGTGCCATCATACATACACAGCTTCTTTCAAACTGTTTCCTGGTTTTCTGTTTTACATTTGAATATATGATATATTTTGAGTTAATTAAAAGGGTATGGTGTTTAGTTGAGAGGAGTTTTTAAAGATTTGTTTGTTTGTTTGTTTGTTTGTTTGTTTATGCATGTATCTGTATGAATGCAAGTGCCAGTAGAGGCCAGGCAAGGGCAACCAATTCCCAGGATCTGGAGTTATAGATGGTCGTGAGCCACCACGTGGATGCTGGGAATTGAACTTGGAACCTCTGAAAGAATAGCCAGTGTTCTTAACCACTGAGCCATCTCTCCAGCCCACCTACTCCCTTGGTAAACTGTGGATGTTGACCCACTCAAATTGTAGCCAGAGAACTGTCCTTTCAAATTACTTTTGTATCTTTGCATCATTTGGTGGTATTTCCAGGGCCCTTATTCCATAGCTTCGATCTATGTGTCCTCACATAAACCCCACTGCAGCTGCTTCAGAAGGGGGGAGTCTTCAACTGAGTGACTCCTCTCCTGGAAAGCTCTTTAAAGCTTTATTTATTCATGTGTGTGTGAGAGAGAGGGGGGGGGGGCGGGGGAGGGCTCATGTGTGTCAGAGAACGTTTGAGTGATTTTCCTGCCTGGCCCTCCCATCTTGCTGAAGAAGTCCCTGGATTTCAGATGCATGCTGCCATATCCAGCTATGTCATGAGGGTTCCAGGGATGGGACCCTGGCCATCAGGCTTGCACAGCATGCTCGTCTGTCCACGTGGCTGTGTCACCTTCCCTTACTTTGCAGCCACTCCAAGATGACATTAGCTAGCCTAAATCTCTTCCTCCTGAATTTTAGGAAAAGGCCCTTGAATTGGTTCCTTTCTTGTGTCTGTAATATAGTACCTGCCACAATCAACCCAACAGAGAAGGAGTTGTTTTTGGCTCATGGTTTTGTTGATCTTAGCTCATGGTTGCCTGACCCTAAGTCTTCTGGGCAGAACACAATGGTGTTAGGAGGGCGTGTGGTAGAGGACACTTAATGGGGTCTAGAAAACCTCTAGGCAGAGGCAGGAGGATCTCTGAGTTCAAGGCCAGTGCGGTCTACAGAACAAGTTCCTAAATTGCTTTAACCCTCTAGATAAATTTGGGGAGAATTTCTGTTTAAAAAACACCACTATGAGAGGAAAGGGACTTCAAGAAGGCGCTGGGGCATGGCATGGTTTGACCCCAAAGACATGATCCAAGTGACCCAGTCCCTCTAGAGTCCCCACTTTCTACTTCCCACCACCTCCCAATAATAATGCTGTGATAATAGGAATCAAAGAAAGGGTTGACCTGTAGATTGTTAGGTCCTTATTATCTCGTTGTCTCTAGAGACACCCTCATAGACATGCCCACAGTTGATTAGTCAACTTGAATCAAGTTGGCAATCAACTAACGCCATGGCTGGAGAAATGGCTCAGCCGTTAAGAGAAAGCATTGCTCTTGTGGAGTACTCTCGTCGGGCATCATCATCCCATGTAACTCCAATTCCACGAGGACCTAATGCTTGGGTCCTTGCAAGGACCCAAGGCTGCCTTGCAAGGCAAGACAATGCAAGGGAATGCAAGGACCGTGGCTGCCTTGAGTACCTGCGCATGTCTTCCTACCCATAATTTATTTTTTAAGAAAGACTAATTAGCCAGGTGTGTGTGGTGGTATATGTCCCAGGATTTGGGAGGCATAGACAGGAGGATGTCAGAGTTCAAGGCCAGTGTGGTCTATCTTCCTGGATAGCAGGGCTACACAGTGAGACCCTGTCTCTAAAACAAAACAAAACAAAAAACTCTAACCATCACATTTCTACCTCTGAGCCTTGTAGATGCTAGATAAGCATTCCACCACTGAGCTACATTTCTAGGCCCCTTGCTGGCCTTTGACCTAAATTGCTTTAAGCCTCGGGATAAATTTGGGAAGTGTTTCTGTGTTTAAAAAACACTACTATGGAAACCCACTGATAATTTACAAAAGCTTATCAGGAAGCTTGACTACCAGGGGGCAGAGCCTTCAGGAGTGGCTGCCTTAGTTTTGAGCCATGATTCAGTGAGATGTTCTCCTTCAAAAGGGCCACTTCTGGGGCTGGAGATTTGGCTCAGCAGTTAAGAGCACTGACTCCTCTTCCAAAGGTCCTGAGTTCAATTCCCAGCAACCACATGGTGGCTCATCTGTAATGAGATCTGATGTCCTCTTCTGGTGTATCTAAAGGCAGCTACAGTGTACTTATGCATAATAATAAATCAATCTTTTTTTTTTAAAGGGGGGGGTTCACTTCCACAGCTCTTGTGTTCACAGGGAGCAGATGGAATGTCAGCTGGAGAAGGAGGCCCGATTCCGGCAGCTGATGGCCCACAGTTCGCACGACTCAGCCATCGACACGGATTCCATGGAGTGGGAGACAGAAGTTGTGGAATTTGAGAGAGAGACGGTGAGCTGCCCTGGGTGGCCGTGCTTGTCCTCTCTCTTGGGTGTGAGGACTTTGGGGCAGTAGAGGATGTCCTGTTCATTCTTGTTTCATGGCTACCTCCCCCAGGTAGAAAGCAAGCATCTTTTCCTTATAGTTACCCATCCCAGTTGGGATTGCCATTGTTGAGATGAGTCACCATGGCCAAAGCAACATGGGGAAGAAAGGATTTATTTGGCTTCTGCTTCCATATCTTTGTTCATCATCAAAGGAAGTCAGAATAGGAACCCAAACAGGGCAGGAACCTGGAGATAGGAGCTGATGCCGAGGCCATGGAGGGGTGCTACTTATTGGCTTACTATCCATAGCTCTCTCAGCCTGCCTTCTTATAGAACCTAGGACTACTGCCCAGGCATGACCACACCCAAAATGGGCTGGACCCTCCCTCATCAATCACTAATTAAGAAAATGCCCCATAGGCTTCCCTGTGGTCTGACCTTATGGAAGCATTTTCTCAAGTGAGGTGTCCATCTCCCAAATGACTCTGTCCTATGTCGAATTGACGTAAGACTAGCCAGCATACTATCCAAGCTGGGCTACCGCTGTATCTTATGGTGGTGTTGACAAATCCCATGGAAGGCAGAGTCCCCAGTGAAAGACCAGGGGCGACACTCACAGGGATATCTGCAGTGGCTGGAACGGGCAGGTACAGCTGTTCGTTCAAGTCCACCTCAAGGTTTGAATGCCTCGCTTGCGGTTTAGGGTCTTTCTTCTCTTTGTTTGGTAAAGATCTGCTGGTGCTGTTTTGACAGGAGGATATTGACTTGAAAGCACTTGGGTTTGACATGGCAGAAGGCGTGAATGAGCCTTGTTTCCCAGGGGATTGCGGCATATTTGTTACTAAAGTGGATAAAGGAAGCATTGCTGATGGTCGCTTAAGGTAAGAGCTGAGCAGATCCAGCCCTTGGAGGGCTGGGGTGGGGTGGGGGGTGCTGCTACCCAATGTAGAGCACTCCGAGGAGGACAGCTGGCAGCAAAGTGACCATGTCCTAGTATCAGAGGACCCACAGAGCTGTCTGAAGAGCCAAGCTCAGCTGGATGGTCTTAAAGGAGACTACCTGCCAGGTGCCCCCTGAATCTGGCTCTTCTCCAGGTAGCAGGAGCTGTGTTTTTGCTTCTGTGTGAGATCAGGGCTCAGGGTATGTGCTGAGAGCAGGGAGTGGCACTGCCTGAAGAGGATAGAGTGATAGCTGTCCTAACTACTGCCGAGTCCTGGTGTGCACACTGCACCTTTTAATCATTAATCTTTATAATTAGAGGCAAGTGCAAATATTGCCCCACCTTACAGATGAGGACACAAAAACACCAGGTTCCACAGCTAGTAAGTGGCAGAGTCAGGATTTGAAGCCAAGGTTGTCTAACGTCAGCATCTGTCTAACGCCAGCATCCGTGAGTTTTATAACCATGCACTCTGGAGGCTGCAACCCTCTTGAGTTTGGATGCAGGGAACCTGCTTGTTGACACATGAGCCTGGAAGTAGGCATGGTAGTGAGAGGCAGCTACTGGTCCCAGGGTCTGAGTGGGTACCTGCCTGACCTTGTCCCCCCTCAGGGTCAACGACTGGCTGCTGAGAATCAACGATGTAGACCTCATCAACAAGGACAAGAAACAGGCCATCAAGGCACTCCTCAACGGAGAGGGAGCCATCAACATGGTTGTGAGGCGGAGGAAGTCCCTGGGTGGGAAGGTCGTCACACCTCTGCACATCAACCTCAGTGGACAGAAAGGTAGTAGGCCTCAAGGTGAGGCAGATATCCCCTCTGCTAGAGGGGACAGTTTGTGGGATCACCTTGTTCCCAGGGGTGCATGTTGATGGTGCTGTCCTGCTGGGAGGTCGCCTGAGTCTCCAGTGCCTGACTCACCAGAGAGGGGTGTGATGCTCCCTGTGGGATGGCATAGAATGGAATTCAGTCCCTTTGATAAATGTAGTCAGCAGAATCGGGTTGGGGCAACCAGGCCAGGTCATCCAGTGCCCTCCTGTGACTTGTAGACAGTGGCATCAGTTTGGAGAATGGAGTGTATGCTGCCGCAGTGGTGCCTGGAAGCCCGGCTGCCAAAGAGGGGTCCCTCGCCGTGGGAGACAGGATTGTTGCGGTAAGTCTCCAGAACAGAGCAAGTCGTCTGCTGCATAGGCCGGGAGCCTTGAGTAAGAGGTCATGGGTAGTGCGCTGTATGAACATTAAAAATAAGCCCTTTCCCTAAGGAAGTGCTGAGTCACTGTGGCAGTGACTGTTGGAGAACATTAGGAAGAACAGAGCAGTCTAGGAAGAAGAGAAGCATTTCTTTTGCTGCTGCATCCTGAAGGCAGTCATGCCTTTCTTAAGCATTCCTTAGTGTGTGGATGCCGATAACGGACACTTTCCCAACAGAGAACATCTGGGATTTGTTTTTCAGTCGTATGTATGTATGTATGTATGTATGTATGATGTATGTATGTATGTTTGTTTGTTTGTTTTGAGAGGAGATAAGGCAATCCAATAATCCTCCTGCCTCAGAGTGATTGTGTCTGGTTTACATATATTTTTTTACTGAACAGTATGCCTACTCTATTAGCTTTTTTTTTTTTTTAATTACCAACATAAAATCTCTTTGCTATAAAATAGTCACATGGTTAAAAAAAAAACCACATAGAGCAAAAAGTAGTGTTTCCCCTTCTGTTTTGAATTCACTCCTAGAGATTTGTCCCCACATGGAAGGTGTTCCAGCCCAGACCTCGAGTGCTCAAGTAAGACTAGAAGACGTCTAGGGCTCTAGCTCTGTGTTTAAACACAACAGTGGGATCTGCAGTTTGCATTCTGTGTCACAGTGCTTTCTCAGTCTGTCCTTACTAATGGTACCTACCTCACCTCACGAGGCTGGGCTGCTTGGTTATGCATACGTAAAACTGCCTCCTTGCATGACATAGCCGTCATCACCATCTGCTGTGGTCCCAGGTCCCGCCGTGAGCCTTCCCTGTAGTACAGCCACTCCTGGATGCCCCAATCTCATCACGAGATGAGAATCTCGAGCATCTGCTAAGCACCAGAGCTTGCGCATGTCAGTCTTCACACCAACCTGCTGATGTGGGAAGCGCAGTGTGCCTTTTGGTGGCACTGTAAAATTCCAGTTCTGTACAAGATTGTAGTGACAGCATGTCCTCTGGTTCTGGAGCCACCTGTGGATTCCTGTGGCTGACAGTTCACTGTGTTAACTTCCAGCACTGCTTCACGCACACCCATCTCCTGTGTTACTGTATTTTATAGCTCATGTGGAACGGTGACATCCTCCTTGGTTCACCTTGCATTTTCTTTTTGACCTTATGACCTAGAGAGATTAGTGTCCTCAGAGCCTCCTGTGGGACTTTTTTTTTGTTTTGTTTTTTGTTTTGTTTTTCGAGACAGGAATTTTCTGTGTAGCTCTGGCTGTCCTGAAACTTGAAACTCACTCTGTAGACCAGGCTGGCCTCAAACTCAGAAATCTGCCTGCCTCTGCCTCCCAAGTGCTGGGATTAAAGGCATGTACCACCACTGTCTGGCCTGTGGTACCTTCTAAATTGATATAATTGATCAGTGTTGGGGATGGAACTGAGGGTGTAGACTGTCGTGTGTGCTAGGTAAGCTTCCACATGGAGCGCCTCCTCAGTCCCCACGTGGGGCCTCAGGGATGTCAGCTTATGTTACTGGCCAGTCAGTCCAGTGTGGGCATCTTTGCCTCCATAAGCAGTACTCAATGGCTACCAGTAACTCCTGCTGTCAGCCTCACCAGAACCTAATGGAGAGAACTCATTACTGTACATCCTTGCCAGGGTTCCTCAGATTTGAGGAGAGCCAGTGCTTAAAACCAGCATGGTCATATGGAAAGGTCTTGAAACTGGAGACAGGGTACCAGAAAATGCACATTAATTGCCCTTCCCAACATAATCACATTCTGTAGATATTTTCTTTTTATATCTTATGTGTGGAGGTGGCAGTGTGTGTATGGATACTTGTATGTGCAGATGTGTGTATGTATGTGTTCCAGAACCCGTGGAGACCAGAGAACACCCTTGAGAGTTACTCCTCAAGAGTCTTCTATCTTTTCTTGCTTTTGAATTGCCTTTGAAATGATATCATATGCAGCAGTATAAGGGCACAATGAAACTCTGTGATGTTATAGTGGAGCATTGTGATGTCATACAAACGTGACATGTCTTGGCCCAATTGAGCATTGTGATCTGATGACCCATGATGATAGCACAGCTGAGCAGTGTTGTACGACACTGTGCTAGCATACTGGGAAAGCACAGTAGAGCATTCTGATATCATGGCAGAGTTGTAATGTCATATGCAGTGTTGTGACAGCGTCACGGACCATCGTGATGCCACTTTGAAGCAATGTGATGTTCCAGTGGAGCAGTGCCAACACTATGAACCACTAGAAACACAGTAGAAAGTAAAATTATTTAAAAACAGTGATGTGAAGGGTACCATTTAGTATTTTATTGGCACATTGGAGCATTGTGATGTCACACACTAGAGCTATGATGCCATAACATGATGTCTTGGCACAGTTGAGCATTTTGACATGGTTTTGTATTCTGTGAGACTTTTAAAAATATCTTTTACTTATTCACTGACAGTTTGACACGTGTATACGATCTATCTTGATCCCCTCCTGCTTCCTCTGACAGCTCCCTCCCAGAACTACCGTGCCATGCTCAGATGACAGGACTTCACAGCACTGCTCCCCAGCCTCCACTTTTAAATTCTCTCTGTCTCCTCCTTTCTGTGTTCTCTGAGACTTGGGTAGTTGATATAGGTGATCAATTTAGGGCTGATCACTCAGCAGCTGTTCATTCTCTCCACTTTGGTCAGCTATGAGTCAATACATTAACCAGTGTCCACTGCAGAGAGAGGCTTCATCAGCTAAGTTTGAAAGTAGCATAAAACCACAGATGTAAACATAAGTAGTTAGAAGGTAGTTGGACAATGTGACCATTTAGCAAAACAACAGACTCCAAAGCCATGCGCTTTAGGCTTGAATTCCCTTCTCTGGAGCTGACCTCAGATTCAATCAGAAAGCCCTTAGTAACCCTTCAGACACATAGAACTATTTCTTTATCATACAGGTTCCCCTTCTGTCCCCTCTTTATCGTTCCCCTCCTGTACACACAGTCTGTCACCCTATGAATGACACCATACAGTGTGTGACTCCATCAAGGCTGTATTCACTTGACACCACCCTGTGACAGCCTCCAAGTGTTGTGTGTCCCAACAGTCAGTCTTTCCATCTCTAGGTGTCTCTGGGGCTTAGGTACACCAGGGCATGCACCAAAGCACGTGCTTTTTTTTTTTTTTTTTTTTTTTAAGAGAAAGTTTGACCATGTCTGTGAGAGATGAGGGCAGATTCCAGGAGAGGGTGTTGATTCTCTTTGATAATGGCAGAGCTTCATTTTATGTGGTACTTTCTGTGTCACAAAGGCCTCTCCTTTCCATTCTCCACCCAACTCTGGGATGTAGATGTATATCTTGGCCACTCACGCATGAAAGAATGGACTGGTAGCACACAGTAGGATGTCTCCCTGGGGTCCCCTGTGCTCTGATCCCATCCAGTGTGATGTTAGGATTGTGTTCCGCTTGCTTCAGAAGATACTTACCTAGGTCCAGGTGCTGCTGGGGAGGGTCTTGCTTTCCCTCACTAATCCCTGAGTTTTGCTCCTTACATAAAGAGTCCTAGGATTGGCAGGTGGGCCTAGCCTCTGGCCTTGCAGTCTGGGATCACTGAGGCCGCCCCATCAGTTGTCCTGACCAGTTCTCTCTTTGGCCCTAGATCAACGGTATTGCACTGGACAATAAGTCTCTAAATGAATGTGAATCTCTGCTGCGCAGCTGTCAAGACTCCTTGACCCTCTCCCTCCTGAAGGTGGGCACTGGGCACTTCTGCCACGGTTGGGAGGGTGAGAAGAAGCCTCAGCTTCATGCTCCTGAGCTGTTTCTAAAGGGTACCAGGAACCTGGGGTGGGGGGAGGGGGATTCATTGATTTCCAAATGCATGGTGTAGGAAAACTGACTGGATATAGGTTAAAAAACAATACCATTAAGAACAGCTGGGCACATTTCAATCGGGACTGGACAGTCTGTTGGTCCTAGAGATAATTAGGTTCCTTAGGCCTGGCAATGAGTGACCTTGGAATTTAGTGGAGAATGGCCATCTGTGATGGTTCACTCAGAAGTTTTCAGCTGAGGAAATGCTAGGATATATGTCCCTTTCCAGTGTTCTTTATGCCAGCATCGATGAAGATGATAAAGGCTATCTGGTAAAATTGTTGAGTCTGGTGGGTGGGTGTATAGGCACTCATATTTCTATATCAGCTTTCCTACACAGTTGAAAAGGTTAACAATAGAAATGTAGAAACATGAGTCTGTCCATTTCACTGTGAGATGTTTTCTAAGTTCCTCTTTTAAACTAATAGATGTTTGGGGACTGTTGTAGGTCTACAGAACATCTGGGCTGGTAGACTGTTCTTGTATGTTGCTTCATGTAGGCCTTCCAGCCTAGGTTTCCCTGGTATTGTCACCTTGAATTTGCGTGGTACGTTTGGTACGGGTGATGTGCCCTCACTGCTGCCTAGCTTAGTGGGGGTTCACTCTTGATGTTGTATATTCTGTGGGTTTGCACCAGTGGGTCTCAACATTCCCTATGCTGCAACCCTTTACTACAGCCCTCATGTTGTGGTGAAGAAATTATTTTTCTTGCTACTTTATATCTTCATTACTGTAGTTTTGCTACTGTTACAGATTGTAAGGTAAATCCCACAGGCTGAGAGCCACTGGTTTGGACATATGTATACTAACACGTGTTATCATTAAAGTACTCCATAGGTAGTTTCACTGTCCTGAAAGTCTCCTGTGTCCTGCTAGGCCATTTCCACTTCTCCTCTGGCTCCCAAGAACCACCAATCCTTTTACTGTCTTCAGACCTCTGCCATTCCTAGAAAACCACATAGCTGGGCCCCTTTTCATATAGGCTTGCTCATTTACAAATGGTTGTTTCTGCATCTTTTTGTAATGTGAGAGCTCTCCTCTTAGCCCTGGTTAGTTTTCTGTTGCCTGGGTTACCATGAATAATTTACCTTTATGCTTAATGATTCTTACACAGTGTGCACGTTGGCTGCAGATAAGTGTTTAAAGCCAATAGGATTTTATTGCTCTTATGAGTTTTGAATGCCAGGCTCATTAGAAAACTTCACTGTTAGACACTAGTATGTACATCCATCTGTGTGTGCCTGTTGTGTGTCTGTCTGTCTGTCTCTGCTGAGGAGCTGTGACTGTTCTTTTCCATTGCTTCATTCTGGGGATGGTTTCCGATCGCAGTTGCAAAGCAGTCGCATCTCACCTCCTCTCGCTCTTCAGGTGTTTCCCCAGAGCTCCTCATGGAGTGGCCAGAACATCTTTGAAAATATCAAGGACTCAGATAGGATGCTGAGTTGCCGAGCCCACGGCCCAGAGGTCCAGGCGCATAACAAACGGAACTTGTTACAGCACAATAATTCCACGCAGACAGACATTTTCTACACGGATCGGCTGGAGGACAGGAAGGAGCTGGGACATTCTGGAGGCAGCAGTTCTTTTCTCCACAAGCCCTTCTCTGGATCCTCGTCTCCAGTCTCCCCTCAGGCCTGTCCTAGCACCTCTGAGCGTAGTCTGAACTCATTCCGCTCTGATACCTCTGCAGAACGTGGCTATGGGCTGGTGGATATGCGGAGCCAGCGGCCACTGCTGTCTTTTGAGACTGAGGTGGGCCCCTGTGGGGCAGTAGAGGTTCCCCTGGACAAGATAGATCCAGAGGGCTCCAATAGTGGTGGGACCTGGCCCAAGGCTGTGCTTGGCTCCACATCAGGGCCTGAGAAACTCTCTGTGTATAAGAAACCCAAACAAAGGAAGTCCATCTTTGACCCAAATACTTTCAAGCGCCCACAGACACCCCCCAAAATAGACTACCTGCTTCCAGGCCCTGGGCTTACTCATTCCCCCCAGCCCTCCAAGAGGGTAGGATCTCTGACACCCCCAAAGCCCCCCAGGAGAAGTGACTCTATCAAGTTCCAACACAGGCTGGAGACCAGTTCTGAGTCAGAAGCCACTTTGGTGGGCAGCTCACCTTCCACCAGCCCTCCCAGTGCCCCACCCCCCAGCATGGATCCCAGTGAGCCCACGCATGCTTCACCTCCTCGGAAGGCCAGGGTCCGCATTGCCTCCAGCTACCACTCTGAAGGGGACGGAGACACCTCCTACCTGCCCGCCAAGAAGCCTTGTGATGAAGACCTCACCTCCCAGAAAGTCGATGAGCTGGGGCAGAAACGGCGCCGGCCAAAGTCTGCCCCAAGTTTTCGGCCCAAGATCTCTCCAGTGGTGATCCCTGCTCAGTGCCTGGAGGTAGAGGTTGGGCTGGGGCTGGAGCGGCTGGGATGGGGGCCTGCAAAGTGGCCTCCACAGCTTCACGGGCTTGTGCAGAGCTGGCGAGCGCCTTTGTTGTTGGCATGTGCCTTCGTGGATGCCAGTGAGCAAGTCCCCTCTAGGAGATGGGGAAGGTCATGGGACATGTGTGGGAAATGGCACTAAGAGAACACTTGCCTGAACATAATGTTTGGTTTGCTTTCTAAAGAAGTTTTTCAGCTTTAAGTGACAGATCTGCCCCCAGAACATGTGTGGAGATGAGTGATCCATCCATGAGAAGCTGGTAGCTGGGCAGAGGAGCTGTGTGTGCTCACTTCCAGAAGGGGAAACCGCTTTGAGCTGGAACTCCTAGGGCATGGTGCCACAGTGCACGCTGCTCACTGCACTTACAGGCTCTGACACGCCTTCCCACCCGCCATCCCTCAATCTCTTTATTTGAAAGACATATTCTTTCCCTACGTTTGTCTTCTGACGGGGTCTGGAGGGGAAACCCTTTGTCTGCACGGGTGTCAGGCAGTGTGAATGGACAGTGTCTCCTCCCTCTGGTCACTCCTTAGCCTGAGTGGGAAGAACTGGTGCATGGGCAGAAGTCAGCTTCCAAACGTGCCAGGTACCAGCAGACACTCTTGCCTTTGACTCTGCAGGAACAGGAGTGTGTTCCAGCCATCGGAGAGCTCTCCCCAGAGGGTCAGGAATGGTCCCCGTACTCACCAGGGCATGCTAGCCGGCATGGCAACCCCCTACTCTACCCCAACCGGCCATCTGTGGGTAAGCTTCTGGGACAGGGACTGGGAGCAGGGTTGTTCTGGGCTCACAGGGAAGACCAGCCTTTCTGAAGAGGGGATATTGTCACATATGTTCAGCCCATAATCGTGGTTGTTGGTCCCGGCTCTGTTAGATATATTCTTGGCTCATTGTGAGGGTCAGTCTTCTCTTATGGTTGGGGAAAGGCCAGTGGTCAAAGTCATGTGGCAAATTCGGTGGCTAAAAGTCTCTACCTAGAGTCCTTTTTCTTAAAGACTGCGGCTGTTTGGTGTTTGTGGGAGGGTGCTGTCAGGGTTTTCTGGAGCCACTGTTCTGACCCAGCTCATTTCTAGGCACCGTTCCCCGGAGTATGACCCCCGGCACCACTGTGGGCTCCATTCTGAGGAACCCCATTTATACTGTGCGCAGCCACAGGGTGCTTCCCTGCGGCTCACCACCCGTGCCCCGTGATGCTGGCTCCCAGAGCTTGTCTCCCAGGTATGTCAAGGCACCCATCCGATCCCGAGTGCCAGCTGTCCAGTCTCCTGGTCGGAGAACTATTCACACAGAGGCTTGTGGACAGAAAAGCCTCTTGGCTAGCTAGGGAAGGGCTGAGGAGGTGAGGAGGCAGAGCTGGGCTTGGAGGATGCCATATAAGCTCACACTGGTAGTAATGAAACCTGAAATTAAGAAAAATTCGGGAAGGGACTCAGGATCAAGCTATTCATTTGTTTGGCTTTTTTTTTTTTTTTTTTTTTTTTTTTTTTTTTTTTTTTTTTTTTTAATGAGCACCTACTCTGCTCCAATGGTCGTTCTGGTTTCAAGATCAGATAGTGGTAAAAGCCAGACAGCTTTCCACTCATATGGAAGGCAGACAGGTGAGAATATGCACAGGGTGTGGTGGTAAATGGCCCTGAGACAGTGAAACAGGGTGACAGCTGGGCTGTGACAGGAAAGAAGGTGTCTAGGACAGAGGTTGCAGAGGGTACTCTGGCATATGAGCAGCTGTCGTTACTAGAAGAACAGTGACGGCAGCCATAAGAGCTGGGATGTAGGTCAGTGGCAGAGCACGTGCCTGCATGCACAGGGCCCTGGCTTTAATGCCTCCATGTGAGAAAAATAAAACAACAGTGCCCATGTGAGAAGAGCTGCAGGACTGAGGGTGGAGGGCTGGGTGCCTGCCAGTCAGGAGGAGACCCAGGCTAAGGCAGGAACTCTGAAAGACCTATGGGGAGATCATGGCGGGGGCTGGGGGTCAGTTTTAAGTGAGGGAAGAGATGTCATCACTGCGCAGCCTAAACCACTTTGTTGGGACTGGCTCCAGGCCAGCCAGTGTAGACAGCCCCTGGCCAATCTCTACTAGCCCCAGCCTCCTGGGCATGCTGTCCTGAGTGAGTTACAGCGCTGCTCTATTCAGGACCCTCAAGTGCACATCCAGCCTCCCCCGGACCATGGCCACTCAAGGCAAAGTCTTGTTCTCCCTGTCCATCCAACCCCCGTACTGCCCCTTGTGTGGTCCCTCTGCCGCTGATGGGTCCTGAATAGATGCTGTCTGTGAGAAGCAACTGGTGTCAGTCTGCTATCCTAGGCAAACAGCAAGGACACTTTACTCTTTTGCCTTAGGGAGGTTCAGGCTGTTTACTGGGTTTCTCCTTGGTGGTCATGTCTGGTCTTAGCCCTTCTACAGGGCCCCTCATCTTTCTGATTCACTCACAGTGTCCAGCATCAGGGACGCCTCAGCCTGGACCTGAGCCACAGGGCCTGCAGTGACTACTCTGAGATGAGAGCCTCCCAGGGTTCCAACTCTCTGCCCTCCAGTGCCCGCCTTGGTAACTACCACTGGTGCTCGGGTTTTAGTACCCAGGGCTCTGGGTGGGCTGCCCACGTGACTCCTTTCCCTCAGCTCCCTCCTCTGGACGGCTGATATCCTGTGAGCTGTCCATCGTATCAATGTTTTCTGAGCTGGGGGAAATGTAACCCAGAGGGGGTGGGGTGGGGTTCTGTTGCCTGGTAGAGACCCTGGGAGAGGTCTTTAGGGATTCAGAGAGAAGATGGAACATCTGCTGCAGCAGCTAGGCGACTGTTGCATTTTGGGGCATGTGCTCCTGTTCTGGAACATTCCGGATCTGCTTCTCTGTAGTCCTCCATTGATTATTTCCCTCAGGGATATTCAACAGCCCCTGTGTGTCACTCATTGTGCCTACTGCTGAGTGGAGGTGAGGATCTAGGGCTGTGGTTTAGTCCCGAGGCTTGACACCGTGTCTCCTCCTGGAACAACAGGCTCTTCCAGTAACCTGCAGTTCAAGGCTGAGCGGATTAAGATCCCGCTAACACCAAGATATCCCCGGTCTGTCATGGGCTCTGACAGAGGTAAGAACTGGGCGTTCCCTCCTGTGCCTGCTGCCCCTGGGTCCCCTTCTAGTCATCTCTGTGGGCTGCTGAAAGATGACTGAGCCTAGCCCTCACCTGTTGCTGTGGGGACAGTAGGCAATGTGGAGACCTTCATCAGGGCCCCGGTCATAGGATGAAACCCACACAGCTTGTGTCTAGATGGCAGTCAGTCACGTGCACCCCTTCTCTCTTGGCAGGCTCACTGTCACATTCTGAATGTAGCACTCCTCCCCGGTCCCCGCTGAATATCGACACCCTGTCCTCCTGTAGCCAGCCTCAGACCACAGCCTCCACTTTACCCAGGATTGCGGTCAACCCCTCTTCCCATGGGGAGCGGAGGAAGGACAGGTGAGTGTAATGGACATCTGTGTCTGGGGTATCCCCGGGCACTCCATTTCTGCTCTGGTGATGGGGTAGTCCAGAGTGTCTGAGGCCTACTGTAGAAACAGTGGGTGCTGGAGACACAGCAGGTCCGATGTAGATGGCAGGAACAGAGCAAGGTGGGCTCTTCCCCCAAAGCAGTGACTAAGCAAGATGCTGGAGATGGTCTGGTGGTGACAGCAATGTGGAAGGGCTTGCTGCTTAGCTGCTTGCCAGGCCCGTTTACAACGCCACTCTAAGAGTCTCAGTTGCATGAGTGGTCCTACAATTAAGTCTGTTTCACAGCAGTGGGCTGGATGCAGACCACCTGCAGGAGCTGTGTGGATGCAAACTGACTGCACTGAACGGGGCTCATTCTTATCTCTTGGTCTTTGGCCCCCACGTATAGTTTGCTGTATCTTTGGTTCTTTTGCCCTGCCCCAAAGTTTATTTTATTTTACTTTTTTTTTTGGAGAAATGAAATGCGCACAGGGAAGTTGATCTCCGTGAGTTCCAAGATAGCCAAGTAAAAGCCTGTCTTACTACATAGTAAGACCCTGTCGCAAAAAAACAAACAAACAAACAAAAAACAAGAAAAAAATTACATAAATAAATAAAGCAGGTCATATTTAATTTGAAAATCTCAACTTGTGAGAAAAGTATTACCCCAAGAGCCCAGGGGAACAGGTGTATCGAACCCCTGGGGCCCTGTCCCAAGGCCTCAGGACCTAGGGCAGTCAGTGTTCAGGGTCCTTTGTGACAGGCACACATGAGAATGTAGAGGGATTTGCTTAGCTCGAGCTCTGGCTTCTCCAAATGATGTGTGTCTTCAGAAGTAGTAAGGGCCTTGTCACGTGTGTGACGCACCCATCATCAGCACCCTGGTTTGGGAGAGAGCCAGGTAGGTGTGAATGATTCCTACCCTGCCAGGGCTCCCAGAAAAGTCAGAGATGAGTGATGGGAAGATGGAAGAAGTAGACAGCTGCTACTCTCCCTTCAGATGCCGTTGCTCACAGTCTTTGTGAGGCCTTTGTCAAAATCTGCCCATGCATAGATAAGACAGCTTAGTTAGGGTTTCATTCTTGTGATGAGACACCATGACCAAGACAACTCTCATAAATATAAAAGCAAGCATTTAATTGGGGCTGGCTTACAGTTTCAGAGGTTTAGACATCATCATCATGGTGGGGTGCTGGAGGAACTGAGAGTTCTATACCTTGATCCAAAGGCAGCCAGGAGGAGACTCTGTTCCACAGTTGGGCAGAACTTGAGCACTAGGAATCCTCAAAGCCGGCCTGCACAGTGACATACACTTATACCAACAAGCCACACCTCCTATTAGTGCTATTTCCCATGGGCCAAACAATATATTTAAACCACCACACTGACATACTTGAATAAAAACAAACCCACTGACATAAACATGCATAATAGGTCACTAGGAGTTTCTCCTACCCAGTTTCTCTGTCTTTTCGTGTCAGGAAACCCTGATTCATAGGGTCATTTGGAAGTTTCTTGGGTGTGTGTGTGTCTGTCTGTCTGTCTGTGTCTGGCTATGTGTGTTTAAGTATCCATGTGTGTGTCTGTCTGTCTGTGTCAGTCTGTCTATATCTGGCTATGTGTGTATGTATCCATGTGTGTGTCTGTGAGTTTGTCTATGTATATGTCTGTGTGTCTGTGTCTATGTCTGTGTGTGTGTTGAGGTATGTGTACATGAGTGCAGGTGTGCCCTTGGAGGTCAGAAGAGGGTATCAGATCCTGTGACATTGGAGTTACAGGTGGTTGTGAGTGGTCCAACATGACTGCTGACCACTGAATCAGGTCCTGAAAGAGCAATACACATTATTAAGAGTGAAGGTAATCTCTCCAGCCCCAGCATCTTAGCTTTATTGTGACATTATTAGATTTGGTCACCCACGGTTTTTGTTTTTGTTTTTGTTTTTGTTTTTTTAAAGACAGGGTTTTTCTATGTAGCCCTGGCTGTCCTGGAACTCACTCTGTACACCAGTCTGTCCTCAGTCTCAGAGATCTGCCTGCCTTTGTCTCCCAAGTGCTGGGACTAAAGACATGCAGCACCACACCTTTACAAGCTAAGCACACTATGCTAATGTGGGCAGAGGCGGCTGTAGTCGTTGGATGAGGATGAACTTTTCATGGAGACTAGCCCTGCTCCCTTCTTGGTGTGAGTCTACTGCTCCATCTTTTTAGGCTGGGCTATGAGGATGGTCTTTAGATGGTTGTCTGTTTCGGGTCCTTGTAACTACCTGGCACCCTAATACATGAGCAATGGCAGAACTGACTGCAGAGCCAGAAGGTCGAGGAAAGACCAGTGGAGGGCGGGTTTGGGAAGGAAAACTACCTGGCAGGGTGTCAGTATAATGTAAGAAGAATTTCATGGGAGCATGGGACAGTGAGATGGCTCAGCAGATAAAGGCATTTGTTGCCAGGCCTGGCGACTTGAGTTTGATCCTCTGAACCTACCTGGTAGAAGGAGAGAACTGTCCAATTCCCCCACCACAAAATTGTCCTCTTATCCCTGTATATGCACATGGCATGCACATGTGTGCATGTACACACCTACACACAAATAAATATAAAGAGAAAATATGTTGTTTTTTTTTTAACTTAGGGGAGAAAAGTATTTTACTCTCTGCTATTCCGCGACACAGTTGTGGGCACCCAGACTGAGGCTTCTGAACTTGTGCGTGTTCTGTTTGGCTCACAGTAGTGACAGGCCTGTTTCAACCTGGAACTTTCCATGGGCTGTAGAGGGTAATCCCCCTTCCTCAGCCTTTGATGGAGCTGCAGCGAGGGGAGAGCTTGGCAGAATCCTGGGTCTTCTGTCTGTTCAAGTGTGTGGTCCCGCCCAGAGCACCCCTTCTGTCCTAACCTTTACCAATCAGTGTGTCTCTTCCACCACAGAATCCTTCTGAGGCTGCCCGTGGCCATTAGACCCAGGTCCTCCTCGCTGAGGAGTCTGAGGTTGGCCTGACATGAGGTTCTCACACCCCTTCATGCCCTTGGATATGGGAGGTGGCTCCCCGGCTAGTAAATGCATGGACGCATCCTTGCTCCAGTGTCCCTTAGCCCTCTTCTCATGGCTTAAAGTGGCTTCATTTTCATCCTAGGGACCCATAAATATAAGAGCTGACTCTTCCTATCATTTTGGGGGGAGAGATTGTAACTGCAGAGCCATCATGTTTCCCCAGTGGGTGTCTTCAGAACCTCCTCCATGGGATATGCACAGTGTATATCCTGACCGGATCTTTTCATCAACTAAAAATGTGTGTGTATCTGTGTGTGTGTGTGTGTGTGTGTGTGGTTTATAGTTCACATGAACCATTCTCTGTCTTTTCTGTTTGTTTTGATGTGCTGTGTTTGTATTGCATGCAGTTTCAGGAAAGCTGCTTTGCCATTTTCTATCATTATCAGAACACCTGAGCTCCAAGCCATCCTTCACACTGCGGACTGCATGCTGCATCTCGGCCTCCCCGCTCTACTGCGTTAGCTCTGAGTCACTGAAGCCTTTGGTTCTTTTTGCCAGGCCTTTTGTGGAAGAGCCACGCCACGTGAAGGTGCAGAAGGGTTCAGAGCCTCTGGGTATCTCCATCGTGAGTGGAGAAAAGGGTGGTGTCTATGTCTCCAAGGTGACCCTGGGGAGCATCGCTCATCAAGCTGGACTTGAGTATGGGGACCAGTTACTTGAGGTAAGAGGGTGTGCCCCTTCCTTCCTTCCTTCCTTCCTTCCTTCCTTCCTTCCTTCCTTCCTTCCTTCCTTCCTTCCTTCCCTTCTTTCCTTCCTTTCTCCCTCCCTCCCTCCCTCCCTCCCTCCCTCCCTCCCTCCCTCCCTCCCTCCCTCTCTCCCTCTCTTTCTCCCTACAAAGCAATGTTCCCACATCCATGTTTACTGCCTCAGTCATTGATTCTACCCTGGGCATCATCCTAGTTCAATGGCATAAACCTGAGAAGTGCCACCGAGCAGCAGGCCCGGCTCATCATCGGACAGCAGTGTGACACCATCACCATCCTGGCCCAGTACAACCCACACATCCACCAGCTCAACAGCCACTCCCGCTCCAGGTCAGCTTCCCAGGGGGCTGTGGTCCAGGCTGGGGGTGGAGAGATGGGTACAATGGGTGAGTACTTACCTGATGCCAGTTCCAAGTTTTTGAGATTCTTCTAGTAAGGGAAGATGATTCACCTTGAATTTGGATCAGGAGGTATCTAGAGACAGGGTCCTGAAACATTAGAGTATCAACAGCTGAGGTCTGGGGGGAGGGGTAGCTGTGGTAACCAAAAGCTGAACTCCTGGTTCAGCATCCATACTCAGTGGTTGACTCTATGTGTGAAGAAACACTGGACACCTGCCTGTACCTGCCCCTAAACTGTGGGTCCCAGGGTAGGTGACAGGAGGGGCGGCATGTCCTAATGCAGAGCCACCATGCATGGATTGGCAGAGAATAAAAGCAGACAAGAAGGGAAAGTGGCTTTGCGTGTCCTCCAGACTGGATCCCTTTGGAGAGGGTCCCTCATTGGAGTCAGGCAGAGCCTGTGGGGCCCGGTGGTAAAATTCAGACTCTGTGTCTGTCTTTCCAGGACTCAGTGCGTGAAGCCGGATTCCCTAGTCACAGTCTAGGCCTGTTGCTAGTGCAGGAAGGGTGGCTCTGGCTGCGTGTGTATAGCACATTCCTGTTTTTCACCCCCAGCTCTCATCTGGACCCAGCTGCTACCCCTCACTCTACTCTCCAGGGCAGCAGTGCTGGGACCCCAGAACATCCCTCTGTCATCGACCCACTGATGGAACAGGATGAAGGTCCTGGCACCCCCCCAGCCAAGCAAAGCGCCTCCAGCACCAGGTCAGCATAGGCACGCTGAGTGTCCGTTTGGCCTCCAGCTCCAGTAAGACAGAGCCACACCAGGCCTGTCCTTTCCCCTCCTCCCTTCCTCCTTCCCCTTCTCTCCCGCTTCGGTCTGTCTTTCCTTCTTCCATTCTGTTTCCAGACATCCCACCTTTATCATTCAGGAATGCCCTAGGGCTCTGGCCAGCAGGGGCACTGTTGATGTAGGGCCAGGCCCTGGTGAGGGTGGTGAGCTGTGAGATGCATGAGTTCTGTGGCTGCCAGAGTTGTCAGCTGGGTGTGGACATTTCCTGTGAGCAGCTGGGTCTCTTGGATAAGCAAGGGAACAGAATGGTAGCTGGAGGAGAAGAATTTTTATGGGAGCCTTGTGTTAACCCAGTGTCATGCAGATTGAGGCAGCTCTGCCTGGGGACACTCCTACTGGAACTTCATTGTAGGCAGATTGTCACCAGGGCTGGGTTCTACTTTTATATCCTATTCAGGGTGTCCATGTTCAGGGTGTCCATGGGTGTCTGGCTTCCTCACTGTGTTCCCAGACTCACCTGTGGCTCTTCAGTTCTTGAGGGTGAGACCCCTGCTTGAGTTGTCGTAGAAACTGCTCAGGTGTGTCACCGAGTGAGCTGTCTGTAAACAGGGAGGCCAAGGCAGGCAAGCTCAGTCCAGGAAGGCATGTCTCCTAAGGCACTGAGGGACAGCTGGGCCAGAAGCATGGTGCCCTGTCCCCGACTGGCTTTCTCGTCTTCTCTCTGAATGGTTTGTTGCCCTCTTTCTTCTGTCTCTCACATTGCTACCCTCAGCCTCCGATCCTGTAGTGACTCAACAGAAGAGAGCCTGTGACCAACTCACCCTTTGGCTCTCAGGAAGCCCAGACCTGTGAAGCAAGCAGGCAGGGCATTGGCCATGACTTTCTTCCCTCAGTCTGCCCCTCTCCTTGTATGCATTAAGGACTTCGTTTTCCTTCCCAAAAGGAGTGTGGGAGATACCACCAAGAAGACCCCTGATCCCCGCATTGTTTTCATCAAGAAATCCCAGCTGGATCTGGGGGTGCACTTGTGTGGTGGGAACCTGCACGGAGTGTTTGTGGCCGAAGTGGAAGATGACAGTCCTGCCAAGGGTCCTGATGGCCTCGTCCCAGGAGACCTCATCCTTGAGGTGAGTTCTTCCATTGTGTATGCCAGGCCATGCTCATGTGTTGTCAGCTTGTGTCCTTTCACATGACACAGGATATGGAATATGGAAGTCCCCCTTTCCCAGCAACTTGTCAAGGGAGGTTATTCGTGTTCTAAACGATGGGTGCTATCAAGCCCTCCCTGGGCAGTGAGGTGAGCCACCAAGGCATCTCAAGGGCTCAGCCTTGGCTCTGATGGGGGACATCCATAGGAAGTGCCAGTCTCATGAGCCATATGTCTCTGAGGTGACTGGTTTGGCTCTTTCTCACTCTCTAGGTCTCCCATCCCCTGGGGGAGATGGCATATAGGTGGCTGTCTTAGTTAGAGTTACTATATATATATATTGTGATGAAACACCGTGGCCAACGCAACGTTGGAAGGAAAGGATTTACTTCAGCTTCCCCTTCCAGGTCACAGTCCATCACTGAGGGGAGTCAGGGCAGAGCTCAAACAGGACAGCAACCTGGAGGTAGGAGCTGAAGCAGAGACTATGGAGAAGTGCTGCCTACTGGCTTGTTCTCTGTGGCCTGCACAGCCTGCTTTCTTATAGACCCCAAGTCCAGCAGCCCAGGGGTGGCCTCACCCACAGTGCACAGTGGGCTGTACCTTTTCACATCAATCACTGAGTAAGAAAATGCTCTATAGGTTTGCCTACATCCCAATCTTATGGAGGTATTTACCCAGTTGGCGCTCCCTCCCTTCAGATGACTCCAGCTTATGTCATCTTTACATAAAAATGTCCAGCACAGTGCCACAGATACAGTTTCTTAAGCAGGAAGTAGAGGTCATCACTGCTAGGTGGTTCCATTGGCTCTAGTAGCCATGAAGTCATATAGGGCAGGGGCACTGGGGAGGCCTGTGGCAGGGAGGCAGGCAGAGTCTCAGACCAGGCACCGTTCTGCAACCTTCTGAGAACCCAAGCGATCCCTGCCACTGTCTGTCTGACCCTGGTACCCTGTCCCTGGTCAGTATGGCAGCCTGGATATGCGCAGCAGGACAGTGGAGGACGTCTATGTGGAGATGCTGAAGCCTAAGGATAGCCTTCGCCTGAAGGTGCAGTACCGCCATGAGGAGTTCACCAGGGTCAAGGGCCTGCCCGGAGACAGCTTCTACATCAGGTGCCAGCATGGGTTAGGGCCAAGGGAGGGGCTCTCTGTGGAAAGTTCATAGGGTGACTGGATGCCCTAGATCACTTGTCCCCAAGGCCCTGGCTCAGGCCATCATTAGCATTGCTTTTACCTATATGAGATGCTTCCTCCTCCTCCTTCTCTTCTTCCTCCTCCTCCTCCTTCTTTTTGGTGGGGAGGGATTAAGAATACAGGAATTTTGAGACCTAAAGCCTCTTACCTTGTGGGTTGTGTTCCTCCTGCACTCTCCCCTGAGTCTCTCAGATCCCTCTGCAGTCATAGATCCCAGGTGCCCATGGTGCCTGTAAGTCATATGGGTGTCATGATGTGGGATGGTATCAGACTCCTGTCATGTCCCCCACAGCCTGAGACCATGGAGTCCATAAAAACTTGCATGAGTGATACTCTTCTCACTCTGCAGGTGGGAAGTGACATGTTTTCCATCCTAGGGAGGTGACAGTTTGCAGGAAGCAGTGGGCTTCAACTTCAGAAACAGGCAGATAGAAAATGTCTGTTTGAAAAGACATCATAGAGGAAGTCTTTCCCCAGTGGGGATGAGCTCTTAGCATCAGGAAAGGAAAGAGGATAATTCTATCCTGCTCTGTAATGTATGTGAGGGGCCCCTTCGGGATGCCCCCAAAGCCTTTCTTCCTGATATCTGGAGACAACACAGACAGCTGCCTCAAAAGGCAAGAGTGTGGTATGGCGTCTTCAACCCGTGTCCTCTGTTCAATGGTCCAGGGCCCTATATGACCGTCTGGCAGAGGTGGAGCCTGAACTGAGTTTTAAGAAAGATGACATCCTGTACGTGGATGATACGTTGCCCCAGGGCGTGTTTGGGTCCTGGATGGCCTGGCAGCTGGATGAGAATGCCCAGAAGATCCAGCGTGGGCAGATTCCCAGCAAATACGTGTAAGTCTTCTCCATCTCTAGGCAGGGACCACAGTGTGGAGTGGGACCTGCCTCACAGGGTGACACTCGCCTGAGCTGCTGGGGAACTGATTCCTTGGGAGCTGCAGCTGCAGCACATGTGGCCCAGAAAGCTGCTCCTCGCAGTAGGCAGTTTACAGAGGCGCCACGGCGAATCGGGATGCATAATCTCTTCTTCCAAACAGCTATGAAGCTATAATTCTTATAGCAGATGAGTCCGTCCAAGTAGCCTGTATGTTCGCAAGATACATGCAATCATCTCCACCATTATTTTATTTACTTATAGGCAGGCAGGCAGGCAGGCAGTCACGCACGCACGCACGCATGCACGCACGCACGCACACAGGCATGTGTTGCGTGCGCACACACACAGAGAATTTGGATAGGGTCTCATGTATCCTCAGGTTGACCTCAGACTTGCTATGTAGACAAGGTGACCTTGAGCTGATTCTCCTGCCTCCATCTTGTGAGTGTTCAAACCATAGGCACGTACCACTACACTCAGTTTATGTGGTACCTTGAACATGCGAGGCAAGCACTAGATCACAATTCCAGTTACTCCAGAGTTAATTTTAAAGCATGTTCATCACCTCTGAAAGAAACCCAATTAACTATTATTCTGTGTTACCCTGTGACTGTTTTTGATTGCTGTAACAAAATATTTGAGGCTGAGAAATTCACAAGAAAAAGAAGTTTGTTTTGGCCTTGGAGGCTGAGAGCATGAAGTCAGGTGGCCTCATCTGCTCAGCAGCTGGTGAAGCCCTTGTTGGCCACGTCACAATATGGTGGGGAGCAGAAGGAAGGAAGAGCTCCTATAGCAAAACAGGAAGTGTCTTAGTGTTCTATTGCTGTGAAGAAACACCATGACCACATCAAGTCTTATAAAAGCAAGCATTGAATTGGGGCTGGCTTACAGTTTGGTAAGACAATGGTGCTGGAGAAGTAGCTGAGAGTTCTATAAAGGAGAGAGAGAGACTCTGAGACTAGCTTTGGCTTTTGAAACCCCAAAGCCACACCTCCTACCACTCCCTGATGACCAAGCATTCAAATCTATGAGTCTCTGGGGTCCAGTCTTATTCAAACCACTACAACAATCACTACTACAAAGCCAGGGTAGCTCTTTCTTTAACACCGTACTATTGGAGGACATAACTGATCCTTTCTGAGGGTAAAAACCTAATCAACCTCCATTACACAGTCTCTTAGAGAAACCTCACGGCTCAGTACTGCTACTCTGGGGATCGAGTCTCCTGCAGCATGTGGACCCAAATCCAAATCACAGCACACTACTGCTTCTGCCCCAGCCCTAAGCCATTCATCTGCACTTAGAATCTGTAGGTTTCCCTTTAGGCACTTCATGCAAATACAGCCACACGCACACAGTCCAACTGTAGTGTCTGTACCTTCCATGGCAGGAAGCACAGCTAGCAGTGTCACTGGCCCCCCCCGCCCCCCTCCCGGCTGCTGCATTGAGCTCTCTGAAGCTGAACCCTGAACTTCTTGTTGCCATGGTGATGCCTGAGAGCCCCGAGGCACGGGAAAGGCCGGTAGTTGGGGAGGGCTGAGAGTGTGGCTGGGGGAACCTAGCTTCCTCCTCCCCATGGTCCTCCCAGCATTGTCATTTCTCTGTGGCTGCAGGATGGACCAAGAGTTCTCCCGGAGGCTCAGCATGTCTGAGGTCAAAGATGACAACACAGCCAAGACGCTGTCAGCAGCTGCGCGCCGTTCCTTCTTCCGAAGGAAACATAAACATAAACGCAGTGGGTCCAAAGACGGCAAGGACCTGCTCGCCCTGGACACCTTTTCCAACGACTCCATTCCTCTCTTTGAAGGCAAGTGCTGGGTTCATTCCAATGGACTCCAGGGGTGCGGGTGGTAGGGTATCAAAGCTTCACCATGAGACTTCACATAGCTTTCATGCCTTTTGGTACTCATTTGTGGGTGCCCGTTGGCTGGTTTGGTGCACAAGGGCAAAGGGAGAGACGCTAAGCTGGGGCTTTGGAAACCCTGTGAGTACATACTGTGAATGAGCACCCTGGGACCAGCTCTCAGGGTGATTCAAGGCTTATAACGTTTTGGGTGACTGAGGGTAGGAACATCCAGGATGGGCAAAGGTCATTTGCTGGAGGCTTCATGTCCCTAACATACCTCATTAGCATGGGGAATCTCAGGTGTTCACCGAACAGGTTTTATCAGGAGAAAGAAAATTGATCCTGTTAGATTATTGGAGGCTACGTGACATTCCTCAGGCAGAGGCATATATGTGTGTGTTGGGGGTGGGGGGCACTTAGAATTTTCCAGACAAGGTCAGTGAAGGAGAAGCCCTGCTAACGAAGGGAGTCTCCCATATTGTGCCAAGCCCAGGGGCTTTCCTGTCATGATGGACCTTAAGTAGCAGTTTTCCCAAACTCATCTGTAGGTGGATATTGCTGCTGGTAGGACAGTCCTGAGAGTCTGCCAGTGCAGCGAGTGGCTTTAATCCTCAAGGTCTCTTCTTGGCCACCATATTTATTTGTACCTCCAGCCCTGTTTCAGGAGGGAGAAAGGCAAGGCAAAAGTGGCAAGGGTTAGGAGACTGGAGAGATGGCTCATTGCGTAAAAGTGCTTGCTGTGCAGGCTTAAGGACCCAGTTCAGATCCACACAATAAAAGCCAGGTGTGGCGTGTCTGTGATCCCAGCACTGGGAACGGAGAAAGACTGAGGGGGCTCATGGCCAACCAGCTAGCTGAAACAGGAAACTCTGAGGTCAGCGTCAGTGGGTGTGGTTTCTGCGCCATGCATGTTTCCTCTGGCTCATGCTGGTCACTGCTCAGCCTTTCTTGCTTCATTCACGTATCCATCAGTGATTTTGACTAGATCCTTCCCAGGAGGATGCTGAGCTAGGCTAGAGCTGTGTGGACTAGGAATGTTAGAGGCTTTCCTGACTGATGGCCCAAGTAGGAGGAGGCCATTGGTCCTGAGAGGCAAGGGGTAGGTCCCTGTCATCAACACAGCTCCCATGGCTGGGTGTGGTGTGTTCACTATCATGGACAGACAGGGTGTGGGGCCACTGGGCAGTAGACTATGGGAATGGGTTTCTTATTTCCTCCCTCCTTCTTTCCTTCCTTCTCATCTTTCAGATGAAAATCCTGCCAGGCATGGTGGCACATATCTTTAATCTCAGCACTTGGGAGGCAGAGGCAGGTAGACTTCTGAGTTCAAGGATGGCCTGGTCTACATAAAAAATAGCCAGGTCAGCTGGGGCTACATAGTGAGACACTGTCTCAAAAGAAACAAAATAATTAAGCACGGTGACTGTTCCCTGTTATCATCAGGCCAGCTGGATAGACACAGCCCCTGGGGAGTTCTAGTCATCTCTCGATTTCTGTACAACCTATAGCTTTAGTGTGGGATTGTATGCATATAAATGTTATATATATATAATGTTTAAGCATACATAAAAGGTTTCTTTTTTGGTGATATTGTTGGCTCTGCTTTGCCTTTTACCTCTAGAGCCTGAAACATGATCCCTACATGAACAGAGCAAGTTTCCCTTGTGTTACTGTGAGGTTTCTCTTGTGGTTCTTAACCGGGCCCACTTGCCTGCCCTCTTCTTTCTTTTGGGCTATGCTCTTGGGCACCCACTTCTTTATTCTACAGGCACCATCTCACATGTGCTCAGTGAGGGGCTGGTGGGTGTGTCCGTATCAGTTCTATGGAAGTTCTGCACTACTTATTAAAAAAAAAATCTTATATTTATTTTGTATATGTGTGAGTGTTTTACCCGAATGTACATATGTGCATCACGTGTGTGACATTGCCTGCAGAGACCAGAAGTGGGTGTGAGATCTCCCCGGGGGCTGGAGTTATAGATGGTTTTGAGCCACCATGTGGGTGCCAAGAACCTGGAAGGACACCTGTGCTAGTAACCACTGAGCCATCTCTCCAGCCTTGCCACTCATTTTGAAACTGCTTTTAGCACCGGATGCCTTCTGGATTGTTCTGTTTTCCTGCAGTGACCCTTCTGTCACTGAAAAAAACCTCCCTGTCTTATTTCCAGTGGTGTCCCTTTTGGAAAATCTGTAATGTGTGATGTTGTCTTTTCCAATCCCATTTCCTGTTGCTTAGTCTCCACCCACTCTTTTCTGGCCACCAGAGTTCATACTTTGAACTTCTTTGTAGTATTGTTTACTGTTCCTGGGGTAGGGCACAGTGGGGTGGGGGTGGAGCAGGGTGGGGCAGGCTGGGCTGGGGTAGGGTGCTTTGATTTCACTTTCTGTGGCAGGTGGTGTTTTAACACATTGTATCAGAGCATGCCCTGGAAGGACATGAACGTGAGCAAAGCACAAATCTTCCATTACTGTGTAATCAGGACTTGTAAAGCGTCCCTATGGCCTACTCTGTCTTTTCTCTGTGATCGCTTCTTCCCTGTTCCCTTGTCTGTCCTTCCACTCTACTTTGGGAATAATCAAGTATTTCTATTGCCTTGCCAGTTTTCAGTTTGTAGTCTTTTGGGAATTTGAGTGGCCTTCCCCACCTACCTCTGACTGATGGCCCAGGACATCTCGTGGGCTGGTCCTAAGGAGTCTGAAGCTCTAGCCCTCTCAGCTCCACTCACCAGCACCCAGCTTCCATACCATTCCTGTTGTCCCCTCACTTAGTGCATTGGCTGTGTTCGTTCACAGTTCCTCTTCACCTCTCCTGCTGCTATTCACTCCTCCCGCCCACCTGTCTGTCTGTCTGTCTGTCTGTCCGTCTGATTTTTGTCATCTTTCTGCTTCCCTTCAACACTTCTTAGGAATGCTTAGTGTACTCAGGGATGCATTTTCTCCATTTTGCCCAGCAATGCTTTATCACTTTCCCCTTCTATATAGAATCTTAGATTGGTGTTCACAGGCACACCGTGGTATGTCAGGAAGTTGGTACCAAGCCTCCACTAGATGCCCACGTCTATAGGTGTCCTGGGAGCTCATGAGTCACTTGTAGGGGGTTTGCATATGGCCTAAGTTCATCTCTCACATACTTAACTGTCTCTAGGTTACTTAGAACACCTGATTTCAATATTTCTATCTCCAGTTGATTGAATCTGTGACCTCAAAACTATTAATACAAAGGGTGGTCTGCATTTTATTTAAGAACTTTTAATTACCATTCTTAAAGCTAGAAGAGACGGCTCAGTGTGTAAAGGGGCTTGCTGAGCAAGTCTGGAGACTTGAGTTTGATTCTCTGATCACACACACATACACACGTGCATGCGAGCACCACACATGTCCTCTCCCTCACACATGGCATACATTCCCCCACCCCACACACAGTCATTTCATGCACAATTAGAAAAATGCTGTACAGGGAACTGGAGAAATTGTTTCATGAGTAAAGCATACATGGTGTGTGCACATGCGTGTTTTTGGGTGAACATGCACTAAAAAGAGGCCAGAGAAATCTATAATCTTTATTTCTTTTCAACAAGGTCTCTAACGGAAACTGGAGCTAGGCTGGCAGCCGTCTTATCTCTGTCCCCACATGGCTGGGGTTCCAGCCAGGTGGCCATGACTTACGTGGGTGGGGATTTGAGTTCAGGAGCTCGAGTTTGCATAGTCAGCTTCCCAGACTCCAGTTCTCGTCCCTCCCTCCACTGCAGCTCTGGCTCTCTCTTCAGGTTGTGGCTGTTGTGAATGCCCTAAATTCCAGTTTTGTCTCACTTGCTATGGATCTATCCTGCACACTCGCCCGAGCTCCAGTGTCTGACAGCAGCTCTCTGCCCAGCTTTACATTTTACTTGTGCATGGAATAGTGCAGAGTCCTCAAGAGAGGGCCAGGACTCCCTGTGATGCCTTCCAGAAACAGTATGAGGGGGAGATGGAGCTACAAGCCATTCATGGTATCTTGTCATTCTTGTTGGATGTTAGCAACACATAACACACACATACACACACACACACACACACACACACACACACACACACACACACACACACGGGATAGGGAATTTTTTCTCAATCTATAAATACCAGCCTACAGTAATAACTGTCATTTGGAAAGACATACTTCCGATGTAATGGCAGCATCTGAGGAGGCTAGCATGGAGGATTACATCAACAATATTGGTTATATCTGTGTTTCTAATTGTTTAAAAGGAAAGTGCATGGGCGTTCCAAGGTCACGGATGTAGACTACAGACTAATTGGTCCCCAGGTCAGGAAGCACTGTATAGAAACTCATGTAATGCATCCATACAGGCAAGCACATAGATGGGCATTTTCAGGCAAGTCAAGACGGCATTCACTCCCTTTGTTCTGCCCGTGGGGTTAATCTCTGCACATGGGTGTCTGTATTTCCAGGTAGCTGTGTCACTGCCTTCTATCCGTAGCACCCCAACCGAGGTGTGCGGACCCCACAGAGTCCTGGCCTCCCTACATCTACCTGTCAGTCACCTTGGGCCCTCTTTCAGCCTGCTCTTCCTGCCCCCATCTTAAGTCTGGCCTCATCCAGTCTGAGCTACGTCTCCCTAGCACTCCCCTAAGTTTTCACTCTCACACCTGGCATCTTCATACAGCATCTGTCTGGGCATCTGGTGTTGCTGCCTTGGAACCCCAGTTAGCGTGAGCTTCCAAAGGGCAGAGGCCAGACACTTGTATCTTTTTGTGTTTCTGAGAAGCCAGTGTACTGCATCCGGGAGTCTCTAGGAAGGCCGTTGCCTGGCCATCTCTTCCTGTGAGAACTTTGTGCATCTGAGGGTGAGGTTCCCATTGTGTTAACTAGGAAGATTGCCTGATCACTAAAGCTAAACTGAAGCAGCAGCTGAAGCCTCACAGGAGGCTTATCCTTCTGCAGCATACAGGCTGAGCTGGTGGGCACCCAGGGGGAGTGGCCCTGTGGTCAACACCCAGGGCCCTTCTGTCTTCTGTCTGTATGGGCAGAGCTGGCTCAGAGCACCACCTCTTCTGATTCAAGGGCAGGGGCCAACGATGTACCTCATCACCTCTATCCTTCTTGTCCACGTCCTGTGGCTTCCAAACCTTGGAGCTGTGTCTCAAGTGAGCAGAGGAAGACATGAAGTGGTGTAGTGGGCAGGGATAATTGAGGAAGACCTGGAGTAGGTAAGATGATTGGACATCAGTTGTTTCCAGTGTCCTCAGAGGCAGAGAGACTCCTGTAGGCTCTTGACCGACTCCATAGCGGTCATGTTCTGGTGTGTCTGAGATGTAGAACTTGTCCTGATGAAGCCAGACAAGCTGGCCACTATCCCTGGCCTAGTTCTGAGAGATAAAGAAGACAGACATGCCCAGGTAAGTAAGGTCAGGTGGGCCTGATGTAGATGAACAAGGTCAGGGCATGGCTGCCCAGTTCTGCTTTCTTCTGTCCAGGCTGGGCTCGTGACACTGCCCCCCTGTCTCTCTTAGACTCAGTGAGCCTGGCCTATCAGCGGGTCCAGAAAGTGGACTGTACCTCTCTTCGGCCTGTTCTCCTCCTGGGACCTTTACTGGATGTGGTGAAAGAGATGCTGGTGAATGAGGCACCTGGCAAGTTCTGCAGATGCCCACTTGGTAAGGGATGCCCTGTGCCCACTAGGTGTGTCTGTCCGTATTTATCTACCTTTCTGGCCATGCAGAGTAATTGGCATACAGAGTCTAAGGGTTTTCCTGATGCATACAGACCCACCTGTGGCCCTCTGTTCTCTCCAAGAAAGCAGATAGTAGTTCGGGTCTCTATGCTGATGATCAGTTGTGCTGTCTGCATTGGGCCCTTCTGTTTACCCAGCACCTTGACTTCTGCGTCTTCCCATACAGAGGTGATGAAGGCTTCCCAGCAAGCCATTGAGCGGGGTGTCAAAGACTGCCTGTTTGTGGACTACAAGCGGAGGAGTGGCCATTTTGATGTTACTACTGTGGCTTCAATAAAGGAGATCACAGAAAAGGTACCTAGGCCTTTGGCCGAAGGGCTGAGCTCCTCTGGTAGCTGCAACCCTCTGCCCTGGCTCTAAAGCCCTGGCTAGCTCAACTGTCTAGACCTTCTGCTCTTGGTCTCATCCTCCTGAATACTGAGTCTCTGCCTTTATCACTAACACAGCTCCCTGAGAAGGACCTAGGTGACACCAGCACTGTAGGTATATACAGCTCTGCTTTCTGAGGGGTGCTGAGGAGAGCTTTAAACTCTGGGAAGGCCTTCTAAGACCATTCTTAGATGGGTCCCTGAACACACGGATACAGAGAGCCACCCACCCAGTCCCTGACCCCACAAAGGCCAAGAGTGTCTCTTGATGCCTTTGACATCCTGGAGTCCGTATGCCCTAGGGACTGAGTTAGCTGCAAGGTGTGCTAGCAAAGTAGACACTCCTAGCTCCTCCTCAGCCCTCAGGCCTCTTACCTTCCTTCACCAGCTACTTCTCTGGTCTGCAGTTCCCTCTTCCACAGACAGTGTGGGCTGCCCATTAGTTTTCTGATGTGGACAGGCTTCAGTTAGGAACCATGCTCATCAGTGGGGAGAGCTACATGCAGTCTTTCTTAGGCTGCCCCCCTTCCTGGGCTCTGAGGAGCTCCTGGGTATATTTCTGTTGTAGCCCTGCAAAGCTGTGTGTCCCCCTCCTCCACCACAGTTCCCCATTCTTGTTCAGTGGAACAGATTTGTGAGGCCAGGGTAGGGTGGGGCTCCAAGTCCACATTGAGGTGTGACTTGCTGACTAGTTCCTACTTATATCTCAGCAGCCATCAATGGGTGGGGAGAGAGAGAGATTCCCCCAGTGGATTCTCCCTTCCTGGCTTACGTGGTCTTCCAGAAACCTTGTTTATGCTCTCTGGTATTTTTGAGTGTAGAGGAAGGTAGAGATGAGTCCCTCCTGGGGGAGGGGCTGGGGTGGGGTGGAGGATAGTCCTCTTCCCCGCTGTGCGTATTCACTCTCTGCCACTGTCCTTCAGAACCGGCACTGTCTTCTGGACATCGCCCCGCATGCCATCGAGAGGCTGCACCACATGCACATCTACCCCATTGTCATCTTCATCCGCTACAAGAGCGCCAAGCACATCAAGTGGGTGTCTGGGCCCGCAGGCTCCCTGCTGGGGGTGGGCCCAATGCTGGGACGATAGCACTCCCCTCAGACCCAGAACCTGTTAGCCAGGCTGTGCACCTCCTTCCTGTTTGGGCACAACCACACTTCCAGAGCCCCCTTTCTTTCCTCTCAGCATGTGGTGCAGCAGGTTAGAGGAACTGTGTAGCCTGAGCTAAGTCCAGCTCGGCTGCACTCAGTGAGGCCTCTCTCTGCCTGGCATTTCTGTGCTGGTGAGCTCCTGGTGCCAGTCAGTCCACAGTTCCCTATATAGCCTAGAGGCTGTTCATTTAGGGGAAAGCTCCCTAGATCCCCTGCCCTACCTAACCAATGCCGGCCTTCACGGAGGCGCCTGGCACCCTGGACCAAGGAAGGAAGAGGGGACCCAGGGGTAGGTTCAAGACGCATCCTAGTTCCCTGTCTACCCCTGCAGGGAACAGAGAGACCCTGTCTACCTGAGGGACAAGGTGACACAGAGGCATTCCAAAGAGCAATTCGAAACAGCACAGAAGATCGATCAGGAGTACAGCAGGTACTTCACAGGTAAGGGTGTGGGCCCAGCCAGCCAGGAGCTGGGGCTTTCCTCAAGTGACATTCATTCCTAAGAATGACAGCAACGTGGCTTTTGCAGACAGGCTGGGCTAAGCTGCCCCATACCCTTCATTACATAGACATTCGGCCCAAAGGCCCAGGCCAGGGTCAGAGCTATTCTAGGTGGCAGCAGCCTTTGGGCATGGTCTGACCACAACATGCAATAGGAGCCAACTCAGCACAAACACCCCGCAACATAACCACCGTGACCCCAGACAGGCTGGGAACGCAAGAGCCCAGATGGACCAGCAGTGTAGGGGTCAGGTCTAGTTGAATACTTCCAGAGGCCCTCGCTTTGTCTCATTTTCATTTCTAGCTTATCACAGACGAGTAGACCAAATGAAAAAGGGAAATGTTTTAAAAGAAAAAAAACCCAAACTATATATACTGATTTGTTTTTAAATTAGGTTAAAGAAACAAAATGACAAACTGTTACTTTCTGAATGTACCTGGCCCTCTCAGCGGTTGTCCACTGTGCCTTGGAGTAGCACTAGCCTGCCAACTAGGTCCTCCCTCACCTCTAGTCTGTCCCTTGCCACCTGTCCCCTCCCCCTCCTCACATGCCCCCAGGCTGCTTCTTCAGTCCCCAGTACAGGGCATGCCAGCCTCTGCCTCCCCTGCCCAGGCACTGTGGTAGGGAGTTTGTGAGCCGTCAACTGAATCCAGGTGACTGGGGTCTCTCCTTTGCCCGGTTTCCTGCTGAAAGCAGGAGTCATGTCAGGGAAAGTCAAGAGGCCCGCAGACAAGCAAGCAGGAGAGAACAGGCTGTGCCCATTTCCCTTAGTGGTGGGGACCGTCTTACGACGAGCTGACCTAACCTGCTTGTGTTTGCTGGGCTTCTCCGCAGGGGTTGTCCAGGGTGGAGCCCTGTCCAGCATTTGCACTCAGATCCTGGCCATGGTCAGTCAAGAACAAAGTAAAGTCCTGTGGATCCCCGCTTGCCCACCCTAGCAGAAAGCTCTGCCAGAGGCACCTCCATGAGTGGACGGTGCGGACAGCTGGCGGCTCTTTTCCAGTCAGTAGAAGTCTGTCTGTCTGTCTATGGACAAGTTGGGAAGGACCCAGAACCAGGACTCCAGGAACACTTCCTTCGTTGGACGGAGAGCCACAAAGATTTGGGCCCAGCTGGTGGACAGCACTACTCACATGTGCGCTTTAAAACAAAAAAAGCAGAAACACAAAAGACTTGACCATCCCATAGCCAGCCCAGCAGAGGTGCTGCTGTGCCCAGGACCTTCCTGATCACAAGTTTACAAGCCTTTTCTAAGTATCTGGTTGTCTATGTTTACTTGAATGGCTCCACATCGGTGCCCAGCCCCTGACCCCGCCCCGTTCCTCCCTGTTGGTTTGATGTTACTGTCTTGGGCAGGACAATTCTGGAATCTCATGCGGTAGGGGGATGCTTTGCTACAGGAGGTTCCTGTCAGTGGGACCAGAGCTTTGACAGACCTCCTGCTTCTTGGTGGCCCCTCCCCTGGAAGACATAACAACTGCAGGTGCTCAGACCACTGTTGGTACCAGAACCAGTGCCTTGGTGGGGCCATCTTGCCACGGCAGCACTCCCTCCCTGGAAAGGCAGCTTTGGCGTTCTTGCAGATTCACCTCTCGGCCTTTCTCCTGCCTCCTTGGCCTCTTGTTTCTTCCCCAGCTGCAGTTTATATTTAAGCATCACAGTTTAGTCAGTCCTTGACTTCCTCAGCAGGGGGCATGGGTGTGCCATTGCTTCCCCATAGGCTCTGAGATGCTAGGCAGGCAGCCTTTGTCAGTGCAAGGTTGCAAGGTAACCCTTACTCTGGCATTGATGTAGCAGCTCTTTCTGGCATAAAACTATTCATGTCACAGACTTTGAAATGAGAGCTTCTAGTGGGTACAATGGTCAGACTCATAAGAAGAAAACCTGGGAGCTTTTTCATCTTGATTACAACATTCTCAGCTTGATTCCACAAGGATATCCCCATTCTTTGTTAGGTTTTCTGTTTTTGTTTTTCAATCTATTTTTTATCCCCCACCCCCTCCCCTCACCGCACTTCTGATGCCCGACCTATCTGCTAAAGAGCGGATTCAGTCCCTTCTTCAATTGTGTGTCCTGTTAATAGGTACTGTACTGGGTTCCGTGTGTCACTGGGGTGGTACCTATATTTTAATACTGTTCCTAACATTTCATTTTACTAGCAAGAAATCTTTGATTTCATTTTATTCTTTGTAACTCTAGACATTAGATTGTAGTTTGGCTATTATCGACATTTTTTTTAAAAAAGGGATATATTTTCTTGCACAGCTGTTTAAGGGGCGAGAGAGAGACAGTTGCAGCCCTCAAGGCTGTTCTGTGCCTTACAGGCACGAATTTTCTAGCTCAGACAACTGAGGAAAAAAAACCGCAGACCACGCTCAAGGTCTTACTCTGCACAGTTACAGGACAGGGGCTATTTCCCTGGTCATAGGCCCTGTTCGGTGTTCAGCGAGGAGGCAGGTATGGATCTGACAGGTGGGACATGCTGGACTAAAATGTTACTTTGTATCGCAAACAAAACAGACTTCAGTTCAACAAATAAAGGTCAGTTTGTGTAATCCCTGTGTGTAGACCCTGGTGGAGGCAGCTCCTCCTCCTGCTCACCCTGTTTGTAGCGTCTTCTCTCTCCTGGCCTTTATCCCAGAACCAGGCCTCTGCAGCTCTGGGACTAGAAGCCTTGCGGAGCTGCTCTCCACTGGGACCCATGAGTGCCGGAGCCACCGTCCTCGGGCTGATGAACGAGGTTCACTGACAATGCGCAGTCTCTTACCTGATGCTCCCACCCACTTCTGCTGACTCCTCTTGTGCCCTGCCATCTGTCTGCCTAGTGGTGCACTGGGGGACCATTGAAGTGTGACCAGCCCCTCAGGTCCTCATGTTCAAGCCCCCATGTGTCAAGCTGTGCTATGAGAAGCAAGGAGGAAGGAATATTTGGGGGTTGGGGGGGGTGGGGAACTCGGAGTGTCCACATTTGGTGTGCTATATGAAGCTTCAGGTTGGAAATGTCCTACCTGGCTTGGGACCCTGTTGTAAAAAAAAAAAAAAAAAAAAAAAAAAAAAAAAACTCAGAGCATCACCTTGTGACACTCAGAGCCACAGGGCCCCAGAAGCAGCCTGCAGAGGAGGCAGGTCCCAGGTGCTGCATAACTGGGGGAGAGGCATAGCCTGTGGTTACAAGGAGGCAGGGCTCAGGCCTAGCGTACAACCTGCCTCTACTACTCATGTTTGTGTATATCATTCGTATGTGTGTGTATGCGTGCTGCATGTATTCACGAGCATGCTTGCCTGTGGGTGTGGATGTGAGGGTCAGAGGTCAGCATCCAGAGTCTTCTGTTATCATTCTCTCCTTATCTTTTTCCCCTTTGAGATAGAGCCTCTCATTGAACCTGGGGCTTACTGTTATGTCCACCTTTATAGCTCTGGGGTTATAGATTTACATTACCACCTCTGGCTCTTTTTTATTTTAAAGATTTATCTATTATTATATGTAAGTATACTGTTGCTGTCTTTAGACACACCAGAAGAGGGCATCAGATCTCATTATGGATGAGTTGTAAGCCACCATGTGGCTGCTGGGATTTCAACTCAGGACCTTCGGAAGAGCAGTCAGTACTCTTACTCGCTGAGCCCTCTCTCCAGCCCTATTTTTATTTTTTAACATGGATACTGGGATCTGAACTCTGGTTCTTATGCTTGCACAGCAAGCACTTTACCTGCTGAGCCATCTCCCCAGCTCTCCTCTGCCCCTTCTGTTTGTGGAGGCTCAGAGAGAATGTTCTGCTAAAGCCCCATGCCAGTGTGGTGGTCAGACCAATGAGGGCAGTCTTGGTGTGAATGACTCCCACACTCACTCCTGTTCCCACAAGTTCCCCCATGGCCTTATCCACAGCCTGCAGAGCTGTGGCACTTGAAGGATGGGCTAGGCTTGCCCTGTCTTGGCCAGATGCTCACATCCACAAGGGCCTGCTTTTACCTCCTAGGATCCCAGATCTCGCATTTAATTATTATCAATCACAAACTAGCAGTCCCCACTTCTAACACCGTGACATCTACTTCTCTATGCTCTTGTTTGTCCTAGATTTACAGATAGCTCGGGTTACTTTTCCCTTCTACAGCAGAAGGCCATTTGTGTCCTTGAGACCACAGACTGGTTTCTAAAGGCATGGAGGACTAGCAGGGCAGCCCCAGGGTGCTATACTGCAAGCAGCCATGAGAGGGGGCATATGAGCTTTCAAGGTTTGTACCACTGGGTTTGGCCACAGCCACGTGGTTTTGTGCTCACCGTGGCATTGCATGAAGTCCCTCAGATCATCCTGAAAAGGTCAAACTGACATGATGGTATCCCCAGACTTAGTGTTTGTACCCAATGAGATTGAAACATGGATGGCCTCTCTATTGATTACTTTGCTTCTGGTGAACAAATACCTGGCAGAAAGCAGTGTCAAGAGGGTTTATTCTGGCTTACAGTTGGGGATCATTCGGTCATGGTGGGGAAGGTATGGCAGCTGGAGCAGGAGGTTAGCTACTGATATCACCTCTGCATTCGGGAAGGGAAGGGACGAAAAGGGACGGGAAGGGGAGGGAAAAGGAAGAGGAGGGGAGGGAAGAGGAAACGTTTAGGAAGTGGAGCTATGCTATAAAGCTCACTTCCCAGTAAGCTACCTCCCCTGGCAGGGCTCCATCTCTTAAAGGTTCCTAGCAAGGCTGCATCGCTTAAAGGTTCCATCGCCTTCCCAAGCAATGCTACCATCTGGAGACCAAGTGCTAAACGCATGAACTTCTGGGGCAACATTGCATACCCAAACTACAACCTTTAGGGCCACTTCCCAGGACATCCTCCAGGATTCTGTGATGCAGGTAAGGGGATAGTTCTGGAAGGATTGGCGCTTAGGGTTAGTGAAGGCTTGCAGGAAGTGCCACTATGAGGATAGAGGACAGCCAAGGCCTGGGAGCTGGAACCTAGCAGGTCTGGAGCCTGGGCCTTTCTTCTAGGCTAAGAGCAAGTTTTAAAACAGACAGCAAAGCTTGTGGGAGGGGGGTTGTTCTGGTAGCTTAAGTGGCTACCTCATTTGAAATTGGCAGCACCAGAGGCCCATCTGGACGTATATGTCAAGGATATGAACAGGAAAATGTACTGCATGAAGGCCACAGGGACAGCACTGAAGGAACGATCCTTAGAGAGGGCAGGCCTCCAGAGGCAGGAGCATGGGTAGGCGAGGTCACTGCATCCTGCCATTAACTGTCGGGTGTCTTCACCTTTTGTAGTCCTTTAATCTACCTATCCTTCATATCTGTCTATCATCTATCCATCTAACCATCTATCTATCCATCTTTCATCTACCTATCTAAGGCATCTTCTTCCACTCTCATAATCCATCTGTATATTACCGATTATCTGTCCGTCAATCCGTGCACACACATGTAAAAATGTAAATGTAGATTTCACATATGAAAGAAGATACTCTTTCCAAGTCTGGCTTATTTTTTGTAATATATTACCTCTCGTCCATCCACTTTCTTGCAAATGTCATAGTTTCACGCTTCCTTTTTTTTTTTTTTTTGAACACTCAAATAAAAGTGCACTGTGTGTGGGATGGGGCATATTGTCTTGGCTCATTCTTCTGTTGGTGGGCATCTAGGCTGGTTACAATTCTGGGCTACTGTGAATTGTGCAACAAATATCTCTGTGATACACTAACTCACCAATCTTTTGGCTATCTACCCAGGAGCACAATAGCTTGAACATGTGGTAGTTATGTTTTCTGTTTTGAGAACCTTCACACCCATTTCCACAGTGGCTGCACCAGAGCGTGTAAGACATCCCTCTGTCCCAGCATTATTTGCTGTTTTCTTGATGACCCTTCTGGCTAGAGAGAGACAAATTGTCATAATAGCTTTTATTTGCATTTTTTGTGGCTAAGCATGTTGAAGATGTTGAATACTATTTTCAACCATTTATTAGGCATTTATATTTATTCTTTTGAGAACAATCTATTTAGTTTATTAGCTCATTTATCAGATGATTTATTATTTTTGTACATATCTCAGATCTAGAGTTGGCAAGGGCTTTTTTCCATTTCATAGGCTCTCTTCACTCACTTGGGTAACTGTTTCCTCCTTAGTGGAGATTTAGAATTCCATGCATCCTCACTTGTTAATTCTTGGGGTCATTTTGCCCATGAAGAAAACTTGAAATGTTTTGCCCGCATTCCTCCAGCAGGCTCAGATTTTTTTCAAGGCTTACATCAAGGTCTTCAATCTGGTTCAAACTGATCTCTGTGCAAGGTGAGAGGGTCTAACTTCACTTTTCATTTCATAGCACCATTTTTCAAAGAGTTTTTTTTCCTAATGTGTGTATGTATATACACATAATATACATATATATACATATACATATATATACACGCACATATATATATGAAAAATAGATTTTATGAAAGCCATGCAAGTAGAAAAGATCACATACCAAAGCTAACCAGCCCCAGGGTCCATCCATTTCAGTGAACTTTTCGCCATTAGAACCGCTGTTCTAAAGCTGTGGAATTTCACACTGGGCTTTACATTTTCATCAATAAGTATATTTTATGCACATATCCACCACCCAAACCAAAAGACCAATGAGTTGGAACTGCAAAGACACTCAGTTACTATCTGCGCTCACCATTCCTTTTGTGGTCTCGTTTCTGTGTCTCACACTGTATCTCTGAGTTCAAGGCCAGCCTGGTTCCAGGACACCCAGGGCTACAAAGTGAAGTCCTGTCTTGAAAAACAAAACAGAGAAGTTTAGAAGAGAAGAAAAGAAAACTGTAATAGCAAAAGCTTTTCCAATTTTCTTTATCCCTTCATCTTTTAATGGACAATTACACTGATTGCTATTCTTTACTATAGTGAATACAGCAGAAAACATGGAGGTGTTAATCAATCTTTATGGCAAGGTATGAAGAAGTTCTTCCACATAGACAGACCCCAGGATGAAACTACTGGATCATGTGGTAGTTCTATTCTTAATGTTTTAAAATGGCTTTCCACAATGGCTGCCCAGTGTGATGACAGCCATTCTGACTAGAGTAAGGGGCTGTCTTAGGATAGTTTGTTTTTGCTTTTTTGTTGTTGTCTTGTTTTCTCAAGGCAAGGTTTCTCTGTGTAACAGCCCTGGCTATCCTGGAACTCACTCTATAGACCAGGCTGGTCTCAAACTCAGAGATTCCCCTGCCCAAGTGAGCCACCGCCCAGCTTGTATAAGACATTTTTATCTAGTTTCCCCCAACGCCATCGAAGGTGGTTTTTCCAATGTGTATTTTTGACACCTTTGCTTCCCTGTGGATTTTAGATTTTTTTTTTTTTTTTTTTTTTTTTTTTTTTAGTTCGTTGAGAAAGTGTCACTGGAATTTTAAAGGGACCACATAGAATCTATACTCCACTCTAAAGTAAGACAGCTGTTGTCAGGATTAATTCCTTTATTTTTGAAGATTCTGTAAATGGCATCTAAAAAAAAGAATCTAATTTCTCCCCCTGGCAAGTTTATTATTGGTATCTAGAAAAGCTACTGATTTTTGTTTGTTCATTTTGTATCCTTGCTAAAAGTGTTTATCAGATGAGGTTTTATGAAGTTTTTAGTGTGTTTTCTTTTTTAATTTTATGTGTTTGGGAGTTTGCTTGTATGCATGCATGTTCGTGTGTGTGTGTGTGTGTGTGTGTGTGTGTGTGTGTGTGTGTGTATGTGTATGTGTGGTACCTGCAGAGGTTATAAAAGGGCTTCAAGTCCCCTGGAACTGGGGTTACAGATGGTTGCAAGTCACCATGTGGATGCTGGGAGCCAATCCTGGGTTCACTGTAAGAGAAGCAAGTGTTCTTAACCTCCGTTGATCTCTTTAGTGTCTTTTAAGTATGGGCCATGTTGTCTATAAATGGAGAAAATTTGAATTCTTTCCTAAGAATATCCTTTATGTCATTTTCTTGCTTTGTTCTAGGTAAGAGTTCAAACATTGTTAAATTAGAGTAAAGAGAGTGACCCTCCCTCCCGGCTCATTCTTATTGTAGAAGGAATATTTTGGTTTTCCCCGATAAGCATATAATGCTGGCTACAGGTTTGCTTTGAGATTTGTCTTGTTCTTTTTTTATTTAAGATCTTGAAATATACACAATGTCATTTGAGATTGGTGGTGGTGATAGTAGTGGTGTGTGTGTGTGTGTTTGTGTGTGTTGCACTCTTCTTTGCCTGCATATGTGAAGCCAGACTGATGCTAAGAGCCATCCTCCATCACTGCCCCCTCTAAGTTTTCGAGACAGAGTCCGTCCCTGAACATAAGTCTCAGTATTCTCATTAGACTGGCTAGCAGTAATCCCTGGGACCCACAAGATTGCACCCTCACAGCTCTGGAGTTAGAACTTGTGACTCCATTCCTGGATGTTACATGGGTGCTAACAATCCAGACTCAGGCCATCACACGTGTGCAGCAAGCACTTCACCTACTGAACCACCTCTCTAGCCTCGGATTAGATCCTCCCCTCCTCCCCCTTCTCCTCCTCTTCCTCCTCTTCCTCCTCTCCCTCCTCCCCCTCCTCCCCCTCCTCTTCCTCTTCTTCTTCCTCCTCTACTATGTAGCCATAGGTTCCATGAAACTCACTATGTAGACAGAGCTGGCCTCAAACTCACTGTCTCTACCTTCTAATTGCTGGGATTAATGGTGTGCACCACCCAACCTGGTCCTGAGATGTTTCGTTTTGTTTTGTTTTAATGTAAGCACACAGGAAGCTTTATTCCTAGTACGCCCTTGTGTCACAAGAGTTCTAGTAAGTTGTGCTTTCATGGGAATCATTATTTTTTATTTTTCTATTTTTTATTTTTTTATTATTTATTTTTAAAAATATTTTTATTAGGTATTTTCCTCATTTACATTTCCAATGCTATCCCAAAAGTCCCCCATACCCTCCCCCCCCACTCCCTTCCCCCCGCACTCCCACTTTTTGGCCCTGGCATTCCCCTGTACTGGGGCATATAAAGTTTGCAAGTCCAATGGGCCTCTCTTTCCAGTGATGGCCGACTAGGCCATCTTCTGCTACATATGCAACTAGAGTCAAGAGCTCCAGGGTACTGGTTAGTTCATAATGTTGTTCCACCTATAGGGTTGCAGTTCCCTTTAGCTCCTTGGGTACTTTCTCTAGCTCCTCCATTGGGGTCCCTGTGATCCATCCAATAGCTGACTGTGAGCATCCACTTCTGTGTTTGCTAGGCCACAGCGTTGTCTCACAAGAGACAGCTATATCTGGGTCCTTTCAGCAAAATCTTGCTAGTGTGTGCAATGGTCAGCCTTTGGAAGCTAATTATGGGATGGATCCCCGGATATGGCAGTCTCTAGATGGTCCATCCTTTCGTCACAGCTCCAAACTTTGTCTCTGTAACTCCTTCCATGGGTGTTTTGTTCCCAATTCTAAGAAGGGGCAAAGTGTCCACACTTTGGTCTTCGTTCTTCTTGAGTTTCATGTGTTTAGCAAATTGTGTCTTATATCGTGTGTATCCTAAGTTTCTGGGCTAATATCCACTTATCAGTGAGTACATATTGTGTGACTTCCTTTGTGATTGGGTTACCTCACTCAGGGTGATGCCCTCCAGGTCCATCCACAAATTCGTGAAGCGTTCCATATTTTTAATATCAATGGACTCAACTCCCCAATAAAAAGACATAGACTAACAGACTGGCTACACAAACAGGACCCAACATTTTGCTGTTACAGGAAACTCATCTCAGAGAAAAAGATAGACACTACCTCAGAATGAAAGGCTGGAAAACAGTTTTCCAAGCAAACGGTCTGAAGAAACAAGCTGGAGTAGCCATCCTAATATCTAATAAAATCGACTTCCAACCCAAAGTCATCAAAAAAGACAAGGAGGGGCACTTCATACTCATCAAAGGTAAAATCCTCCAAGAGGAACTATCAATTCTGAATATCTATGCTCCAAATACAAGGGCAGCCACATTCATTAAAGAAACTTTAGTAAAGCTCAAAGCACACATTGCACCTCACACAATAATAGTGGGAGACTTCAACACACCACTTTCAACAATGGACAGATCATGGAAACAGAAACTAAACAGGGACACAGTGAAACTAACAGAAGTTATGAAACAAATTGATCTAACAGATATCTACAGAACATTTTATCCTAAAATAAAAGGATATACCTTCTTCTCACCACCTCATGGTACCTTCTCCAAAATTGGCCACATAATTGGTCACAAAACAAGCCTCAACATATACAAAAATATTGAAATTGTCCCATGCATCCTATCAGATCACTATGGACTAAGGCTGATCTTCAATAACAAAATAATAGAAATCTAACATTCACGTGGAAACTGAACAACATTCTTCTCAATGATACCTTGGTCAAGGAAGGAATAAAGAAAGAAATCAAGGACTTTTTGGAGTTTAATGAAAATGAAGCCACAACGTACCCAAACCTTTGGGACACAATGAAAGCATTTCTAAGAGGAAAACTCATAGCTCTGAGTGCCTCCAAAAAGAAACTAGAGAGAGCACACATTAGCAGCTTGACAACACACCTAAAAGCTCTAGAACAGAAGGAAGCAAATTCACCCAAGAGGAGTAGAGAGCAGGAAATAATCAAACTCAGGGGCAAAATCAACCAAGTGGAAACAAGAAGAACTATTAAAAAAATTAACCAAATGAGGAGCTGGTTCTTTGAGAAAATCAACAAGATAGATAAACCCTTAGCCAGACTCACTAGAGGACACAGGGAAAGCAAACTAATTAACAAAATTAGAAATGAAAAGGGAGACATAACAACAGATCCTGAAGAAATCCAAAACACCATCAGATCCTTCTACAAAAGGCTATACTCAACAAAACTGGAGAACCTGGATGAAATGGACAAGTTTCTAGACAGATACCAGGTACCAAAGTTAAATCAAGATCAGGTTAATGATCTAAACAGTCCTATATCCCCTAAAGAAATAGAAGCAGTCATGACATATTATTCATTCAAAAGTGTATCCATGGGCTTCTGGGTATTTACACACTTACTCTGGTCTCCTGAGCGATTCCCTTCTATTTTATTTTCCTATGGTCTTATAAATAGAAAACATTATTGTGATTATTTTTGTATCTGTTAAAACTTTTAGAGGCTGAGAGAATCTGGTCTAGTTTATGTGTATCTATGTTTTGCCTATGTGAATGTCTGTATACCACATACATGCAGTACCCAGGAAGGCCTGAACAGGGTGCCACATCCCCTGTTAAAGATGTTACACTAAAGATCAGAATTTCAGATGGTCACGAGCTGCCACAAGTAGAAGCTGGGAATCCAATCTGGGTCCCCTAGAAGAACAGAATGTATTTTTAACTGCTGAACCATCTCTCTAGCCCCTTGTCTACTTTAGTGAGAGTTCTATGGTCTGCAGAGAAGTGTCTATATTCTGTACCTGTTGGATGGAATATTCTAGAGATATCTGTTAAGTCTAATTGGTCTATTTTATAGTTTAATTCTGAAGCTTCTTTGTTAATTTTTAGTTTGGATGGCTATGTAGCAATGAGAATGGGATATAGGTGTCTGTCAGTCATTACTGCTATATCAGTGTCTATCTGGCCTTTTATGCCCACTGGTGTTTATGAAGTCAGAAGCCCTGGTGCTTAAAAGTGTCTGTGTTATTGTTGTTTTAATGTATATGAGTGTTTTGCCTGCATCTATGAGTGTGCACTTCATATGTGACTGGTCCTGTGGAGGCCAGGAGAGGATGCTGGGTCTCCTAGAATTGGAATTATGAATAGTCGTAAGCTATGCTATGGATGCTAGAAGCCAAACTCAGGTCCTACCCATCATCAGCAAGCTGTCTTGACTGCTGAACTGTTTCTGCAGTTCCGCATCTGTATTTATAACCATTCTCTTTTTGAAGTCTGTTTCATCAGAGACTGGAATGGCTACCTCAGCTTGTCTTCAGCTCTTATTTGCTTTGATCCCCAGTCTGTGGTGGTTGTTTCCAGGCAGATATGGTTTTTGGAGGCAACAGATAGTTGGCTTGTGTTTTATAACCCACTCAGCTAACCTGCATCTGTTGTTTTGCTGGTTGCTTTCCTTGAGGAGTGTTTTTGTCCTTTGCTCGTTAGCCCTGGGGTTTTGGAGGCTTACTGTGCCAGGCATGATGGATTCCTTCCAAGCTCTCTTTGGTTTCCTGTCTCTCACATGCCTTTGCTGAGCTGTCTTTAATACAGCCTTCCTTCTTTTTTCATGTAGTGTCTCTATAAGCATCTTCTGCAGTACTGTGGGTCACTAGCTGCTTTGGTCTGTGCTTGCCTTGAAACAACTCCATTTATCTCTCAATTATAACGACAGCTTTGCAAGGCACAGCAATTTTTGCCTTTGTAGATGAGCTGACATTTTGATCTTACAGGTTCATTCTGTTCCTCCCCACCCTCTGCCTTGGGGCAGGGATGGGACCCAGGGTTTGCACAAGACCAGCTTGTGGTAGGACCCCAAAGCATCTAGTGCTGATGCCTTTGTGTTGTCAAGGGTCTGTGTCTGTCCCTGTGCCCTGAGGTCATTTGTGAGGGTCAGAGTCACTTGTCACACATTCCGGGAAGGTGAAGGAACTGTAGTACCTCCCTTTATGCTCTAGGCTCATTTCTTGACCTGGAATTTTTCTGTTTTTTTTTTTTTTTTTTCTACCTAACGTTAACATAGATGTTGAGGAGGAAGCCTGCAGCTCGAGGTACGGTTGGGAGAAGGAAGATCTGTGGGTCCCTGGCAGAAAGGCCTCTTATGGGGGTTTCCTTCCCATTTCCATATTCTATATTCTGATGGATAAAACTTGCAGAATAATTAAGGAGACAGGAGCCAAATATCAACAAAAGCACGATACCCAGCATAGGTCTTTATAAGGAGATTCCCAGGTGACAAGAGGATGCCGCAGGGTAGGTTTGAGTTGATGAGAGAAGTTGGATCAGAGAAACCAAAGACATTCATTGCTCTGCTGTATTGTAGTGGCCAGGGTAACAGACATAAAGTTACAGCTCTTGGGGAGGACACTTACAGAACAATGTTTTTTTGTTTTTTTGTTTGTTTGTTTGTTTGTTTTTCGAGACGGGGTTTCTCTGTATAGCCCTGGCTGCCCTGGAACTCACTTTGTAGACCAGGCTGGCCTCAAACTCAGAAATCCACCTGCCTCTGCCTCCTGAGTGCTGGGATTAAAGGCGTGTGCCACCACCACCCAGCAATGGTTTAAACCTTTAAAAATTTCTAATAAGTCACCTGCCCTCTTCCCTTTCCTCCCATACCCTCTCTCTAGCTCCTCCCGTGTGTCTCTCCTTGCTCCCTCTCAGATTGGTAGCCTCCTTTTCTTGCTATATATGAGTATATAAGTGCATAAATATATAAACTAAGCCTGTGGAGTTAACTAGTGTAATTTGCTTATATATTATTTCACTATTAGATAACCAATTAAAGGGCTCATTCCTGGGAAAAACCCCTTCTCCCTCTCAGCGGTCATTCATTGCCTGTAGTTGTTTGTCCAGTGGTGGATCCTGTGGGACTCCACCCTTCCATGTTAGCCTATCTAGTGGTATTGTCATCATTCAATTCCTGCTAAGTCAGCCATATTATTAAGGTATCACAAGTATATTTTACTTGGTACTTCTAGGAGACACAATCTCACAACAGGTTTCCTTTCCTGGTCTTCTGGATCCTCCAATGTTTCATCACCCTCTTCTGTAATGTTCCCTGAATCCTAGGGGTATGGGTTGTATTGTAGGCAGATCTGTTGGATCTGGGCACCCCAAGTTCAGTTATCTCTGTTATGACCAGTTGTAGCTACACTTGTTTATAGATGTAACGTAACTTTTAAAATCCAATTAGGAATCATGTGGGCCTAATAAACTGACAGTAAGGGTTCCCCTCTAAGGTCTATGTCCTCACTAGCCTTGGGTAACTGGGCAGGTTTCTAGTATCTGGCATGACTTCCCTCCCTTTGAGTAGGCCTTAAAGACCAACTAGACTTGTTTGGTTGTTGTCCAAATAGGAGTGCCATCATTGTACCTTTAAGGACAACTTGCCATACTGGCCAGTATTGTTGTTCACAGGCCTTATTACTGGATAGGACTATTGATTGTTTTCCACGCTTGGCAGCTTACATAGCACCTTCTGGTACTGTCAATATGAGACCACAGGAAAGAGCGCTAAGTGAGTTCTGAGTCCAAAGTGAGTAATGTCTTCAAAAGTAGGGACTCGCCTTTAACCTCTGAGACGCAACCAAAAGCAGCAGGAATAGTTAGTATTATTTGGGGAGGGCTTGGCTTACCATAGCCAACAGCTTGAAAAAGTTTATTCATACCTGGTGGTAGGGTTTTTGTTAGTCTATGGCTCAGACCTATAGGAAGTATCTCGGGCTAAGTGGGATAACTTCATTTAAGCTATATATGTGTATACACATGTATACACTCCAGTATATGCATATATACTTATATATAACTTTATTTAAATATAAAATGATTCCTTAAGATGCTTTCAAACATCATTAGTATTATTGTCTCTTTTCCCTCCCTCCCTCCTTCCCTCCCTCTCTCCCTCCATCCCTCCCTCCCTCCTTCTGTCCCTCCCTCTCCTGTCTTTGTGCCTTTCCCTTCACTAATTAAAACTCCCTTCTTCCCCTTTTATATCATGGGAAATGGTTTTAGGCCCTTGAGTGGCTTCTAGGACACACAAAGTCCAGTGATTTCCCTTTTTCCTTGGAGGCTTTCTCAGTGATCTCAGCATTCTAGGGGGTTGGTTAAGTGAATGTGATAAGACTCAGGAATCCAATCTTGCCAGGGCAGGAAAAGAAAGTAGTGTTGATAATCTCAAGATTCCTGAGCAGATCTTTGACCGCATCTTTGGGAATGAGGCTAGCTGGGTAATATGAATAATGACTTTTGCTGATTTAGATTCTAGGACAAGTTTGTCTGTTAGAAATGACCACCTACAGAGACTCAAAAGGAGCCTGTCCTCATTTGTCCTGGGGTGTTGGGGTGGTATTCCTTAAGCGTGTTGAGGCAAGAGGCAAGAGTAGAACCTGTGATGCCTGGGGTTCTGGTGGCTGCTTTACTAGAAGCCCTAGTGAGATGCTGGAGAGATACAGCAATTAAGAACCTAGACGTCTCTTGCTGAGGGCCTAAATTTGATTGCCAGAACCCATGTGCGGGTGGATCACAGCTGCCTATGATGCCAGTTCCAGAGGGCATCTGACACCTCTAGCCTTGACAGGCACCTGCACTCATGTATACAAATGCACACACAGACACATACTCACGATTTTAAAATAATAGTGAAAATAAAGATAAAAGAAGTCCTTTTAATAATATTTTTGTGCTGGGTATTCAAGAGCACATGGCTGTCTAAAATTAACCAGCTTTTGTTAAGGCTGGTTGAGGTCTAGGAAGAAGTAGCCTCTGCTAACAACATGCCTTATAATCCTCTGTGGTTATCTTGACCTTTGAGGGCCATGGCAAATGTAATTCCTTTTGTCCTTCTGATTATATTCATAAAGGCCTCCGGGTTACTGAACATCTAAAAGGTAAGTTACATCAATCTGGCATCTCCAACTTCTGTGTAACATTTTCTATAATGTTTGGGCAAAAACCAAATGCATTTAAAGAAAATCCCAATTTACATATATGTTTTTGCTCTTTAAGAAATGGGTCTGGAAGCCTGGCATTGTGGCACATGCCTTTAATCCCAGCACTCGGGAGGCAGAGGCAGGTGGATTTCTGAGTTCAAGGCCAGCCTGGTCTACAGAGTGAGTTCCAGGACAGCCAGGGCTACACAGAGAAACCCTGTCTCGAAAAACCAAAAAAAAAAAAAAAAAAAAAAAAAAAAAGAAAAGAAAAAAGAAAGAAGGAAGGAAGGAAGGAAGGAAGGAAGGAAGGAAGGAAGAAATGGGTCTGGAATCTCAAGAAAATGCTCACATGCTCTCCAGAATTTGCATAAAACAAAACATTTGACTTCTGCAGAAGGGTGTAATGCCCAAGTAAGCAACCAAGCAAGCACAACCATCAGAGGCCCCATGGATTTTTATTCCTGATACCAAAGGGTCTTGTGCCTTGCTCTGAGTTGCCAGAGCTCAGCCTCATTTCCTTATATGATTGGCTAGTTTAAAGAGACCAGCTGATGAGCACAATGTAGTTTTCAGTCCCAAGTGCAACCTCAAACACATGTTTCAATTTAAAGAAATGCTAACCCTGAAGAAATTTGAATTTCTGCCAGTTGGCTTCTTTACCCTTTTTTATTAATAAAAATCTATCTTATTTAATCCTTTGATAGAGAAGACAGTACATTTATTTTTTTTAATACTGTTCACATTTTCTAAGCCAGTATTGGCACACACTGGCAAGAGCTTATACAATAGTGGCACAAATGTTGTGGGACTAACCAGCCACTCTGTAATTGGACATAAGACCCATTCCGTGAAACAGAACCTATCATGACACCTGATATCCAATACTGCTTGGGTAACTAAGAACTTGAAGCTAGATGGGTCATGGACCCCAGGAGAAACCAAAGACGATTGTTCTGCTAAAGAAACCTAGCAATAAAATAACTCCTGGCAGGCAGCATTCTGCAGTCCCCATAGAGCCCGTGCCTCATTCAGCCATCAGCAGAGAAGCTTCCTCTTGCCATAGCTAGGAACTAGCATGGAGACCCCCAACTGGACAGCGTGCAGAAAGTGACAGATTCTGGAACATTCAGTTCTAAACAGAACATCTTCAGCAAACCCCTCTCTACTCAGGGCTTAGGGAACTCTGCAGAAGATGAGGCAGAAGAATTGTAAGGGCCATAGGAGATGGAGGACGCCAAGGAAATAAGGTCAGGTCCAACATATGTATGACCTCACTGAAACTATGACAGCATACACAGGGCCTGCAGAGGTTCAAGCCAGATGAGGGTCCCAGTACTGAGAGGGGGAAGTGGACACGAGCTCTTGTTCCTAATCATGAAGCTTTCTCCAACTGCCATCAACTTGCAAAGGAAAAATTCATGTTTTCCAGTGGAGTCTCACTGAATACTAACTACACTTAAAGGTAGGTCCACATCCAGGAGTAGATGGCCAGCACACCATTAACTCAGTGGTGTTTATGACTTTTGTCCCTTGTTGCTTTGAGCTGTGGGTATGTGCACGTGTGCGTGTGTGTGTATGTGTGTGTGTGTCTGTGTGTGTATGTATGTCTGTGTGCATGTGTGTGCGTGTGTGTGTGTGTATGTGTGTGTGTCTGTGTGTGTGTTACTGGTCTTTTGCTTGTACATTATGTGCTCAATGCGAAAAAATGTAAAAACTGAAAAAAATTGTATTTTTATGGGTTTTGTTTTTATGTGTTTTTCTATTTTTAATCTTTTTAGTTTGCTTGCTTGTCTTATTTATTTATCTATCTATCTATTTGAGAGAGAGTTGAGTGAGTGGGGAAGCAGGGGAAGGTATGATCAGAATATATTGTATTCAAAAAAAAGGCAGGTGGATGTCTGTGAGTTTGAGGCCAGCCTGATCTACATTATGATTACTAGGCCAGCCAAGGCTACAGTATAGATTTGTCCAGATATGGCCTATTATTTGCTAGGTTTTCTTCGGAACAAAAAGAGATTAACAAGAAGGTCAGTAATGGTCTCCCTACCTGACTCAGGGTGCTTTCAGGGAGGGAACTCTTGATTTTGGAGGGTTATCTCTTGAGAACTTCATATCTTAAGAGGTCATGGGTATAGATGGCCCCCATAATCAAGAAGTATCAAGCTTATAGAGGTATCTACCTTTGCAAACTCTGTCTACTCACCAGCTATACTTGTTGGCTTGAAAACTGGTGACTGCAATAAACTTGTGCCTGTAGTAAGGGGAGGTGGACGATCTAGCAAATTTTACTAATACTCTCCTTTTTATAAAGAGTTCTAGTTCTTGTCTCAAGTTCTAGAATTGATAACATTATATCATGGTTGATATCCTCTAAAGGTCATTTTCCTTTTTTTTTTTTTTTTTCCTCTTCAAATTTAGATCAGGCTCAAGTGCAGAGGGACAAAAAAAGTCTGACCTTTTCTTTTAAGATCCTATGTAGCTCAGGATAGTTTAATTCTTAAGGATATAAGCAAAGGGTATGTTAGGTTCATTAGAATCCATCTATAAGAGGAAATGAACATATGGGCCTGGAGAGATAGCTCAGCAGTAAAAAAAGCATTAGCTAAGAGAAGGCAGCACTGGTTTAATTCCCAACACCTCAACTATAACTCCAGTTCAAAAGAACTGCACCATCTCCTCTGGCCTCCTCCATCACCAGGCACACACTGAGTGCAAGACACCCCATACATGCACAATTTTAAAAATAAGAGAGATGGAATTATGTGCAATCCCTTTAGTTCTGAGTCTATTTTCTAGCCTGTATGTCCTGAGTTAGAGGAGATTGCTCTAGGTGTGGCCTAATACATCTCCCTGGGAGACCCCCCCACCCCCACTGAGTGTTGGGAATAGCCTTGTCTCAAGAGCCAGGCCCCTGCTATTTTCATTTGTAGTTTTAGTTGGCTTTAATTGATTGTCTTTGCATTTTGCCTGGTTAGTTCATATTTGCCTGCACAGGGCCCACCAGCCATTAAAAATCTCTGGAGTAAACTTAGGCCACAAGTGTCAGGGTGTCAATCAATTGATAATGATTAGATGGGGGAAATCTTAAGCTTCCAAGTGGGTTGAACCTTCAATATTCCCCTCAAATATTCCCTTGGTCCTTCCTTTCAAACTTATTATCTCTTTGTCCATATCACATTTCTCAGTCTAGGTAGGATGCAATCACATCAGGGCTTAGGGTGATATCCCATCAGAGACATTAAAGAGGAGCTATCTGTTGGACTGCCTTGCTTAGGAGAGCCTCTTCAAAATTTACCTTTTTTTTTTTTTAATCTTGAATTCAGTCTAGCAAGGAAAACATAAGCATAGAAAACAAAAACACTCCATGAGAACTCGAATGAAAGTAGTATTGGAATGTTCTTCTCTTAGCTGGTCCATGTCACATCACTGCAAGGGAATGTATAAGCCAAGGTAATCAAGGCATGATGAAGTAGAGAGAAGAGTGGGCAGCAAGGCTACCATCTCAAAGGGGATCATGCCTATTAGATTTTGGTCAACTTGATGCAAGCTAGAGTCATTTGGGAACAGGGAACCTGAACTGAAACAGTGCCTCAGTCATAGGACCTATAGGCAAGTCTGTGAGATGTTTTCTTGATTAATGATTGGTGTGAGATGTCCCAACCCACTGCCAGCCGTGGCATCCCTGGGCAGGTGGTCTTGAGTGCTGTAAGAAAGCAGACTGAGGAAGCCAGAGTCAGTGAGGAGCAAACCAGTAAACACCAATCTGGCATGGCCCTGCGAGTTCTTGCCTCCAGGCTCTGGCCTAGAGTTCCTGTCCAGACTTCCTCCCTCAGTGATTAAACATGACCTGAGAATTGTACAATGAAATAACCCTTTCCTTCCAGAGTTTCTCTAGGTCATGATATTTTATCACAGCAATAGAAAGCAATCTAGGATAGTGATAGATATACTATTTTAGTCAAAGTAAAAGCAGGACTGGAAACATTGGGTGGAGAGAACAAATATTAGTCTCTCTCTTGTCTGAATAGGCTGATCCTGTTGCCACAGCCCTCTCATGGTGGTGCTTGTCCAACATTCAGCAAATTATTTTTTTGAGTCCCAGGCAGGATCTGTATCTTAACCTAGATACCCAACAGGCTATGGAGTTGAAGCCAGATATTAATCAACGCACCTGGGGTTGTCTCTTTTTTTCTTAGTGATGGGAAAAAAAAAACTGGAACAGAGAAGCTAGTTGAATCAGCCTACATGTCCCCCATCAGTCCCACTAGCTCATTTATCTTTGAGGCAAAGGCCATTTAAGGGAGGGAGTGAGACTCTGGCTTCTAGTTGATGTCTCTGAAACTTCAAGAAAGGAATGACTAAAGTGGCATTTCCTTGGAAGCAGGTAAGATACAAAGAGATATACTTCAGGGGCCCTCAAGCAATGGCCTTAACATTTTAATGGGAGTCCAGGAGAGGACAGAAGAGCCAAAAATAGGTCTCCAGGATCTATAAGGAATGTGTGCCATGGTGCTTTCCAGCTGTTATGATTGTATGAAAGTCTTCAAGATAGATGGGAAAGACTGAAGCCTGGAGGTGAGGCCTCAGGACTCATTGTCCTTCAGAAAGACTGCCGACACATCTGTTGAGCCTTCTAATGGCTCCTCTTGTAAGTCATACAGGATCTAAGGCCAGGTCTCTCTCTACTTTGTGAATTGTCAAAGAGTTGTTAGAAGTGACTTTCCATTACGCAATGGAAGCACATTCTTGGGTTGGGCTCAATCCCTTGTTTGGAAAGGACCTCATCTAGCAGGTTTGGTCTGCACAGTGGTCAAGAGTTTCCTATGCTGCTTACCCTACCCCACCTTTTCTGTTCCCAATTAGAGAAAACTTCATAGCAACTTGGACCAAATCATCCAATGATCTTCCTAGTTTAACCACTGGGGTTTGGTGCTGAGCTTTCTGTGAATGCTGAGGCAGACTAGATCAAGAACGCAGAGTTTGTGACTCCTGCTAATTGATCAGAAAATCCAATTACAATTAAAAGAGTTTGATTAGATGCTAGCTGGACCAACAATCTGAACCAAATTTGGGATTTTCATGAAAGAGGGGTATCGTGGTTTGTATATACTTGATCTATGGGAAGTAGCACTATTAAGAGGTGTGGCCTTGTTGGAGGAAGTGAGTCACACTGTGGGGTGGGCTATGAGATCCTATGCTTAAACTCAACCCAGGGAAGAAGAGACAGTTTCTTCCTGCCTGCCTTTGAATCAAGATGTAGACTCTTGGTTCTTCCAGCACCATGTCTGCGTGCAAGGTGAGATGCTTCCTGCTATAATAATGGACTGAACCTCTGAACCTGTAAGCCAGTCCCAGTTAAATGTTGTCCTTTATAAGAGTTGCCTTGATCATGATGTCTGTTCATAGCAATAAAACCCTAACACAAGGGGTGTGGGTAAGAATTTTTAAAGGAGAAAATCACATGGAGACCTTCAATATCTGTGCAAATAAGGAAAAATAATTTTGTTCTGCCAAGTTCACTGATTAAAGAAACTCAAAATAATCTTTGGGTATCTGTGTAAGCATGTTCCAGAGGCAAAAAATAATCAGGCATATAGCAAGTATGTAGTCACCACTGTACATTTTTGAGTGGGTGTCACAGTCAGGGCCACTGGGAACTTGTCTTCCAAGGACTGGAGTCAGAGACAAATGGCTGATGGGTATCAAGATGGATGCCTAGCATAAAAGGGAGTTTCTTTAGCTATCACAAATGTCTGAAGAACAGATCTCAGACCAGTGTTCCTGATTCTGTCATGCCATATCTGACGATATAGCTCTTTCAAGCCTATGGAGGAAAATTACTCTCAGTTCCTTTTCCCTCCAGACATATTGTCACAAGTTAGACATGGTTAATGGTCTCTATTCTATTCTCTTATCCCTTCTATAATGTAATATAAGAAATGACACCGGGCAGTGGTGGTGCAGCCTTTAATCCCAGCACTTGGGAGGCAGAGGCAGGTGGATCTCTGAATTTGAGACTAATATGGTCTACAGAGTGAGTTCCAGGACAGCGAGAGCTACACTGAGACACTGTCTCAAAAAACAAACAACAAACAACAGAAATGACTCATCTCCAGTCCCCATAGGTACTGGAGTGGTTCATGGTAGTTCCCAACTGGTATCTTCAAAGGCAATTTGCCTGCTGGCCCATGGGGACATTGCCATGCTCCTAGACAGCCACTGGAGAGATGGGACTGATAGTTGTTTGAACATATTGGCCAGGATTATCAGTGCAACTTCTTAGTTCTTTGAGCTTAAATAGAGAAAAATGAGATATGTTTTTGTTTGGGCCCCATTGTGAGGAGTGAGGACCCAGAGCAAGGAGGAGGGTTATAGCTTGCTTGGGGGTGGGGTGGGGGGAGTCCCTGGATACAGTGCAAGGAGGATACAAATTGTAGGTGAGTTAGTCAGCAGGTGCTCCCTAAAGGGACAGAAATAACCCACATTGGGATTGCCACGAGTCCCTTCTGGTACTGAGATTGACTGTACAGAAAGGACAAGTGACCCGAGGAGGACAGACAGCCTCTTAAGTCTCCATGACTGGCCTCCTGAGGACACAGTCATTAGAAGACACTTAATAGTTTCTGTTAATAAGAAAGAAAAAGAAAATCTGCTTGGGAGATCAGCTGAGATTCATTTAAGAAGTGGGGAGGGGTATAAAAGATCTCAAGTTGGTAGACCTTAAATTCTTGTAGTTCATTATGAGAGAGAAAGAGAAAAAGAATCTGCCGTGAGTTCTGCTGTGCTGATCAGTTTTCCTCTTCAGATCTGGAACCCACAGAGAGAATGCTGGACACTCCTGGTTCTTCCTCCTTATCCCATGTCAGTGAGGCTCAATTGTTTCTGACCTTGGAGGCAAAGAGGGTTCAATAGAGTATCCTAGGTAAGTGAGCAGCGCAGGCCCATGTTGAGTGTCAAGACACCACTGGATGGCTGCTGCATTCTTATACACCAGCCGTCAGCTGATAAAACAGGAAAAGGATTGAGGGCAAAGTCAAAGAAAAGTTATTGGCAAGTACTACACACTCCTCCGGCTGAGGAAGGTTTCTCCGATTTAGACCATGGCTTTAAATGTGGGTAGGCTCTATTCTTTTATTAGATTTTTTTCCTCTCTCCTATTGGTCCTAAGATGCTCATGTGTTCCCTGACCCAAGCACTGGCCCCCTGTCCCGCACCCCAGCGTGATACAGGAATTGGGTCTTCCACTTTTGTTCAGAAACATGGAAAAATTATATGGTTGCATAAACAGCTGCTGATTGGTTGGGTTATAATACCAACCCTTCACATCTACTAGTCCCCCTCTTCCTTTCTGGTGTAATGGTGAGACAGAGACTTATTTTTGGGGAAATGAAAACTTATTGCAGGGAACAACAGCAACAAAAAAAAAAGCACACAAGAGAAGGAGAGGGTTACCACTTTTCCTTTTTCTTTTCCTAGGGCTTTATGGCCTCAATGTGACACTCACCTTGACTGCCCTGTGTGTGGACCTTTTACTGCGCAAAGGCCCTTATTAGTGGCTAGGGTCAGTCTGCTAACCTAGATTCAGGAAGATCTAAGGCTTACTGTGTTTCTCACCAGTGGCCAGATCTGTTCTTGCCCCCACCCCCACCCCATACCCCCCACCCCCTGAGCCCTTCACCTCTCTAGTTCGCTTGTATTATCCAGCACAAAAGAACCCTGCAGCCTGGATCTGAGCCACAGGCCTGAAGAAACTATTCTGTCATGAGAGCCTTCCTCCACTCCAACTCACACCCTCCAGCACCCACCTTAGCAACTAACACAGGTGCCCATATCCCAATGCCCTCGTGGTGATTCCTCTTCCTCCATGGGCTGAATTTAGCCCCTATCTACCCACTCAGAAGTCAGATGCCTCTTAGTCTATCTGTCATATCTAAACTGTGCTTAAAGCTACTGCCTCCTTTAACTGGAAGCCTTTGTGGTAGCTGTGTAATTATTCTAAATGACCCCTTGGACATACTCTTTCTCCCTGTCCCTGAGATTTTCAGTCATTCTGGTTGGTCACTGGCTGCTTATTCCAAGAAAGTATATCCATGAAAACATTCATGTTGCCTGGTAGTAAGACCCGTGGAGAAATTCTTCATGGGCCAAGGAAAGAAGAGAGCAGTTGCCTGCATCATTGGTGTTATTGTAAACTTTGGGTTTGTAAGTGAGGCATGTACACTTGTTTTTTGAACAGTCCTGGCATGGCCTTATTAAAATCTTATTAATGCCAAGATAACCCATGACTACCTTGGGCTCCAACAATGGTAACAACAAGGCACACCCGCCAACCCCCAGAGCCTAGCCTCCCTTTGGTCCCCTGGGCAAGGCTATTCATCTCAGTCAGTGGGTGAATGTTTGCTGAGCCCAGACCTCCACCTGTTGCTATGAGGATATGAGACAGTATGAAGCTCAGTATCAAAGAGTAGAAGCCATGTGATGAGGTCTACTCAGAGCCCATGTATAGATGGCAGATTCAATAGTGCTCTCCCAACTTCCACCGTCACATCCCAAATGTGCAACTTCTGTCACCCCTGAGCATCAACACCCTGTCCTCATGTCACCAGCCTTAGCCCTCAGCCTCAACACTGTTTAGAATTGGTGTACCTTGCATCTACCCATTTGGGGGAAACAGAGAAAATGACAAGCCAAGTATGCATGAGTGCCTGGCTGGAGACTTTGACTGCACACTAGCACACTAGATTGGTTGTAAGGACTTGAAAGCCAAAGCATCCCTATCTGGAAAGTACCATTTGTTGGAAACAGAATCCTGGTACCTATAGTTTGAGTCCTCCTAGCATCTCATGGGGGTTATGCTTAGCATCTTACTTTTACATCCCATAGGATATTTTTTTTCAGGAGCTATATAGCCTGCCTGGCCTAGTGGAGAGGTAAATCATGTTTAGAAGTAGCAACAGGTGCCTGCTGGCTATCAGGGCCAGAAGTTCCAGACTGCAGGAAGAAAGCAGGTGTTCAGCAGTAGCCACATTGTGTAGGTTAGGCCTATTTTATCATTCAGTTACAGATTACTATCTGCAGAGAGAACTGTTGGCCCCTGACTTTGCAACCATGCAAGTTTCTAGCCACCCAGGGCTTTTCTCTTCACAGCACATTCTTGCAGTACTTATAGGCTGTCTATATAATTCACAGTAAATATCTGAGAAGGACTCCCCATCAACAAGCCAGCCCAGCATAATGGCTGGGCCTATAAATCAGACTTTACAATCCTCTACCTGCTCTGAAGGCCTGTCCACTGTATCATCCATCCTTCCCCAAGATATAGAAGTGAGGCAAAGGAGGTTTGCTCTGCCTACCTTGCTTCTTGGTAAGTGTGATTCCTTCTTGTCCCCAGATGCTGAAGCATAAAACATGAGTCATCAAACAACTTCAACAAATGGCACGACACAACCACGGTCAAGCTGGGGGCAGCCCAGGACTCCATTGCTTAGTAGAAAAGTTGCAGTGGGAAAGTCACCATGCACACCTCAGATCCAAGCTTCTTGTAGCAACTGGGAGAGAGCCAGAGCCTGCTGAAGCAGAGAGACATGATGCACTGCCGTGAACTCTTTCAGAGGAGGTAGGACCCCAGGTGAGGAGAAGGAAGAAGAGGAAGGAAACCTAGTAGGTCTTCTTTGCCCAGGACCTTTATCCTTTATGTCTTCCGGTCCTCTTCAAGGCTCTCGGTCACAGCCATGGAGGAAAAACACCTCAGAATATTGTGCAAACTGAAACAGTTTGATCGGTCCTTAATCCATCTTGTACTTCTGTGCTGTTCCTCTAAGCTGTGTGTCCCAAGCATTCTGTCACTTATATCTCCCCATAAACCTTCCTTTCTGTGGTGGCTGTCCACCTAGTAGGTGGAAAAATTAATTTGTCAGGGTAGTGTGCTGCCTGGAATTTCATTGTCTTTAGGGATGTGCTCAGCCTCAGGCAGTCCTACCTACCCTGGATTCCTGGGTATCCCTGACTTTCCCCTCAGAAAGCTATTAGCTTCCCCCTGAGATGTAGTCTCTGGATAGGAGGAGGTTTGGGGACTTGAAATCTTCTCAGAGCATTTGCTGGAGTGTTGTGTAGCTGATTCCCAAAGAAGGCCAGGATGCAATTTCCCCAACTCAAGTTCTTAGGAAATACTACTGGTTTTGTTGGATGCTGGACCTCATGTGGGATCACTGTTCTCAAGCACACATTTAGGGAAATGCTGTACTAAGTGTGGCAGTCTGATCTTCCAGATTGCCTTGGTGCCTGGAGCCCCATAGTTAGGAGAACTAACCAAAAGACCTATGCCTTTGGCCAGTTGCCCAGGTTGTAAGGACATATATGCAAAATGAGAAGGTTGAAGAGTCAATCTGGAAAATGGAGCAGATGCTGCCAAAAAAAGAACACTTGCCATGGGATGTAGGATATCCAATGGAAGTTTCTGGAAATCCTATGACAGTAGTGCAAGGTGCTGTATCAAGATAGAACACGCTGTCTGCCATATGTAGACAGGCAACCTTGAGCAAGAAGTCATGAGCTTTGCACCATGTGGACTTTTGAAAAAAGATTTTCTTTGATAAGTGCTGAGATACTGACTTAGTGTTCTATGGAACTAAGAAGAACAAGAGAAGTCTAGGAAGGGAGTGAGCATCATTTCTATTGCTCTTGCTCACCCACAGCACTTAAGTAACTCTTGGGTGTTTCTCAATGTGTGGATGCCTATAATGGAAAGGTTTCCTACGAAAGAGTATCTGTGTGATTTATTTTTCTATCATGTGTGTATGTGTGTGTGTCTGAGACAAGTTCTCACTATGTCTCCCAGACTAGATTCAAACTCTTGAGCTCAAGAAATCTTCCTGCCTCAGATTCCTGAGTAGCTAGGACCACAGGTGTGCATCACTCCACCTGACTTCAGGGTCTGACAGGAGGCAGCGGATCCATAGAAAATAGGCAGATCCTTGTTCCATACATGTTGCAGACCACTTCTTTACCCAGCTTAGAGGCAAACCACCAAGAACTGACCAAAGCCATAGCCTAGAATAAGAATAAGGACCTGCTATGGGAGCTAGAACCACTGCAGTCACAACTGACAGATCCAGGGAACCGAACGAACTTCAGCATGTTCAAATATCAGTACTGGCAGAGAAATACAAAGAGGTCCAGGCATGTAAACATCAAATGCAAGCTCACAATGAACCGGCATCACCACATTATTTGAGTCAGACAAGCTGCAGACAGAGATGGAGAATCAAAGATAATGTGGCAATGACCCTGGGATGACCAAATGGAAGATTCTGGAAATTTGTCCAACAGCAGTGCAAGATACTGTTCTGGGGACTGAAGAAAGCCCCAGCCTCACCCAGAGGTGTATATGGCCCAGTACAAAGATTGGGACTTTCAGAAGGGTAATATGATTGTTGTAAATTGTGACAGCATGTGGTACAGTTGTCTACAGGCAGCTGTGGGCCTGTGTCTGTTGGGAGCATCACAATTGGCCATGTGTCTAGGTAAGGAGGCAGTGACCATAGTTCCTACCTTCTTTCCCCTAGTTGATACTTCCCGGCCTCTTGGCTTTAGAGTTTTCCATTGTGTTTCCTGTCTAAGCATTCGGAGTTTGTGCTGTATTGAAGTCAAGGTCACATTTCTTTGAAGGTGTCCCAAGAGAGAGAGAGCAACATACGGGAAGTATATTTATTTACTGAGCATCTATTGTGCCAGTTCCTTAGGTCCCTAAGCAAAAAAGTTTGGAAAAGGCCCCAGTAAGTATATGAACCCCATGAGGGGTACTGGGTCAAAGATTAAGATAACTGGTGACAGGAAAAAGTGATGTCCAGGGCCCTAGCAAGGGTTGAGATTGGGTGGGCCAGGCCCTCAACATGAGAAGAGGATTCTCAAGAACAAATGCCATCTGAGCTGAAACTTGAAGCAGGCTTGGGGGTTCTGAGGAAGACCAAGGAAGTAAAACTATTTGGGAGTCAGGAAAGTACAAGGCAGAGCCAGACACACATGAGAAGGGTAAGCGCACTCTGGGAAAACAAAGAAAACCAAAACAACCCAAAACCAAAAGAACCAAAAAAAAAAAAAAAAAAAAAACCCTCCTGAAAAAACAAAACAAAAACAAAACAAAACAAAACAAAACAAAACAAAACAAAACAAAACAAAACAGTGTGACTGGGTAGGTGATCCCCTGGCTGGGCAGGCTCCAGCTGGCAGTGGACATTAAAGACAGTGGGGCCTGCGAAGACTTGAACAAGAAGGCTTTGGAAACCCTTTGAAAACATTATGTTAGAGCTGAAGGAAGCCATGTAGGGGACAGATCTGGCCATCTATGAGCATAACCTGATCGCTGTGCATGTGTGTGTCCATAACAAGATTGCTACCGATTGTCACAGTATCAGGTATGGCTACCCTTTAGGTAGGTTATGTGCCCTTCCCACGTCTCCCCTACCCTTCCTCTGGTTGGAGACAATCCATCAAGAGAGTGAGTGAGTCCACAAGCAAACTACATTCTGAATTGAAAGTGGGGCTGCTGTGGCTGGAAAGAGCTGAATGGATGGCCAGGCTGGAGAAAAACTGGCCAAGAAATGCAAAGCATCGCTGGGCAGTGTGTGCAGAAAATGCCACCCAGTGAGCAGCTAGCCAGACCAAGTCCTCACAGAGCTGGACAAACTGCAGACAAGAAAGAGCAGAGCTAACCAAGTTCTATCTCAAGAGAAGAACATCTGAAAAAAGTCAGCCAGTGAGGAGATGGAGGTGTTGAGCTCTAGGCAGTCCTCAGCGGCAGGGCTGTGTGAGAAGGCCCGAGTGAGGGCAGGAGCTTCTTATTGTTGGCCGTGAGGCCTTCCCTAGGTCTCTTCTGACCTTGTATTTCATGCCTAGTATGGGTTCCAGAGGGGAAGTGGCTGAGTGTTCAGTCATGGTCCTGGACTTCCAGGAAGATCATTAGAGGACACAATTGCTTAGTATATGGAAACCTATACTCCAGTAATCATAGGCTGTCTTGTGCTGAGTGAAAGTCACTGACTGATATCTCAAACTGACTCTCTGTGATCAAGATGCCAAGGCTCAGCTCTTGGCTTTACAGATTTCATGGCCCAGCGGGTTCAAAAGTTCACTTCAAGAGGCATTGTATACTGGCCTCCTGTGCTCTCGGTAGGTCTCCTCTTCTTTGATAGAGATGTTCCAGGCTTTTGCTGGTACCATGACTTGAGAACCAGCCTCTGGAGGCCAGCATACAGTGCCTGCATCCTTTTTTAATACTTCTACACAAGAGAAAGTTTAAGAGAGGTGAGGCCCTAGGGAAGGAGAGACCCCCTGTCTCAGAGACTTCCCTTCAAGTCTCCAACCTTGATGGGAAGTTATATGGCACAGTTAAGGACAACTGCAGGAGACACAGCACTCCATATGATGTCCCGAGGAATCGGAGATCTTAACAGTCGCCATGTGGCCTTTATTATGCCATGCACTGTCTCAACCTTCATTCCAGCTCTGTAGGCCTTGTTGGAGATACTGAGGCACAAAGAGGTTGAGAAACTTGCCTTAGGTCATACAGTCAGCAGCAGGGCCAGGGTCTTCACTGCTTTCCTAGGACGCCTGTCAGGGGTGATAAGAAGGTGGCTATCCTTAGAGAGCAGTGCGGAGCCAAGAAGGGTAGCAGTATCTTTAGAATGGGTCAGGTGTGCTGATCCTCAGTGGCTACTTCAAGAGGAAGTCACAGGAGAAGGAGCTATCCATTAGGGCCTGGGACTTGTCCTTGAACCAGGAACCTCAGCTAGTCTCAATGAGGGACACAGAGTCTGAAGCATATATGACTGGTCCTTAGGACAGTGCTAGTTGCCTTTGCAGCTAGGAAGCACAGTCCTAGTCTGTCAAGGTAGTTTCTGTGCTGACTGGCTAATGTCAAGGTCAGAGGCCAGGGGTTAGCAGCTCTAGTAATGCTGTCTGTGACACGGAGGAGGCGGGGTTGCCATTAGGGAGTTGGCATGGCACAGCACTGTGACCCAGTGCACTGGTAATGTTGGTGCAGTCAGCAACTCCTGCAGAGTGAGAGGCAATCTCAATTAGGACAATGATGCAGTTAGGATAACAATGGGAGCTCAAATATTTCACTGCAGGCCCAGAGCTTCAGGCAGCTTGCTGGAGCTGACACCCTCTCCTCTTCTGCCATTCCAGTATCATCGCCCGATGGTATGTGTTTCTACAGTGGCTACCACTGACTGTTGGTGAACTAGGGTTCTAAATAGTCTTTCCATGGGCTTAATTCTAGAAGTCTATTTTAGACTTTCCTGTGCCAAGACAAATAGCTATCCACACAGGCAGCTGGCTCTCTGGCTGTGCAGATGTTCCTTTCAAACATTTTATCTACAAAGTTCTAGTATTCCAACACTGTGCTACTTCTGGGTATAGGTTGGAACCTGAGTCAAGATCTTTGACTCTAGGAGAATGCCTGGAGGGGGAAAAAAGCCTCTCTTAGCTATCTCCATGTGAAAGAAGAGGGAAACCTCAGCTTGCACATCTATAAAAAGACCTAGACAAACCTCTGAGCCCAGACAGACAGGGCACTGTGATTCTCCCTGGGAGGCAAGGTTCCCTTGGATTGAGTCCTAGACCTTATAGCTGAGTAGCACGGTAAAGAAAATGTTACCCAGGTAGGCAATGTGTTAAAGAGGCTTTGGTACCACAGAAGAGCCGAGAAGACAAACTGGGGTGACTCAGTATAAAAAGGATTTTGAGTGAGCTTTGTAATCTTGTTGGGGGATCTGAACCATCAAGAACACCATCCTATTTGCTAGGAAGCATTAGCAGCTTGCTGTTTGTGGTTGACAGTGGACCAGGAACATGGCTCTGAAGCATCTCTAGGTCATGTTAGTGGCCTAAGGCACGGCAGCTGAAATCTCTTCACTGCTTAACTTTCTTGCCAGGGCATGCTAAGAGGCTCAATTACTTCCTTAGGAAAAACAAGGCTGAGGTATCTTTGGACTGAAGAGAGTCTCCAGGAACCCCTCTGAATCTGTGTGCTAATTTTGGATCCAGAAGAAGGCCCTATGGGTTTAAATCAAACACAAAGTGTGCTGTGAACCTACACACAAAGCACAATTGCCCCCAAGTAATGCAATACCCCAAAGCATTTTGGGAAGACGAGGTAAACACTACAAATACCCAAAGGTGCATCAGAGCTATCCCCCAACTCCGATCCAGTTTCTATCTGGATTTTTGGGTTTCACTTCCACATGGGACTACTCTAGGAAAATCACATAGACCCAGGGGTACCCTGCCTGAATGAATGCCCCTCATTGGCTATTTTCAAGAAATCAACTCTTTGTCAGGGATGCGTGGGGCTATTCTTTTTCCTTGTGCCTCACAGCTCTCCTGTTGTGCCATCCTGGCCATCCAGGGAAGAAACCCAGGGCATTCCTGTTCTTCCAGCCTTGGCTCCTAGGAATATGGGTTTGAGTGGGTAGAGATCAGCCCTGCTGAGAAGACATTTAGACCATGTCCTAAGTTGACTGCTGAATATCATACATGCTACAACTAAAACATCATCTTAAGTTCTAACTTAATTTTTGTTTCTCAATGAAGATATCAAAAAGTAGGAGAAATGATAACAGAAAGTGCTCTTGGTGAGCTTCCTCCCAAGGCTGCCTGCCTGAGAGATCCACAGAGCCAAGGTGTGGTTTCCTCAGTAACTCTGTAAGCCAGCCTGGGAAGTTTGAGGGGTTCTGGTTGTGCCCAGGGCACATCCCATAGGAACCAGCTGTATTTGCTGCTCCCAGGACAGAGTTCCCTTCCAGTACTAGATCTTTTTTCTTACTAGGGAGTCAGTAATGAGGGGTCCTTCCTGTGACCTAGAAGGAATCGCCTAACTCCATCGTCTCCGGAACCCCATCCATGAAGACAAGGAGTGCTTTTATTTAGGGTGTAGAAAAGCCCAGAAATGGTCCCAAGGAGAGCATGCACCTTGTATGGCATTGAAGGCTTCATGGAGTTCACTGCGGAACACATGGGAGGTGTCATCAGACTGCTTCCAGCTCAGGCTGCTTGGCCTGCGAGCCGGAGTCACTGACATTCAGTGGGAAGGTAGCGATTCTCAGACTCAGTCTGGTCTGGGCCTGGCTGAGGTCGATTTCTGGGAATAGCTACGAAGGGATGAGCGAGCCAGTTACATTCTCAGTGTGCAGGCAGGCAGGAAGCTTAAGTGTTTGCCTCAGCACCCCAACTAGGTCCACTGTCTCATACTCTGCCCTGTGCACTGAAGACACCATTAGCCACCCTCGGCCCCACCTGCTTCTTCGAGAGACTCTTCCCATATCCTTCGTGCACCACGATGGGACTTCTGCTTCAGCAGGTAGGCCCATTAGGCTGAATAGAAGCACAACTCTTGACTTTTTTTTAATGACTAAGACAAGAATGTTGTGTATTTATAATAACATTTCTCTGCCTAGACTATTCTGTCCAGTCTAGCAAAGAATAATCCTTGGCTAGGAGACAGTTTATGTCAAATGTTTCTCTCTGGACTCATGGCCACCATAGCCTGAGTCATAGGTGGTTTTGGGTTTTGTTTTTTGTTTGTTTGTTTTTGTGTGTGTGTGTGTTTGCTTTTTCTGAAGCTAGAATTTTTAGACTGTAAGGTACTAGATACCTGTTGTGGGGCACCCAGACAATATAAAAGAATAAAAAGAGTCAAAGGGAAGAAGTTACCTCCCAGAACCCTTCAAAAGAAAAAAAAAAGGAGAAAAAAACCCAAAAAACCCTTCTTAGTAGAGGTGCTGTACGGACCTGCCCAGATCTTTCTCAGGGTAAGCAAACATATCTTTTTATACAAACACTGGATTATAGTGTGTGTACTGTGCTTGGCTCTTGTTTTTTAAAAGGCAAAACTTAGTTTCTGTGAACTTACTGCAGTAAGAGTATCACTATGGCAATGTTTTGGTGTCTCAAAAGGTGAGAGACAGAAAGTCTAGAGCTTTGGGGGTCTGGGTCTGGCTTCAACTGCGTGTCTGGCAAAGGTCTGAAGAGTGTGGTTTAGAATTGGTCAGCAGAGGCAGTGCTGGCGTGGGTCTGGGTAAGCAAATGGTGTGCTCAGGTGTGTGAGCCAATGACCTGAAGAAATGGCCTCACTGTTCCTCTCCTGTTCACACCTGACAGGATCTTGTTCTTGTGTGCAGATCCCTGTTTTCATGCGATGTGATGTTTTTTCTGCTTAAATAATTCTCCGCAGTCTTTCCTACTGGGTAGGTCTTGGACAATGACTTTGCTCAGCCTTTAGTTATTGGAAAGCTGCTCTCTTCATTCTCTTAAGAGATCATTTCAGGGCCTGGAGAGATGGCTTAGAAGAGCACGCACTGCTCTCACTGGAGACATGGATTTGGCTCTCAGAACCCATGTTGAGTGACTCATGGCTGCCTGTAACTCCAGCTGCAGCAAATCTGACACATTTATCCATGGGCATCTGCACTCACATGCATATACTCACAGAAAGGCACACACATACACATACCGGAAAATTTAAAAATCTTTCTCAAAAATAAAATCACCTAAGTAAATTTTGCTGTTAGGTTTTCTTTGTAGGTATTTTAAAACCAACAACTATTTCTTAAGCCACCTCTGATGACAGCACATAGCTGTGTATCCCCATAGAATTTCAGTGTTTAGCTTGAGAGTCTGCGCCTGGTGACTCTTAAAGCAGTAAGTTACTAGAAGTTTCTACCCATGACTTTCTATCCACCTCCATTGAGATAAAGCTCATGTCATGAAATCAGGCGCCTCCGAGTTACAGCCCAGGCACACTGTATACATTCACAGCATCTGTAGCCCATCATCTCTGGCTGGTCACAAAACGTCTCCACCTTCCACCCCAGGCCCATGCCCCCATCCCAGGCCTTAGCAACCATAAATTTTCAGGCCCTAATTGGGTTTACCAATTTTGGGTAGTTCAAATAATGGAACTGTATACATTTTGTTGTCTGGCCTCTTTTACATTTTAGAAGTCCATATGCATTGTGGCATTTATACCTCATTTTTAAGGTCCATTGTGTGGGTATAACCCACATCCATCTACCAACAGGTGATCTGGTGCCACCTTTTTACTCCAGAGTATAGTGCTGCAGTCAATGAGCATGCCCCCTCCCCATACAGATTTCATTCCAAAACAGACAGTGGAATGAAGTAGTTTACATTTGCTGTAACCTGCATGGGAGAGGTCCAGAGTACATATCTATCAAGAAAGTAAGCTCTGAATGTCTTAGCTGACTGTCTCCCCTCCCCTACACCTACCAGGACAGAGTACAAGGACAGATTGACGGGCTGGAGGAGAAAAGGTGCAGTCAAAGTCAGGTGGGGATAGCAGGGAGGTTTTTTTGTTTTTGTTTTGTTTTTGTTTTTGTTTTTTGTAGGCTGCAGTTTTTAAGATCACTGCAATAACAGAATGAAAAACATTCCAGGCCATTCTATAGCTTGTGCTCACAAAAAGCACCCTGTGGTGTATACCCACAAGAACTGAATTTCATTCAGCCATGAAGGCGAATGCAATTATGTCATTTTCAGGACAATGCATGGGACTGGACACCATCATGTTAAGTGAAATAAGCCAGACACAGGAAGACAAATGTCTTCTCTTATATGCAGAATCTCTGTGTGTTTGTGTATATACATAGAGATACACATGCACATATTATGTATATTAACACATATAAATATATATATGTGTGTGTGACATAAAAGCAGATGGGGCACCATTTGAGAGGAATAAAGGGACCAGGGAAACAGAGGGAAGAGGGTAATGGGGAGTAGGTGTTTAAGAATCAATCTGTCTACATTTATATACATGTACATGTACACACACACACATATATATATATATACACTAAAATGTCATAATGAAATGTGTGTGTGTGTGTGGTGTGTGTACTAATTAAAAAAATAACCCCAAATAAATTCCTAAAGTGATGCTTTAGGGCCACATACTGACCCCACTCTGTCCCAGGGGAGAGAGGCTCTTTTGTTGTGGCTTGGGAACCAGAATTAAGATTCTAGATCAAGGACAGAATTCAATGAGTCTTGGAGGATGTATGCTCTCTGTGCTAATCAGGGTAGCCTGACGAGAATGTCCTTTTACCACATCTTCAGGTCACAGTAGCCTGTGTGACATTTGCTCAGAGTGATTGGCTCCCAGCCCACCCCCCACCCCCACCCCGCCCCCTTCCTCCATAAGGGAACATGGTAAGTTCAGACTTAAGCATTCCTGAGGCTCACAGGCTGCCTCTCTCATCCTGGTGGAGAGGACTGAAGTTGCCTGGCTGGGATATTATTGCTGAGAAGTACAGCTAGCTTTCTTGGAAGGAACGGGTGGAGGAGGCCACGGGCCATGGGTGTGCTGGGGAGAACCATCTCTATTGCTTCAGGATACTACAAGAGAGACGTTTGAGGCTGGGGGCTAGAGGGAGTCGAAACTTTAAAACAACTCAATGGGCAGTGGGAAATGTCTCTTCATTATGTATTTTGTTTGAGTAGTCTGGGGATCAAACCTGAGTCTTCCTCAAAGCATGCTAGGTGAGTATTATTCCAGTCAGTTGCAGCACTGCCTTCATTGATGTCTTGTCTTCATGGGTTTTAGTTTCTTGTATCACTAAGGATGGAACAGCTGGTTCTAGGAGAATTTTCCAAGGTTTGACTTTTGGAGGAGTTTCACCTTCCTTTTCCGAAGATGTCTTTCTTGTTACGTCTCCCCAAGGCTCTTGGTGAATTTTCTTCTGTTACTGCAAAGACAGCATCTGGTCATCTTCTGAGTTGCAGGAAGTCTTGGGGTGTGTGCTTTGCATGTATTTGGGGCTTGGGGGTGGAGGGAGACCAACAACTGGCCACTACTAGTTCTTTGACTCTTTCTGTTAAACTCTTTTTCTTTTGAAGCTCCAAATGTTTTAGGCCATCAGGCATGGTGGTGAGTGCCTTTAATCTAGCACTATGTAGGCAGAGATGGGTGGATTTCTGGAGTTCCAGGTCATCTAGGGAGGCATAACGAGACCCTGCCATTGTATATGTGTGTGTGTGTGTGTTGGGAGCCGCCCCCACATTCGCCGTCACAAAATGGCGCTGACAGCTGTGTTCTAAGTGGTAAACAAATAATCTGCGCATGTGCCAAGAGTAATTTTCCACTACATGTACTCTGCCTTTACTCGGCCATGGGCTGCAGCCAATCAGGGAGTGATGCGTCCTAGACAAAGAATAATTCTCCTTAAAAGGGGACGGGGTTTCCGCCATTCTCTCTCTCGCTTGCGCTCTTGCGCTTTTGCTCTCTGGCGTGCTGGCGCTCTGGCTCCTAAAGATGTAAGCGGGGGGGGGGGGCCTTTCGTTTTTGGGGCTTGGGGCTTGCGCTCCTGGCTCCTGAAGATGTAAGCAATAAAGTTTTGCCGCAAAAGATTCTGGTTTGTTGTGTTCTTCCTGGCCGGTCGTGAAAACGCGTTTAAGATGTGTGTGTGTGTGTGTGTGTGTGTGTGTGTGTGTGTGTGTGTGTGTTTGTGTATGTATTCTGCCAACTCTTTGGTATTCTTTCTTTTGTGAGTCATTGTTTCTTTTCTTTGTGTATCAATTTTAGATGTTCTTTTTCCTTGTATACTTGTGTGTGTGTGTATGTGTGTGTGTGTGTGTGTGTGTGTGTGTGTGTGTGTGTGTTAGGGACAGACACCAGAGTATTTCCAATGTTAAGTTCTTTCACTAAACTACATCCCAACCCCACAATTAGATCATTGCTATTGATCTAGTCTTTGAACCTACTGATTGTCTCCTCATTTTCTGGCCCTCTGCTGTGATGAGTCTGCCAAATCAATTCATCTCAGATATTAAATTTATTACATCCAATATTTTTTGCTTGGTTTTCTTTCCCTGTCTGAGCTGCCAAAGAAGCTCTCTTCTAATCCTTTGCAAGGAGATTTTGTTTTGTTGTTTTTTTGAGACAGGGTTTCTCTGTGTAGCCCTGGTTGTCCTGAAAATCACTTTGTTGTCCTGGAACTCCAGAGACTAAAGGTGTGTGCTACTAATGCTAGGCTCAAGTGGATCACTTAACATATCCATCGCAAGCATATGTGTCTCTTGTCTGCTAGTTACAAGGTCTGTGTCACCTCTAAGTTCAATGTTATTATCTTTTGAAAGTAAAAAAAAATTGAAATTGTATTGTAGGTAATTTGTCAATAAATCTAAATGATTTTCTATACAGTTAAACATTTGAATTTTTAAAATGTTTATTGTGACCGTGTATGTATGCATATGGGAGTTGTACAGATGTGAGTGTGGGTTCCCTACAGAAGTCAGAGGTGTCGGGTGGGTCCCCTTGGAGCTAGTTTTAGGTAGTCATCATCCAGATGCAGGTGCAAGAAACCCACCTCCTACGCTCTGCAAAGGCAGTGCCTGCTCTTAACTTCTGAGCATCCCCTGAATTTCCAATGACAGTCATTTCCTTGTCATTTTCATTGGTCATCAATTTAGACTGGAAAATTGAAGGAACAGTATGTGTGTCCAGAGATGGGCACACCTCTTCTGTCAACTCTTAGTGTGGAGGTCTGGGATAGCTTCTCTCAGTGTGTTCCCTTCAGTAGATTGCAGGCTTAAAAGTCAGTAGAAGCAGACTGCTGTTAGCTTTGAGGGACACTGGGGGCCAAGAGCATCATTGTGCTCCTGTCTCACTGGCAGCCTTGTTTGGCCTGCACCATAGATAGGCTCTCTGTCCCTGCTTCCATGTCGCCTTTAGTGGTGGACAGCTATTGCTTCTTGCTTCTGTCCTGTGTTGGCAGTGGTACTGGGCTCCACTATTATCCCAGCTCTCCAGGTCTTGGGCAGGCCTCAAGTGTATGTCTTTGGCTTCTTGCCCACGGTAACCAATCTCTGCTTCCTGTTTGTGATTGGCCATGGGCAGGGCCACTTCCTGCTGTTCTTCCCAGGGTGGCAGACCCAAGTTTGGTATACGCATAGAATGTAGGGTTCAATTTTTTTTTCATTGCTGATTAGTATGCCCATATTTTTATGCGTTGTAGTTTACTTAGTGGTTCCCTTGCTGATGGATATGCCTGGCATGAGATGCTAGAATACTGATATTTAACATTGTACTTATATGTGACTATTTCTCTAAAATGTCCTGAAGGAGAATTTTAGGATAAATATCCACAGTTTAAATAAACACTAAATTTCAATTCAATAAGGTTTGCTTTTTTAAAAAAATATTTTTTACACCGCATATTCCATTCCCCGCCCCTCTCCACCCTCTGACTGACTGCTCCTACACCTCCTCCCTAACCCCCAACTTTCTGTCTGTATGTGAACACTCTCCATCTGACCTCTAAACTCTCCTGTCTCTTGAGGGTTAGGTGCATCATCTCTGAATGAACACAGACCCAGAAGTCCTCTACTGTATGTGTGTCAGGGGCCTCATATCAGCTGGTATATGCTGTTTGTTTGGTGGTCCAGTATTTGAGAGATCTCAGAGGTCCAGATTAATTGAGACTGCTGGTCCTCCTACAGAATTCCCCTTCTCCTCAGCTTCTTTCAGCCTCCCTAATTCAACAACAGGGCTCAGCTGCTTCAGTCCATTGGTTGGGTGTAAATATCTGCATCTGATTCAGCTGCTTTTTGGGTCTTTCTGAGGGCAGTACATGCTTCTCTTCATTCCCATGTAATTCTTTCATACAGGAACAATTATGGGTCACAGATGTGACTGTGGGATGGCTACCCCATCCCTCACTTGATTTCCTGTCTTTGTGCTGGAGGTGGGTTCTATAAATTCCCTCTCCCTACTGTCAGGCATTTCATCTAAGGTCCCTTCCTTTGATTCCTGAGAGTCTCTTACCTCCCAGGTCTCTGGTGCATTCTGGAGGGTCCCCGCAACCTCCTATTTCCTGAGCTGTTCCTCAAGTCTTCAGTTCTTTTCCCTCACCCAATACCAGATCAAATTCCCCTATCTCCCCCACTTGCCCCCCCTTCACAAACAAGGTTTGCTCTTTTTTTTTTTTAACCTCTTTTAAAAATGCACTTTTTGGCTGGGTGGTGGTGGCACACGCCTTTAATCCCAGCACTTGGGAGGCAGAGGCAGGCAGATTTCTGAGTTCGAGGCCAGCCTGGTCTACAGAGTGAGTTCCAGGACAGCCAGAACTACACAGAAAAACCCTGTCTTGAAAAAACCAAACAAAACAAAACAAAACAAAAAACCAAACCAAAAACAAAAATAAACAAACAAAAAACAGAGAGAGATAGATAGATAGAGGAAAGAGAGATTAAAAATGCACTTTTTAGTCTTAATTTTTAAAAGTTTTAATATTTTCATTCTAATATGTCAAATAATAAAGATCTCTGATTAACATGCACACAAAGAGAGGAAGTATGTGTAGGTTTTTTTCCCCCTCTATTTTCATTCCATGTCTTCAGCCTGTCTGATGTCCTTATCTCCCTTCTTGAAGATCTGAAGTCTCTTGTCGACCTCACTGGTACAGATAGAAGTTCCTGGTTTCCATCATTCCTTGTCCTCAACCATAGGCAAGAGCCCAGAGCCAGGACCCCACCCTCCACACACCCAGCCCCCTTTGCCTCTTTGCATCATGCCCTGAGTTCCCCCTGCTGCATTTCTGTGATGATGAAAGACAGATGCAGGTCTGATCAAACTCTTCCATGGTAGTATTTGTTATTTTTGTAGTATGGAGGATTGAACCCAGGACTGAGCGCACTAGACAAATGCTGTTCTACCACTGAGCTACACTCCCCAATGTTGCCACTCTCATTTTGAGTAGTGATTTTTTTTTTTTAATGTGTGTGTGCACACATATTTGGGTGCCTGCAGAAACCAGAAGGTGGCGTTAGATTCCCTAGAGCCAGAGTTACAGGTGGTTGGGGGCCATTTGTGTCTTCTGGAAAAGCAGCCAGTGCACTGAACTGCCAAGTCATCTCCCTAGCTCCAGTTATTCAAAAATTTAAAAGAAATCATAGTCTCACTTTATAGCATCTGAGAATATGTAGTGACACCTCATTTGGTTAGATTATCTTGTCAAACAGTCTGAATTACCTGGAATAATCGAAAGGAACTGGAAAAGAATACTTTTTAAGGCTTGAAGATGGACACCCCAAAGAACCCTCTCATTAGATGGGACATTGCATGTAGAAGCCCTCTCAGGCCCTTGGATGACCTTTGATTCTTGTGTTAATCACTGTCCGTGTGTCTCAGTTCCCACAGAGTTGGATGAGAGCTTGGCAAGGCTTGTTTCAGGTCCCCATTCTCTGCTCTACAACAGCACTGTAGACAGGATGCAGACTAGAGACACAGTTCAGCTCTATGGACTGTGGGTCCCCTGCCTGGTCACATCCAGCTTATGTGCAGCAGGAATGGCACAGTTTGGGAAGTCAGTTGTGGGCAGTGGCATTGAGCACATATGGCTGCCTCTATTTGGTCTAATGACAAGTTACTTAGTGCCTACTATATTTTGTCTATTCAGGGCCCATCATGTGCTAAGCATTGCATACATGTTACTGTAGCCCCACAATGTCTTTGAAAAATAACTGCCCTTTATTGTCATTTAATAAATCAAACCTAGGGGAATAAAGCTAACTTGATCCTAGATAATTTCTTAGGAAAGTAGGAGAGAACATGAAACTCCAAGGCTAGTATAGTTTTCCCATTTTCTAGCACTATGGTTTGGAAAAGAAACTGACGGAAGGGTGCCAGTTCCTAAAATGGGAGGCAAGGATCATGACTGGGGCCTCTAGGTGGGAGACCTCCACATGGACCCAGGTACTGTAAACAGAAGCCTAGGATTTTCTCTTCATTAGGGAGACTGTGGTAGACTTGCCTGTGCCCTGTCCTCTGCTGTAGGCTGGGGGGCGGGTTGTATTGAAAACCCACAGTTTTCTTAATCTCTAAAAATCTCAAAATCAGTTGTGAAGACAAGACATACCCACAGAAAATACAAAGTCACTATCAAGTTATGGTGCTTCTGTCTCCCGGTGAAAGGTCCTGTGTCCTTACTGGAGATGTAGGCAGTGGTGCAGGGTCTCTAGATGGCACCAAACCAAGCAGAAAAGATTCATAGTCTTTCCCCCACAGGCTCAGGCTCCTCTCAGACAAGGTCAGGTCAGGTCAGACTGTTTCCAGACTGGAAGCAGTAGAAGCCAATTGTCTTCTGCTTGGGCTCCTAGATACCCTTGACTTCATATTGAACCAAATTCCCACCCCAGGATTCAGGGAGCCATGGTATTGGTCTGGTCCAGCTTCCTTGAGAGGCATATATCCTTGGTTTTTCAGGTTGGAATCCATGGCCCCTAGGGCACTGTGTGCCCGCCTTCAGGCTCCTGAAAAACTAAAGATTCCCTCTGGTAGAGAAGCATTTAAGACTACTTGTGTATCTCTGCGTTCCCTACAAGTCAGGAAAATCAGCATATTAAAGTTTGGCAGGCTAATTCGTCTTAGACACCATTGTATCCTGGCAGCCACCATTGTATTCTGTTTCTGATAAGGGTATAAAAAGTCTAATTGCTTGCAACAAACTTTTTCAAAGTCTCCTCAGACTTGCTGACAACTCCCTCCAACACCAGCCTGGTTTTCAATCCCTCTGACCTTAGTCAGGAGACCCTGGCTAGGTAAGTGTAGTCTGGCACTTACACCAGGAGATGGGGGCAATCTGGGTAACATCCATCTATACTTGCCACTCCTGGACCTTGGACATCAATTGTTGCTTCTTCCCATTAAACACCTGCTGTGTGTCAGGCACAGAGGGACAAAAGTGAATACGACATAGTCCCCATCTTAAGAGGTTTGTAATCTTAGATATAGTGCAATACACCAGCAGTTGGCTGTCTTCCAAGGCCCAGCATCTGTCCAAGCCCCCACAGGCCTCATCTCCTCCATTTCATGGAGCTCTTCAGCTTGGCATATTCTGTCTGGGTTTAGAAGCTTCTTCCTCTCTCCCAGATGAAGGAGGCGCATTTCTATTCTAGGATTATTTTCCCTGCTGCTGTGTTTATTCTAGACATGGGACAAATAGCCAAAGTCCAAGGTGGTTAACCTTGGGGCTAGTGGGGGTGGGGTTCCCCCAGTTATTATTAACAATAACCCTTATTGGCATAAGATTCAGTTGTAGAGCCAGACAAAAGATGAGTAAAACACCTTAGAAACAAAAGGGCCAATAGAGTGGTTGGGGAATGATTGGTCCCCTCCACAAAACCCCCCATTTGTTATCATCCACTGTGGTGGGTTCCACAGCAGGTGTGGAAGGGCTGACATGGAGAGTGATAGTTGTTTGGCTGGGAAAGGCCAGAGGGTCTTACTGTTGCCTGAGTCTTGGTTAGTGGCAGCCGATGGAGCATTCCGACGCCCTTAGAAAGGCCCCCCTACCAGGGCAATGTTGACTTGTGTCTGTATTTAAAGTTGCATCAGGGTCCTCTAGTTGCAAGGTTTATATGAATGGGATACCTGACTATCATGACCAAAAAGAACAAAGGGAGTATAAGTCTTGAGTCTTCTGAGGAAGGGATGGGCGTGAGGAAGCAGGAAAACCAGATTCTCTTACTCCTTTTCCTTTTCCTGAGAGTGGGCATGGAATTTGACAACAATGACTTTATACAAGGGGGTACAAGATTTGGAGAGCTCCCAGCTGCAGGACCTAATGCTCATGTGTATTGAGATTTCACAGCTCATAAATGCTCCCCCTTTTCCCTCCCTGCTGTGCTGCCCCCTTCTTTTTCAGTCCCCAGTATTAAAATTTTTAAAGGTCTGTGTACTATTTGAGTTACAGGGCAACTATTGCCACAGAACTAGGCAGAACTGAAAGACCCCTGAAGAGGGAGACTCACTCAAGACTCACTCAAGTCTTGGGATGACGTGACCCCCCCCCCCCCTAGAACTCACAAGAGACAGTCCTTGCTGCAATCACATGAGATTTATTGATAGGAACCAGTGTGCTGGGGCAGACTCATATCCCATACAGAGGTAGAGGAGTTCGACCCCGAGTAGTGGGAGAAGGGGTATTTAAAGGAAAAAACCACAACCCAAGGGTGTAGGGAGGGCCTTATTGGAAAATTCCGAAAATACCAATGAAAAAAATCACAGGGGAAACTCCCTATTTCTTAAGATTGTTCTCAAGATTTTCATCTAACTTTTGTGGTCAGCCAGTTCTCAGAACAGGCTGTGGTCTGTCAAGTTCCTGGAACAGAGTTGCTTCAGGACCCAACTATTTTTCTTTCTTGGCTCCAACTTGGTCTAGGGGGTCAAACTTAAATTTTCTACCTTACAGAACTAGTTGAGGGCATCTGAGGCCCTGTGGACAAGGATGCGTGAATCCACAAAACATGGTGGTCCAATCCCACTCTTGGCCTTGCTGAAGTTCAGCTTTGGTAGTCTTGTCCATGTTTCCCTAAACACTTGGTATCAGCCCAGCAATCATATCCATGACTGGAAATACATGTGTAAGCACTTCAGTGGGTCAGGCTTGGGGATGCTAGTGTCAGCACCAGTAAATCCTACCTCTAAAGAGCCTTGTGAGTCATGAGACAGGTGGATGTGGTCAGTATTACCAAATTCCAGGATCTCCCAAGACACTGTTGGTCCTGGATGCACATTATTGTGGCATTCAGTGCCCCGCTGTCTATCAGCTTTCTTCTCCTCATCCCTGCTTCCTCGGATGTGGGTTTACGGAGCTGAATGTATGGGCCATACTGGGTCTAGAGAGTGATGGCCCTATTCCTGGAGCCTCTCCTTAGTCTTGGTTTGATTGCCTGGGGGTACACCTTGACCATTTGACAAGGCCGACCGACACCAAGTGCTTAGAAATCAGACATCAGCTCTGCCCTCCAGATGCTGATTGTTATCTAGTGATACCAATGCCCTCTAGGAGGCCAGTCATTTCACACCTGGAGCAAGGGATGAAGAGCAACATTCAGTCTCATTCCAGAGTGTCAAAAAAAATGCACTCCATGTAACAAAAGGCTGCCAGGAAAATAAGAATGAGAAGGGAGGGAGAAAGGGAGAGGGGGGATTGGAGAGAGAAAGAAAGAGGGGAGAGAGAGAGACTGAGACTCTTTATGTTCACCATTCTTGGGCTTTTCAGATTCTAGGTGAGGTAAGAGATTCTCAGTGACCCTTTTTTACCCACATTTTGAACCCAAGGATTTGGTCCCTATCCCTATGGTTCAGGTTCTCTACCTGAACCATAGATCCAACAAGCAGTCAAATGATAACCATCCTTTGAAGCATTATCTGTCTTGGGCATCAATCATAGCTTTAAACAGATCGGCTTCTCCCCAGATGCTTTCTCTCAGACACAGTTGGTGTCCTGTCAGAGAAGCAGATGGCTAAATGAATTGCCAATGTTGGCTGAAAGAAAGACAGAAGCAAAAATAAGTCATAAGAGCAGGCTCCAGGAGACTGTTCCTGAGTCTTGACTCTGATGTGAGTTGGCTCATGGGCTTTGATTGTGAGAAGAATCAAGATGCACAAGACTGCAAAGGAGAGTCGGTTGCTTACGTAATGACACTGTGTGGTACCCAAGTGCAACAAAACAAAACACCAAAGCCAAAAACAAAAACCACCTGGGAATGGCAAAGAAACCAGTGGCCTCTCTCAGGAAAGAAGGGAATACAATTCTTAGAAGTGGAATTCTCCTTTGTGACATGAGTGCTCAGTATTAAGCAACAGTATCTATATAGGAAGAAAATATCAACCAAGGGTAGCTTGGATAATATGCTTTTCCCTCCTTGGACTTTGTCTGTGGGACTCCTGTAAGACCAGGTATATATAGGTGGGTTCTAGAGAGGTTTCTGTTCTCTTATATCTGGCTCTCTAGGAATATTATAACCTCAGAGACATCCCAATAGATAAGGCTAGGTAGTATTAAAATTCCAAACTTTCATAGACACTCTCTGGGAGAGGCTTCTCAGAACCCAGACTAAGACAGACAAATTCTTGTTTCCCTGTGTGAACCTTTAAAAGCTCATTCTATATCAAAGTATTGCTTTGATTGAGTTCCAATTTCTTTTGTTTATATGAGGAACATCTTCATTCCAACAGGCCTCAGCCATGCAGGAGACTTTAGTTTTCTCTCTGGGTCTATTCAAGGACAAGTCTTCCATAATGACATCTCCTATCCTGCACTCTCCCTCCCCCTCTCTCTTTTTTTTTTAGCAGCTGTCAACAGCTGCTTACAACGAACTGTCCATAGTCTTCATTCCTTCTCACATCTAGCTCCTGAGTAGGTTAGTGGGGGTGGGTGGTCGTGGTGATGGTGGTTGTGGATTCTCTTATCTTCCTGCAGGCTCAGCTATGCATTAAAGTTAGGTTGTTTAAACAAGACCCCAATGTTTTGTAGTGTTTTGTTAGAAAGACAGTATCAGGTTGCCATGCCTGCCCTCATGGCAGAACAGCAGCCCCCCTGGGTTACAAGAGCACCAGGCTGTTGAAAAATGACCCAAAACTGAAGGAAAAAAAAAAACCTAGTGAACTTTTCTTGAGCTACTTGGTGTGTGTGTGTGTGTGTGTGTGTGTGTGTGTGTGTGTGTGCATGGGCACTCAGCCCCCACAATCTTCATGTTCAATAAATAGAAAAGAACCTTGCTATCTGACTAGGGTCCCTTTTCTCTGTTTCCAATTGAGAACATTTCCATCCATGCATGGAAAGAAGTAAGATTGTTTTGTATTCTGACTTCACTGATGCTGGGCAATAAAGCCACCCACCAAATCTCCAGGGACCTGCAGCCTCTTATGTGAGGCTATATGTCTTTGGGCTTATCCAACACTTGGCATAGGGAATGCCATTTCTCAAGAACCCCCTGAGGGCACAAGGTGACTTCTACCTTGTCACAACCAGTCCAACCTCTAGATATAGAAGTGAGAGGGAGAGGTCTGCCCTGCCCATCTGGCCCACTGATAAGCATGGCCTTCTCTGTTTCCAGGTGATAAGGAACAAGGGGTCATCAGAGAGCTGTACAGCAGAGTCACGGACAAGCTGGAGGTGAACAAGATAGACTATGATGCTCTGATGACAAAGTTAGGTAGCACAGTTCACAAACCTGAGCTGCCTAAGCCAGACAAGAGGGGCAAGCTATCCAGCTGAAATGTCAGTGTGTCCTCTCCCTCAGATGTAAGAGAACTCTGCCTAGAAAAGGCAGAGGGCATCAAATGGATCTCTGCCTGAAGCCCCTATCTTTTGTGGGCTTTCAGTCATCCCTGTAAGGTCCCCAAGTCACAGCCAGGAAAAGAACACCTCAGAGTAATGCATTGGTTCAGTCAACAAGAGTGTCTGTGTAGGAAATAACATATTTGATATTAGTTTGTCTGGGAAATTGTGTCCCCTTTCTCCCTTCTAAGCTCTTTGATGAGAATCCTATCTCTCAGGTCTACCTTGTGATTCTCTACTTATCAGGGGGGCAGGGAAATGTCCCCTGAAATTTTGATTCTGGAACATCTTCTTTAGAGGTGATCCCCACCCTCAGACAGTTTTCAGCAATTCTTGTAGAGCACAGGCTTTCTGCAGTATTTGTCAGTCTCTAGTGAGAAGCATTCTTTGTATAAGTAGGTTTGGGAATCACCAGGTTGAACCCAGGCCCATGTTCCTGCTGCAAGGCTCATTAGAGCCTTCATCGAAGTAGTGTCCCAAGAGGACCAGGATGTAGTGTCCCAAACTCAAGTCCTAAGGGAACATGTCTGATTATGTTTGGTGTTGGAGCCCTTGAAGGACCAGTGCTCTCATGCACACATTTCATGAAATGCTGTGCTAGAGTCATAGGTTATAACTTACATGTTGCCTGGGTGTTAGAGCCTCCAGGCAGAGGGCGTAAGCTAGTTTCATGACATGGCCTCTTGCCTTTGTTAGAAAGCTGTCTTACTGCTGTCTGCAAAATGAGCTGGTCAGATAGGCTGGAGAATAGCGTGGATGCTGCCATTAGAGTAACCAAAATCTTGCTACCAAACCTTTTTTATTATGGGAGACAATATGGTTGTGATATGTCTTCCAGGGCAGGCAAGCTGTCTACCATGTGTAGACAGGGAACCTTGGACACGTAGTCATGGACATAACTTTCATGAGTCCCCTCTGTTCATGGGCACTGCACTACATAAACATTAAATTTTTTTCTAAAAAAAAAATGTCTTTGATGGTGATTAATTATAGCAGTTAATGCCATAGAAAGGGAAGACCAGCAAAATCTAGGAAGGAAGCAAGAATTGTTTCTATTATAGCCACACACAGATTGACAATGAACATCTCTTATGTGCTCCTCAATTTATAAATGCCTGTGATAGTTCTCTAAAGATTTAGCAACTGTGATTTCTTTTTCAGTGTGTGTTTGTGTGTATCTGTGTGTTGTGTTTGAGACACACACTTAAAAAATCTTGACTGACTTGAGTAACCAAGATTCTAAGTGTGTGTCACCGTACATGGCTTAAAATCTGGGAGACAGCAGCCCCAGAGCTCATGTGGCCAGTCTCTACCCTTCCCATGCCCTGGCTGCTTCCTGTACCAAGTTTGATATATCATCTGAGTAAGCAAGGCCATGGCCCCTAACAAGGACCCGCTGTGGTCAGAGCTCACAGAAGCTAAAACCAAGTCAGTAAGAAATTCCCCAGGCAGGACTCACAGAGTACAAGGAGAAGCAGCATGCTGCTGGTAGCAAGTAGAAGATCATCGTGAGTGAGCAAGTGTGATCAGGCTATCTCAAAGCTGGGTAAGTGGTACAGAGTGGAAGGGGGATCAAAGACAATATATATGAATGTGGACTTTGGGCAAGTCTAAAGAAAGTGAAAACCTTCAAAACAAAAACAATGTAAGGCACTGTGCCTGGAGCTGAAGAGCCCCCCACCAAAAAGTGGCTATGCTCAAATACTGGTGCAACTGCCTCTTTTGAGAGGGGACAAAATTGTGGCAGAGCGTGACGACATCTGAGATGGGTGTCCTGGGCAGCCATAGGCTTGGAATTCCTCAAGGGTACTGAGGACTATTGTGAGAGCCACATTGTTACTTACATATAAAGGGGATCTTTGTGCCTGTCTACAATGTTATTGGGGGATCTGAACTATCAAGAACACCATCCTATTTGTAAGAAAGAGTTGGGGCTTGCTGTTCATTGTTGATAGTGAGCCAGAAACTGGCAAAGAAGCAGCTGTAGGTCATTTGAACCATCATAGCTGCTGACATCTCTGGACTGCTCAACTTTCTCATTGTGGGAAGGGCTCATTCTCCGCGCCCCCCCCCCGCACCCCAGGGAAAATCGAAGTGTACCACAGGGGTCTCCAGGAATGATTTTGGACCTTTGTACTAATTGAGGATGCGGAAGGCCCAGTGGGTTTAAATCTGGCATAATATACCCATCGATGTAGAGTGCAGCTCATGCGGGCATTGGCAATGAAGCCCCAGGGGCCTTGAGATCACCCCTTCCCCCAGAGGCTTTGCGCCACCTACTCCCCCCACCTCCACAACAAGCCATGTGGGTGGGAATGGTTTAACCGCTACAAATTCCCAAAGGCCCACCTGATCCCCTCTCCTCCTTATTCCAGTTCTGGCTGGGTCTTTCAAGTCTAGGAGACTCACAAAGGCCCCAGAAATTCTGGCTTCATGCTCTTCACTGGCTATTACGAAGGAGACAATTCTTTGTCAGGGATTCCCAGTGCTTGTGCCTTCTCTCTGGGCCTCACAGTCTCATTGTCTCACCCTAGCCATTTAGGACAGAAACTCAGGGCTTTCCAGTTCTCCCAGCCTTGGCACCTGGGAATACAGATTTGGATGGGTGGAGTTCATCATCCCTGCTGGGAAGAGATCAAGACCATGTCCAAGGTAGATATGAGGTTTTCTCCATTTGAGGGTACCATTTGAGCTAGAACTTGAAGCATGAGTAGGGTTTCTTCAAGTAAAAACTGTGTGGATCAGATAAGGAACAAGACAGATACATTTATAGCTCCTAAGGACTGGTGCTCTCTGGTCTCCTCCATGCTGCAGACACAGGTGGAGATCAGAGGCGGCATGGCAGTAGGCCCCCAGGAGAACCAGCGAACAGTTTCTGGAAATCTTGGGAGAGCAGTGCAAGGTGGTGTGCCAAGTGAGTCAGGAAATCCTCCATGAGTCGGGTGTAGCAAAGGACCCATGTAACTGGGCCTTTTGGGAATGTGACAGGACTATGGCCGGAGGTCACAGTATGTGGTTAACCATTTTTATTTATTCTTAATGCTTTTCAAAATAAATCTGGACTCTGGGAGAAGTGTGCAGTTCTAGAGGACTAGAGGGAGCGTAGTTCCCAGTGAGACTTCTGGCATGAACTAATGGCTGAGAAACATTCCAGACCCAGAGCACTGTGACCAATCTCCCTTCAGGGTACAGACTCCAGCTAAAAGATCATTCTTGGCTATCTGGCACTGTGGAACTTGTTGGAGGTAGAAGGTGACAGACCAGGCCTTGCCTCTCCACACCCTGGCCACCACCTTTCTCCCTGGGTTTTAGAGCATCCAACAGAAATTAACAATAGCCCGTGGCTAGATGCTGTTGCAGTCTGAACTGACTGCGCTGAAGACTGAATAGGAGATGGAAGCCCCTGGCAAAGTCAGCAGTCCCAGATGGCACAGGAGGTTGCACGGGAAGGCTCAAGTTGGAGAAGGGGCTTCTCAAGGTAGGACAGATGTGCAGTGGGTCATGAGATACTCCCCAGGCTAGGCATCTTTCTCCAGAGGGAGAAAGCAGAGCACATGTCAGTCCACAGCCCTTCTAAGAAGGCCTACAGAAGACACACACAGGTACTTATCACATCCCAACACACACCCAAGAAATCAGACTAATTGGAAGTCATTGATGTCTCAGATTGATTCTCTGTGAACAGGATTGCAAGGCTAGGTTCTTGGCTCCATAGATCTAATGGCCTTGTGGGCTCAGAAGAGCAACCCCCAGAGGCCTGGCCTACCAGCTTCAGCCACATGGGGTTCACTGAGAAGTGGCAATAAGATGGCATCAGGGTGCCCTCCAGTTCCAGGCTGCTCGGCCTGTGTGGGGGGCGCTGACACTCAGTGAGAAGGTAGTGACGCTTTATAGCCTCACCTGGCTCTACTTATACCGTCCTGGGGACAGTTTCTCAGAGGATGAACTGGTGGCATCCTTAGTGTGCAATCAGTACAGGAGACTCATTGCCTGCCCACAGCCTCTTCATGCCAGCTGAAGCCAGCGTACTAATTCTGATCCAAAGCAGAAGGAGATAGATGTACCTTTGAGGCCCTGCCAACTCTGCCCAACCCCTTAGTATCACTGCACGAATGGTTGGGCTTCCTCACAAATGTTGGGGGGCACTGGACAGCTTTTTTTTAAATTTTATATTTATTTGCTTATTTTTTTTAGAAAGGATTTCAAACTAGAAAGGGAAACTAGTGACTTTTGCTTCAGATACGTTGCAGGTGCAGGGCACTTGCCCCACCAAACTTTTATATTCAGGAAACTAAAGGGCATGTTTTCATCTGAGGTCCTCCCTTCTCTGTTGTCAGTTGAGAAGAGCCTTACATGTTGAGGCAGACGTCTGTCTTCACCAGAGGAGGGTAGTGTTCTTTGATGTTTGGCTGAAAAGTCTTGCTGCAAGGATGCTGGACAAGGCTTCACTCACCAGAGTGCTGGGGAACTTCTCAAATTTTCTTGGAGCTGGATGCCTGTGAGCTTATTCAGCACTGGAAATAGGGACTCCTATTCCCCAAGACACCCCTGACAGCCCGAGATAACTTCTGCCTTGTCGCTAGTCTTCCTTTCAGGCAGGGAAGAGGAGGTCTGCCACACTTACCCTGCCCAGCAGTAAGCAGGATCCCTCTGGTTCCTAGGCACAGAAGCAAAACTATGATCAATAAATTGATCTTCAACCTATGTGACAAGGTCTGATCATCTGATACATCCGAAGAGGCATATTGACACAGCCGCCAGGTTCAACTCAGACTTCAGCCACCAGAAGCAGTTGGAGGAGGAGAGCTAGCATCTGCCAAAGTGGACATGATGCTGAGACAGCAGAGGGACAAGGCCATCCAGGTGGCATCAATTAGTCCTCTTTCTGGAGTAGGTCTGCTCCTCTCATCTTACCCCTTGGTAAACCAGTGGCTCTTGCCAGAGCTACATAGAGGGCCCAATGGCCACTCATTCAGTTGACTTAATTATTTCAGTTGAAAGTTTCAGTCACTTTTTAAGTACTCCATTAGGGACCTAATTACATGACCAAGATCCTTTTCTGCTCCTGGTTGAGGATAGCCTTAAGTGTTACATCTGAAGAGGGGCAAGATGGGAGTTCTTTGGGGTGAGACCTTTTTAGTGATTAAGACATGAGAGTTCTGACCCTTTGACAATAAATAGTAAGTCACTCGACAAAACCTTGGGGGAGCTACAATCCCTTATTTAGAGACTGGATGTGAGCATATCTAGCAGTTGATGATGTAGGGAGTCCCAGGGACCCAAAAGCAAACCAGTTCTTCTTGCCAGATGGGCCATCTTATCCATCAATACAACGGAGTTGGGAGGAGAGTGACCATTCATACATATGACCACAGATCCTATTTGTGGCCTTCACATCCTACTGTATGTGCGTGCCCAAGTGGGACTAAGCAGCCAAGTTAGTTTGTTCAGTGTCTCTTCAATTTATGAAGTCAAAGAAAATTCCTACAGCATCAAAGACAGTCAAGAAGAGAGTAAAAGTTACAGCGGTGCAGATTCCGTCTCTGAGGGGCGATGACCATCTTTTAAGGTAAGTGTTGGGGGAAGATTACAGTTGGTTTTGGTTTTTTTTTTTTTTTGTTTCTGTTTTTAATAAAAAGAACTGTGTGACCTACTGCTTGCTGTAAGTTTAAAAGGCTGTTAAGCCTTGTGGGACTTCAGAGTTACCCTTGACAGCGATGACTTTTTCTCTGACGTTCCTACAATGTACACAGTACAAACTGTAATTATGTGCATTCAAGCAAGCTCAAAAGGGATATTCCAAAGCATGCAATCCCCTCAAAATATACTTCAGTGAATATACTTCAGTGGTAGAAGTTAGAACACGCACACGCACACACACATTTGTGAGATGAGGTCATTAAGATGGTTTGACAAAGAGTGTTCTTAGCTGGTTGCTTAGAAAGCATTTGCAAGTGGGAATGTGGAGTTTCGCTTCACTTAAGTGTAGTGTGATGTACTTGTCCATCCCTCTCCTGGCCCAGCTGCCCACCTGCCTTCCATCCACCTCTACTCCCAGCCTCATCCCCACCCTCCTCTTCAGCTTCCGATGCTCAGTATAGAAATTCATCCTGGACAGAGTACGTAGCATGAAGATCGTAGTAGGTCCAGATCTACTCTCTAAGACCAGACCTACTCTGCATCCTCCCCATTAACACCACCAATGAAAACATGGTTTAGGGTTCCAACCTGCTCCACCTCCTCTAGGAAAAACTTGAGACCCCCCTCCCCCTCTATTCCATGAGCTGCATCATAGCTGTTATCTGGACCACTCGTTTTCCTCAAGGCTGTCTGGCCAGAGGATACTTGTGACCTCTAAGGACGCTATTCTCTTCAGATGAGTCTGCTGTTTGCAGAGGGACAGAGTGGAGTTGGAGAGAAGAGGATTACCATGTGGTAAATCAGGCCAGCCATATAGACATTGGAAAGATGGTGAGTCAGAGCCCACAGCCCCTCTCCTGGATCCACAGTCCATTTGTCCAGCAGCCAGCCTCGGGCCAGTTCCACTACGTTTGCTTCATCTTTTCTCATTTGAGAGCCCACATTTAATTCTTCAAAGGGAGGCACCACCTATCTTTTATATCCTTTTTGATACCCAACATAGAGCTGGATATGCCAGAGGTTACCAACAAGTGTGTGTTGAATGAATAAATGAATTATCTAATGTTTCTCTTCTAGCCCTGCATGCTCAGGCATCAGATAGCCATTTCAAATGCCTAAATGTCTTCAGTTTAATCCCCCATGCTCTTGGAGTCCTTTCCCAGTCTCAGTCCCCAAATCCCCTACCCCATACAATGGGTTATTTATATTTTCCTTCACATGGCTACAACCTGGGTTTCCTCTGCTACCTGTGCTCAGAACCTCTCCTGGTCTTTGTAAACACATCTTGCTTCAGTGCATTGAATCATAAAGTTGGCCCCTCAGGCTAATGGCACTTAAAACTGGAAGTTCAAACCACTGGACTACACTTAAAAAATAAGGTCCTCAGCTTTTATCATCATGAAAATGTTCAGTGGGTGTCTGGGCCACCTAGCCTTCCTTGGTATATCCACTCCTTGTGACATTTCCACCCGGTCTGCTTTGCCTACTGTCTCCCTCTGTGAGTGTCCATTGCTCCTTAAGCCCTGTACTTTTTCTGCTACAATTGCCCTTTTTATTTGGTCTTTCCAAATCCTCTGAGTCTTCTAGCATTGGTCGAGACAGTCTTCTTTGACATCCATACTGATCACCTGCTAAGACCAGTTTATTTTTTCACTGACCATTATTGCTATCAGCTGCCAGGGAATGCCCCACACTCCCAAGTCCAGGCTGGACCTTATTTTTTATTTATATAATATGTATATCATCTTAGGCTTCTATTCTACTCTACCTTCTCCAGAAGATCTTCCAGTATACTAGCAATTCCACAAAAACTTGTGCCCGCCCCCACCCCACATCATAGTAGCTCCTGAACATTGCTCAGGAGGCCTATCACTTTTAACGTCTCTGATCACTGTGATCAAATTCCCAATGGCACATTGAGTGTGTATCTTGTGCAAGATTTAAGAGCTTTTGAATGCAGAAGCAGGGAGGGCTTGACCCTTGATATCAAGACACACTTTTTGGGAGTGTTAGGTACCAATAATTGTGAAAGGAGACCAGCAACTTAAAAGGGGTCACAATACCTCCCAACCTAACTTTCCACGTGAAATGCACTGGGCAGAGCATTCACTGTTTTAACTCCAGCCATGTGGTGTGAACTTGAGTTTACAAATTCAACCAAAAGAAAAAAAAAAGCTTTAAATATATAGAATTTGCCTTGGGGGTGGGCAGAAAGAGGGAGGTGACTCTAGTGGTGGGTGTCCCCAAGTCTAGAGGTTTGGTATTAGGAATAGGGCCTTGACTTCTGGTCAAGTTTACTGTTTTGTGTTTTCTGTTGGTACCCAACCTCACTGTCACTGTGCAGCAAATGCTCCCTCTGCTACGGATGCTGACTGCTGCTATGTCAGGTGGGAAGAAGCACAGGGAAGCTGTGGTTCATATTTTGCTCAGAACTCAGGAGAGTGGTCTCTTTTCCTTAAAAATAAACGGTGCAGAGCCTTTATTCCAGCAATTAAATTGTCCAGTGCTGCTCACCTGACACGCTCTCTGGCTGTCAGGAGACCTGAGCTGCACTGTAACTCCCACCTCCTGAAGCTAGTGCCTCAACTGCGTTTCCCTTCCCCCTTTCCACTCCGGGACTTTGCTCCCCCGTCCTGATTTTCTGTAACAAACTTGGGTTCCACTGTATCTTAAGACTATTCTTATAGATCGTATCCAAGCACTGCTGAATCTCCATGTCAAGAACACACTGTTGTGGACCGGCACTCCCTCCAAGCTGTCCTCAACTGTGGCTGTGAACCAGCTCTTTTCAGGCTTAGCAGCCTTCGCCCAGAGGCCTCCTGTGGACTCTGAAAGATGTCCCATAAGGATCCTGTGTTTATTGGACTAAAGTCGGATGTCCTAAGCCCTTGATAGTCCTGCTCCTAGTTTTGCCTGACTCGGAAGGGGAGCAGCAACCCCAGTCTGTGGTTGGTAGCTTTCTTGTGCTCTGCTCTTTTCCACAGCCAAGCGGCTTTAGCTTATGAACCTGGGAGGTGGGGCCAGTGCCTGCCAAGTCAGGTTGCCCAGCAACGGAGGTGGGGCTAAACTTACTAACTGCCAATGAAGGATTAACAGTCATTCAAGAAGTTTCAGTTGCTGGTCACCTGCCTTTCAGGAGGAGAGTGGGCAATGACTGTTTAACTGCAACCTTTGGCTGAGGAGTGTGGCTTGGTCAGCATCGTTTAAAGTGGCACTTGATATCCTTTCTCTGAGCTCATTCTCGGTCTTCACGCTATTCTTTGCCAGACCCAGCTCCAGTACCACTCTCATCCCTAAATTGGAAATGGTGGGGGTTTGAGGGAATCTCACAGCCAGACTTAGATGCACAAACATGACCTGCTTCCAACCGCTGAAGGATATATAATAATGGTAGGGCATAGAGCACGTTTTCCAAAGTGTGCTCAGAGGACCGGAGCCAGACTCCTCCAAGATACTTGTATGAAATGCTGAGTCCCAGGCCATTCTACATACCAAATTTGTGAAGGAAAGGTGTTGAATTTAGGATGAGCTTTGAATTATGGAGTGCAGATATAAAGAGAAAGTCATATATATGTATGTGCATATATGTGTGTGTGTATGTATATATATATATATATATATATATATATATATATATATATAATTTTTGTTTTATCTATTGGTTGTGTTGAGGACTAAGCTTTATCGAGCTACATACCAAACCCTCATTTATTTTTAGAGTGTTTCTATGTTGTCCAGGCTGGCCTCCAATTTAGAATCCTCCTGTCCCAGTTTTTTGAGTGCCAGTAAAGTATGTGCCTATCATGCATGGCCTATGGTTAATTTTTAAACACCAATTTCTTTTTTAAAAAGATTTCTTTATTTTGTATATGTAATGAGTACACTGTAGCTGTCTTCAGACCAAAATGGGCACTAGATCCCATTACAGATGGTTGTGAACCACCATGTGGTTGCTGGGAATTGAACTGAGGACTTCTGTATGCAAGATCAGTCAGTGATCAGCCATCTCTTAGGGGTACAAAGAGTATACGCTAGCCTTGGTTACACAGTTAGCCCTTATCTCAAAAACGTCAGGTACTATATATCTTCCAAATGATGTTCTAGGCTCTTTATACTTTCATATGATTTTGAGAGTCAGATTGTTTTATTTCTACATTAAAAAAATAACCAACAGCCTACTAATGTTTTGATAGGTATTACATTGAACCTGTAGATCAATTTGGAAGAAATTGACAACAATATTTGATCCTTTGGTCCATAAATATATACCTAAGTGTATCTAACATTTAAACAAATTTATGGAAGTGTTTTTAGGAGTCTAGTGTGCAGATCTTGCCTATATTTTAAATCATTTAGGAATAGTCCCTGCTTGGCTGTTGCCAGGCCATTGGACACAATTGCTTATTATTAAATGTGTGGAACCCATGAAAGTGCAGTTGCTTTCTATACACTGATCTTGTGTCCTACAACTTTCTTAGCTGTGGCTGCCCCATGCATGGCCCAAGCACATCAATGATGAGTATAGACAATTGCATCTCTTTCTAATCTGGTGCCCTTTCCTATTTTCATGACCTATTGTAGTGGTCAGGACCTTCAGTAGGATGTGGATGAAGCTGAGGACTTCCTCCCAGTCTCAGGGAAGGCAGCATTCTTTCATCAATGTATGGTATTGGCTCCAGGGCTTTCCATGATGTCTTCACAACCACAGCACAGTGGAATTAACCTGGTATCTTCAAGTTCAGGGTCCCAGTCCACGATCTGTCATTGTATTCAGTCATTGTGTTTCTTTAGCATCCTTTTACTTTGACCTGGGTGGCTAATTCTTGTCTTCTTTAATGCGGGCTTGTCTGGAACTTTTGTGATTAGGCTGAGATTATATAGTTTGGGCAAGAGCAACACACACACACACACACACGTTGTGCCCCTTTCAGAGTATCCTGTCAAGGATACAGATGTCAATACGTCAACACCATGTTGTTACCATGGAACTACTGTGTATCCTATAAACCACATCTACTGATAAAATAAGTAGAAAATTATACTGCTGTACAACACACCAAAAAGAAAAAAATCTGCAAGGAGAAAAGTAGGTCACAGTAAAGAAGGGTCTTATGCCTCTGACCAGGTTCCCTGCCCTCTGACAGTGGACATTCCATACCGTAACACCAGGTGATAATGGGAGTCATCACCACCACACTCTGAGAGTCAGGCAGCAGGCTTCTGAGATACAGGTTATAGGTTCAACACTTCGCAGAATATGTAGCTGCAGTCCCCATACCTTGGAGATTTTTGGGGTATCTTTTCCCAGGAGCCCTTTAGATCATAGAACCTGGCAGCTTAGGATCCGTCCCCACCCTCTGGCTGAGCTACTAAAAGGTCTCAATTCTTTTTTTTTTCCACTTTTTATTAGGTATTTAGCTCATTTACATTTCCAGTGCTATACCAAAAGTTCCCCATACCCACCCCCCCACTCCCCTACCCACCCACTCCCCCTTTTTGGCCCTGGCGTTCCCCTGTACTGGGGCATATAAAATTTGCAAGTCCAATGGGCCTCTCTTTGCAGTGATGGCCGACTAGGCCATCTTTTGATACATATGCAGCTAGAGACAAGAGCTCCGGGGTACTGCTTAGTTCATATTGTTGTTCCACCTATAGGGTTGCAGTTCCCTTTAGTTCCTTGGGTGCTTTCTCTAGTTCCTCCATTGGGGGCCCTGTGGTCCATTCAATAGCTGACTGTGAGCATCCACTTCTGTGTTTGCTAGGGCCTGGCACAGTCTCACAAGAGACAGCTATATGTGGGTCCTTTTAGCAAAATCTTGCTAGTGTATGCAATGGTGTCAGCGTTTGGAAGCTGATCATGGGATGGATCTCTGGATATGGCAATCAAGATGGTCCATCCTTTCGTCACACTTCCAAATTTTGTCTCTGTAACTCCTTCCATGGGTGTTTTGTTTCCTATTCTAAGAAGGGGCAAAGTGTCCACACTTTGGTCTTCCTTCTCTTGAGTTTCATGTGTTTAGCAAATTGTATCTTATATCTTGGTATCCTAAGTTTCTGGGCTAATATCCACTTATCAGTGAGTACATATTGTGAGAGTTCCTTTGTGATTGGGTTACCTCACTCAGGATGATGCCCTCCAGGTCCATCCATTTGCCTAGGAATTTCATAAATTCATTCTTTTTAATAGCTGAGTAGTACTCCATTGTGTAAATGTACCACATTTTCTGTATCCATTCCTCTGTTGAGGGGCATCTGGGTTCTTTCCAGCTTCTGGCTATTATAAATAAGGCTGCTATGAACATAGGTGTGTGGGTTCATCTCTGGGTCTTCAATTCTGTTCCATTGGTCTACTTGTCTGTCGCTATACCAGTACCATGCAGTTTTCATCACAATTGCTCTGTAGTACAGCTTTAGGTCGGGCATGGTGATTCCACCAGAGGTTCTTTTAACCTTGAGAAGAGTTTTTGCTATCCTAGGTTTTTTGTTATTCCAGATGAATCTGCCGATTGCCCTTTCTAATTCGTTGAAGAATTGAGTTGGAATTTTGATGGGGATTGCATTGAATCTGTAGATTGCTTTTGGCAAGATAGCCATTTTTACTATATTGATCCTGCCGATCCATGAGCATGGGAGATCTTTCCATCTTCTGAGATCTTCTTTAATTTCTTTCTTCAGAGACATGAAGTTCTTGTCATACAGATCTTTCACTTCCTTAGTTAGAGTCACGCCTAGGTATTTTATATTATTTGTGGCTATTGAGAAGGGTGTTGTTTCCCTAATTTCTTTCTCAGCCTGTTTGTCCTTTGTGTAGAGAAAGGCCATTGACTTGTTTGAGTTAATTTTATATCCAGCTACTTCACTGAAGCTGTTTATCAGGCTTAGGAGTTCTCTGGTGGAATATTTAGGGTCACGTATATATACTATCATATCATCTGCAAAAAGTGATATTTTGACTTCTTCCTTTCCAATTTGTATCCCCTTGATCTCCTTTTGTTGTCTAATTGCTCTGGCTAGGACTTCAAGTACAATGTTGAATAGGTATGGAGAGAGTGGACAGCCTTGCCTAGTCCCTGATTTTAGTGGGATTGCTTCAAGCTTCTCACCATTTACTTTGATGCTGGCTACTGGTTTGCTGTGGATTGCTTTTATCATGTTTAGGTATGGGCCTTGAATTCCTGATCTTTCCAAGACTTTTATCATGAATGGGTGTTGGATTTTGTCAAATGCTTTCTCAGCATCTAACGAGATGATTATGTGGTTTTTGTCTTTGAGTTTGTTTATATACTGGATTACATTGATGGATTTCCATATATTGAACCATCCCTGCATCCCTGGGATGAAACCTACTTGGTCAGGATGGATGATTGTTTTGATGTGTTTTTGGATTCGGTTAGCAAGAACTTTATTGAGGATTTTTGCATAAATATTCATAAGGGATATTGGTCTGAAGTTCTCTATCTTTGTGGGGTCTTTTTGTGGTTTAGGTATCAAAGTAATTGTGGCTTCATAGAATAAGTTGGGTAGAGTACCTTCTGTTTCTATTTTGTGGAATAGTTTGTGAAGAACTGGGACTAGATCTTCTTTGAAGGTCTGATAGAACTCTGCACTAAACCCATCTGGTCCTGGGCTTTTTTTGGTTGGGAGACTATTAATGACTGCTTCTATTTCTTTGGGGGATATCGGGCTGTTTAGATCATTAACCTGTCTTGATTCAACTTTGGTACCTGGTATCTGTCTAGAAACTTGTCCATTTCATCCAAGTTCTCCAGTTTTGTTGAGTATAGCCTTTTGTAGAAGGATCTGATTGTGTTTTGGATTTCTTCAGGATCTGTTGTTATGTCTCCCTTTTCATTTCTGATTTTGTTAATTAGAATGCTTTCCCTGTGCCCACTAGTGAGTCTGGCTAAGGGTTTGTCTATCTTGTTGATTTTCTCAAAGAACCAGCTCCTCGATTGGTTGATTCTCTGAATAGTTCTTCTTGTTTCCACTTGGTTGATTTCGCCCCTGAGTTTGATTATTTCCTGCCGTCTACTCCTCTTAAGTGAATTTGCTTCCTTTTGTTCTAGAGCTTTTAGATGTGTTGTCAAGTTGCTAATGTATGCTCTCTCTAGTTTCTTTTTGGAGGCACTCAGAGCTATGAGTTTTCCTCTTAGAAATGCTTTCATTGTGTCCCATAAGTTTGGGTATGAAGTGGCTTTATTTTCATTGAACTCTAAGAAGTCCTTAATTTCTTTCTTTATTCCTTCCTTGACCAAGGTATCATTGAGAAGAGTGTTGTTCAGTTTCCACGTGAATGTTGGCTTTCTATTATTTATTTTGTTATTGAAGATCAGCCTTAGTGCATGGTGATCTGATAGGATGCATGGGACAATTTCAATATTTTTGTATCTGTTGAGGCCTGTTTTGTGACCTATTATGTGGTTAATTTTGGAGAAGGTACCATGAGGTACTGAGAAGAAGGTATATCCTTTTGTTTTAGGATAAAATGTTCTGTAGATATCTGTCAGATCCATTTGTTTCATAACTTCTGTTAGTTTCACTGTGTCCCTGTTTAGTTTCTGTTTCCATGATCTGTCCATTGGTGAAAGTGGTGTGTTGAAGTCTCCCACTATTATTGTGTGAGGTGCAATGTGTGCTTTGAGATTTACTAAAGTTTCTTTAATGAATGTGGCTGCCCTTGTATTTGGAGCACAGATATTCAGAATTTATAGTTCCTCTTGGAGGATTTTACCTTTGATGAGAATGAAGTGCCCCTCCTTGTCTTTTTAGATGACTTTGGGTTGGAAGTCCATCTTATCAGATATTAGGATGGCTACTCTGAAAGACCCCCGAAGGGAGACCCTCACTCAAGCCTTGGGACAGCCGCGAACCCAAGAAGACACTGAGACCGTACTCAAAATGTAGAGGGCAAGATTTAATAAAGTAACAGCAAGAAAGCACATGGACCAGAGCTCTGGGGTCGAAACTCATGCACCTAGTATGGTGTAGAGGAGAATCGACCTCGAGCCAAATTTTTCACAGGCTTATATAGAAAAAACTCAAGGGGGGAGAGCGGGGCAGGGAAAGTACAAGTTTGCATAACTAAGGGGTTCTGCCAAGGGACAAGGGGTTCTGCCAAGGGAATTCTATGTAACTAAGGGGTCATGTCCTATTATTTGGCAATGTACCCGGTTCATTCTGAGGGTGTTCCAGGAGGCCCTTATCTCAAAAATGTTCTTGGAACAGTCTTTAGTTGGGAGGGTTCGAACTCTAGGGTGAGGAGTTCAGGAATGTATTCTGGGGTGAAGAGTTCAGGAGTGTTCTGGGAACAATCTCTGGATGGAAGGGGTCGGGCTCTGGGGTGAGGAAGAGTTCAGTAAAATTTTTTTATCTTTATTCTTCAACTCCAGCTTGTTTCTTCATACCATTTGCTTGGAAAATTGTTTTCCAGCCTTTCATTCTAAGGTAGTGTCTATCTTTTTCTCTGAGATGAGTTTCCTGTAAGCAGCAAAATGTTGGGTCTTGTTTGTGTAGCCAGTTTGTTAGTCTATGTCTTTTTATTGGGGAGTTGAGACCATTGATATTAAGAGATATTAAGGAAAAGTAATTGTTGGCTCCTCTTATTTTTGTTGTTAAATTTGGCATTCTGTTTTTGTGGCTGTCTTCTTTTAGGTTTGTTGAGGGATTACCTTCTTGTTTTTTCTAGGGCGAGGTTCCTGTCCTTGTATTGGTTTTTTTCTGTTATTATCCTTTGAAGGGCTGGATTCGTGGAAAGGTAGTGTGTGAATTTGGTTTTGTCGTGGAATACTTTGGTTTCTCCATCTATGGTAATTGAGAGTTTGGCTGGGTATAGTAGCCTTGGCTGGAATTTGTGTTCTCTTAGTGTCTGTATAACATCTGTCCAGGCTCTTCTGGCTTTCATAGTCTCTGGTGAAAAATCTGGTGTAATTCTGATTGGCTTGCCTTTATAAGTTACTTGACCTTTTTCCTTTACTGCTTTTAGTATTCTATCTTTATTTAGTGCATTTTTTGTTCTGATTATTATGTGTCGGGAGGAATTTCTTTTCTGGTCCAGTCTATTTGGAGTTCTGTATGCTTCTTGTATGTTCATGGGCATCTCTTTCTTTAGATTTGGGAAGTTTTCTTCTATAATTTTGTTGAAGATATTTGCTGGTCCTTTGAGTTGAAAATCTTCATTTTCATCCACCCCTATTATCCGTAGGTTTGGTCTTCTCATTGTGTTCTGGATTTCCTGGATATTTTGAGTTAGGATCTTTTTGCAATTTCCATTTTCTTTGATTGTTGTGCCGATGTTCTCTATGGAATCTTCTGCACCTGATATTCTCTCTTCCATCTCTTGTATTCTGTTGCTGATGCTCGAATCTATGGTTCCAGATTTCTTTCCTAGGGTTTCTATCTCCAGTGTTGCCTCACTTTGAGTTTTCTTTATTGTGTCTACTTCCCTTTTTAGGTCTAGTATGGTTTTGTTCATTTCCATCACCTGTTTGGATGTGTTTTCCTCTTTTTCTGTAAGGACTTCTACCTGTTTGATTGTGTTTTCCTTTAAGGACTTGTAACTCTTTAGCAGTGTTCTCCTGTATTTCTTTAAGTGCGTTATTAAAGTCCTTCTTGATGTCCTCTACCATCATCATGAGATATGCTTTTAAATCTGGGTCTAGGTTTTCGGGTGTGTTGGGGTGCCCTGGACTGGGCGAAGTGGGAGTGCTGGGTTCTGATGATGGTGAGTGGTCTTGGTTCCTGTTAGTAAGATTCCTACGTTTACCTTTTGCCATTTGGTAATCTCTGGAGTTAGTTGTTATAGTTGACTCTGTTTAGAGATTGTTCTTCTGGTGATTCTGTTACCGTCTATCAGCAGACCTGGGAGACAGACTCTCTCCTCTGAGTTTCAGTGCTCAGAGCACTCTCTGCTGGCAAGCTCTCCTCTTACAGGGAAGGTGCGCAGATATCTTGTGTTTGGACCTCCTCCTGGCCGAAGAAGAAGGCCGAAAACAGGACCTTTCCCAGAAGCTGTGTTGCTTTGGCAGGTCCCAGAAGCTGTCAGCTTCTGTGGTGCACACTCTCATCTGTGCAGACTAAGTTCCTAAGTTTGGTGGAGTCCCGGAACCAAGGTGGCGCCCACTGCTCCTGAGGCTGAGGGCTTCCAAGCCAGGCGGACACCTGTCCTCTGGTCGGCACGGTGGCCGGCTGTCTGCGGCCCGAAAAGGGTGCTGCCTCAGCAGCCCTGTGGCTCCGCCTGTCCCAGAAGCTGTCTGGTTCTGTGGTGCACCCTCTCACCTGTTTAGACTAATTTCCTAAGTTCGGCGGAGTCCCCAAGGTCTCAATTCTTGTGTGGAATTGAAGGTAAGGAGGATACTGGGTGGAGGGTATTGGGTTGGAGGTGGAGGGGCACCTCTGGAGAGGACCCTGGTGGGGAATAAAGCTCACTGCTGGCTCCAGAAGAGCACTCTTCCCATTGGGCACAGCTGCACTGGGCTCTGGAGCAGGGCTGTGTTTGCTGCTGCTCCCCTATTTTGATGGGGCTAGCCATGTCCTTTGGAGCTCTGTTGCCATTGCCTGCACACATGTCCTTCACTTCAGTGGGGAGCCATTGCCCACAGTGGTCACCCGAGTCACACTTCTTATTCTTGCCTTTCTTAACTGTCGTCATCGTAGGGTGGGACACTAGCATTGCAGCGTGGCTGTGGAGTCAGAAGACTGGTCCTTTCCCTTCCCCTATCCAGCTCAGATCACCAGGTTTGTCTCCATCCTTCATCCTCCCCCACAAGCACGTGACCCACTGAGGCATCTCAGCCCCCTGCCCCCACCCGCCAAGGTGTTTATCGTCAGCTTTTGGCTTTCTCCTGGGGATCCACTTGTGTCATCAAAGGTCACCCACCTGTGTCCCGTTTGTGCACTTTTTCCTTAGCCACTGTGATTCTCTTTATAGCATCTTTGGCCAGGCTCCTAGTATGTGTTGAAAGCTACCTACCTGCATGGTTATAGCCAGGAAAGTAATGGTGTGTGGGCAGCATCCGATGATCCTACTTGGGCTTTGTGGGAGCAACATGCGCACACACCTGCACTCATAGAACTCGTGACGATAACGTCAAGAAAATGTACATATTTCACTTCTGTATGCATTTCCCTGTGTGTGCACGTGTATGCAGGTACCTACAGAGGCCTGAAGACGGGGGGGGGGGCACAGGGTCCCCTGGAGTTGGATTTACAGGTAATTGCAAGTGGTCTAACATGGAAGCCCAGACCCAAACTCAGGTCCTCTACCAGAGCAACGAGTGCTCTTAACCATGAACCAAATGGTGCAGAAATTATCTTATCCAGCTGAATGATAACACTCCCCATCCTTAGAGCCAAAAGCACATGAACATTGATCTATTTTAATACTGTGCCAGTTCAAATAGTAGTCAAGCTGCATACATAATCATTGATTTTAGTAACCAACACAAATTCCTAAAATCAAAGTTTCATTGAAGAAAAGAGAAGGCTGGAATTTAGCCACATTCCAATCTGTGCTGAGTGAAACACACATTTATTAAAACCAGCTAAATAAATTCCCCCAAACACCTTCAAAAGTCAGGGCTCCATTTCAAACTAATGAACTGGAACAATGCCAAGAATCCACTGTAAGACTCGCATCTTTATCAGTTCACGTCTGGTCCATTCCACTTTGGATCAAACTGACCTAATGTTCATTTCACTCAAGATCCTAAGGTTTGAAATGGACTCATGACAAACCAGGCCCTCTGAGGAATCTGTCAGTTATCTATCTGCAGGGTGGCCCTGACTGGCAGCTCATTGAGCAGGTAGACAATTTCCAACTTCAAGCACAGGAGATGATCAGAGATAGGCAGCAGTAGATGACCGAAGCTTACCGTGGCAGCAGATAAGCTGTTCAACCTTGGTCACTCGCTGCCAGTAAAATCTGTGTGCAATTTCCATGTCTGAGTCTGTTTCACTCTAATCCGCCTGCTTGTAAACTGAGGCAGGGCAGTCAGAATGGCTCTTGAAATTCTAGTTAACACGTTCATTAGATTTTCATACTAAAAGCTAGTAATAAGAATAGACATTCTGAAACCATTTATCCCATGATATTGCAAAATGAAAGTAATGCACTATTGAGTTATTTTATGTAATAGGAAACAATGTAATTACAATTGAAAGCCAATGTTTATAACAAGCTGTGGTGGTTGGTTTTAATTGTCCACTTGGCAAATCCACCTGGGAAGGGAGTCTCAAGGAGGCCTGACTGGGTCAGGTTGGCCTATGGACAGATAGCTGTCTGAGAGGTTTTTCTTCATTGGGGTAATTGAGGTGGAAAGGCCCACCCTGAATGTGGGAGTGCATGTTTTCATCCATGGGACCCTGATATGCATGCATTACAGTGGCAAGAGCAAGCTAAGCAAGCAGCACACACTAGGTTATTTCTCACTGCTCCCAAGCTAAGCAAGCAGCACACACTAGGTTATTTCTCACTGCTCCCAAGCTAAGCAAGCAGCACACACTAGGTTATTTCTCACTGCTCCCAAGCTAAGCAAGCAGCACACACTAGGTTATTTCTCACTGCTCCCAAGCTAAGCAAGCAGCACACACTAGGTTATTTCTCACTGCTCCCAAGCTAAGCAAACAGCACACACTAGATCATTTCTCACTGCTCCTGATTGTGGACATGGTGTAATTAGTTGCTTTAAGCTCCAGCAGATAAGACAACCCCGAAGTGATGAACCTGGAATTGCAAGCTAAAATGAACACATCCTTCCCTAAATTGCCTTTTGCTGAGATATTTTATCTCAGTAACAAATGACACCAGGACACAGGAATCGGCTGGTCTTTCAGTTTTCCAAAGCCAGAGCCAGCTGAACGTTACACAGGCTCTTTGCAAGAAGTCCACCAAGAGGAAGAGCAGCAGGGAGGAGTCATCTTTCCAGGACCCTCCCCTGAATTGGACGTTTACTGACAGGTCTAAAAGTGCTTTACTCCATCTTCAATTATATTTTGTTCAATGTTTTCTCCCACAAGTTTTGTTGTTTGTTGTTGTTTTGAGTTTTAAATTTATGACCTGCTGTAAGTTTGTGTAAACATGCTGGCTATAGGCTACTTGTAGGCATCCTTCACTGAGGAAGTTCCCATCAAGTACTTGAGACTATCTACTAAGGGGGAAACTTTGAACTTTGAAAAGTGCTTTTCCCACCCCAACAGATGTAACACCGACTTCTTTTTTTTTTTTCAGACAAAAATTTTCTCTTTCATATATTTACACAAGTTCAAAATGATATTCACAGCATCTTCTAAATTTTGGCCAAGAGTCAAAAAAATGCATTTAAACTTTGGAACTTGCCCACATAGACAGGAGATCAACCCCAGCAGTTGGCGGGGCAGACCCCTGAGAACCAAAGGGCTAGGAAAGTCAGGAGGACTCTTCAGTTTATGAACTTGGTTCAGCGGACCAAGGCTGATGCATCTGCAAGGGATATACACAGTTCATCTAACTGGCACCGGTCCCCTCCATCACTTGCTGAGCCTGCTTCTGTCCCATGCAGCACTGTGCAACAGACTGAAATAACTTTTCAATCTCTGGGGCACAGTGTACAAATTCATGGTTCCAGAACTTAAATGCTGGGTTTTTAATCAGCTCAATGAAGGTGATAAGAAGACCCCAAGGATGTGGCCTATTTACAATCAACCGTTCCAAGAGAACCCTTGTGATCTGTTCCTGGATTGCCTCAGTGTTCGCCTCAGCAAAAAGGTACAACATTGTGCAGCTGAAGTAGTGAGTGTGGCTGTTTGGGTACCGTAGCTGGTTCGCAATTGCATTTAAGAAGAGATATCGGCCCTCAGTGTCTAGGTCCACAGCCAGGTTCTGGAAGATGTCCATGTGTGCTGAGTGGGTGATGGTGCTCATTGACGGCGTGCTGCCCTTGTTGTGGATGTGTGCGATAGCCTGAGTCCCTACGTAGAGCACCAATGCATTGATAAGCTGGAGGTTGTAACGATTCCCGGGCTCATTAGATACCTGTAGGTTACTACGCAGATCAGACAGGAAAGTGACCGGCGACCGAGTTTTAAGATAAGAATCCAAATCCTTTTTGAACTGAGGCGGCATCACTCCAGTGAAATTGGTGAGGATCCGAGGTGCGATGTTAATTTCGCTTAACATGTCCACCTTCAGATTAGGAGTGAATGGGTCTGGGAGCCTCATGTTTCTTGGGAAGGCACTCAGGATCAAATTTCTTAACTGGATACAATTAGGAGGGATCACATCACAGAACCCATAATGGTAATCACAAAGGAACTCTGGGAAATCATGCAAAAGAACCAGCAGCACTCTCAGAGTACCCTTGTAGAGGATTTGCATAGGTTTAGTGAGTTCCACATTTCTAAGGAAAGGGTAACACCAACTTCTGTAGCCAGTCTCAGAACAGCAGCTGGACTCACCATCACATAGAGATCAGGTTTTGCTTTGGTAGAATCACTCCTACGTGATGATACTGTGTACTTGTTTTAACATTACTTAATACATTTTTTTAATGTTTTGTTATGGCTTTTTCTTTTCTATCTTATGCAACGACATGACCAAAGGTGGCTGTCCGGGCTGCTTTGAAATCTACGTGCCCAGCCTATGTGACATGGTGCCATCGATGCAGACCTTGCAGTAGCACTGTGAATTAAGCATCCTAGTCTATCCGATTCTCTCTGCCTCTCTCTCTGTCTCTCTCTGTCTCTCTCTCTCTCTGTCTCTGTCTCTCTTGCTTTCTTGCTCCTGCTCTCGATTGCTCTTGTTCCTTCTCCTCTTTCTCCTCCTCCTTGTAATACCAAGGCAACCCAGGTTTTACTGTTTTCTGGAATAGAGTATTTGTGTTAAACTGCTATAAATTCTCCATGACATCCTTGGCAGAATTCAGTGGTGAAAACATCTGGGCATGGAGATTTATTTTGAGGGGGAGTTTAAAGTTAGGAGGTTTTTTTGTTTTTTGTTTTTTGTTTTTTTTTGTTTGTTTGTTTGTTTGTTTTTTAACTAGTTATAGCACATTGGGATTATATGAACTGGGTTGAGGTAACTTGTGCTTCACCAGGTTGTTAGTTAGACCTCCATCACTGTGACATGTGTGGGGACAGCTCTAGGAAGAAGTTATTGGGATTGACATTCAGATGCTTCCATTATTTGTGACTGGGAAGTGAGTCCCAGAGCCTCAGGGCAGAAGGATGTGAGTACTTCTTTTTACCAGATGGTGGCGCCAGCCTATAGACTGCAACCGAAATGACAAAAGCCAAAGGGAGAGGTGTATTCATGAGCTTTGCCTGGAAATGCACCAAGGATGCAAGGACTTGCTTTCTTGGGATAGCCAGGGTGACTGGGAAGGCCCAAATCAGCAGGACTCAGGGTTGCGCTACACTATACGGGTCACCTTTCTGAAACTCTAACACAGTAAGTACTGTGTATGAGGGTAGTTTAAAAACACCACCACCACCACCACCACCACCACCACCACCACCCAACAGCTGTGGCTTCTTTAAACCCAGGGAAGCAGGGAAAACTCTTCAGACAGGACCCCAACTACATAAGGATTCAGACTTTGTGTATCGTGTCCAAGCTATAGTATGAGTGCAACCTGGGATGGGATATGAGATGCTCAGGCTAACACAATTTCACCTGTCAAAACACAGGCATTTAGGATGATGCAGCATGGGACCGGGGTGTGGTTCATGCTAGAGTGTATGTGTAGGCTATGTGAGGCCCGGGGTTCTAGACCCTGACTCCTCCTACCCCTTCACCTCCAGACAGAGAAATGGAAGGCATGAGCCTTGTAGGTAGCTGGTTGTCATAGCTGGCTTCAGCTTGGGCCACCTGGGAAGAGGGGACGCCAGTTGAGGAACTGCCTCCATCACATCAGCTTATGAGCATGTCCATGGTATGTTTTCTTTATTGCTAATTAATGTAGGCGGGTCCTGCCCACTGTGGGCAGTGCCATTCTTAGGCACTGGTCTGTATAAGAGAAGAAACCAAACAAGGCAGAAATGAATGTTTCTCTATAACTATGAGCACGTGCCTTGCATTCCTGACTTGGTTCCCTCGATGATGTGAGCCAGATCACCTTTTTCAATTCCCGAGTTACTTTTGGCCATGCTGTCTATCACGGCCACAGAAGCCTACCTATAACACCTTTTAAGACTTGTTTCTTCCTTTCTGTATTAGCTGGGTGCCTTGGAAGACAAGTGGCCTGAACTTCCAGTTGCTTCTCAGAACTTTGTGGTGCTAGCGCCCACTGCTGTCCATTCCTTGTTCTGCAGAAGACAAGTCGAGTCCCAGTGTTGGCCAGCATTCTTTGTTTTCCCTGGGGATTGTAGCACCGATTCACTCATTACAGTAGCACTGTAAACTCATTGCAGTGCAGCTAGGCTCCTCTCCAGCCCCATTGTCTGAAGAATGGAATGCTAGCCAGCAACAGCATCAAGAAGAGAAAGGTAGCCCTCGCCTCAGTGACACTGGTAATCTAAGAGCAGTCTATGAATCTATGTATCTCTTCTTTCAGGGTCAGTTGAGCCCCTTGAAGTGGCACCTTGCAGGGTCTAAAGACAAAGCTAAGGACACTATTTTTTTAAAATCAGATATTTTCTTTATATACAGTTCAAATGCTATCCCGAAAGTTCCCTATACCCTCCCTCCGCCCTGCTCCCCTACCCCCCCCCCAACTCCCACTTCTTGGCCCTGGCATTCCCCTGTACTGGGGCATATAAAGTTTGCTAGACCAAGGGGCCTTTCTTCCCAGTGATGGCTAACTAGGCCATCTTCTGCTACATATGCAGCTAGAGACACGAGCTCTGGGGGGTACTGGTTAGTTCATATTATTGTTCCACCTATAGGGTTGCAGATCCCTTCAGCTCCTTGGGTGCTTTTAACCCAGACACTATTGTATATGCCAGAAAGATTTTGCTGAAGGAACCCTGTTATAACTGTCTCATATGAGGTTATGCCAATGCCTGGCAAATACAGAAGTGGATGCTCTATAAGATGGAACACAGGGCCCCCAATGGAGAAGCTACAGACACGCTCTTTCAAGAGAAGGAGGCAGGGACACTTAAGAGAACACTATCGTCCTCTTTTATCACAGAGACAGACACCGAGACAGACAGACAGACATACACACACACACACACACACACACACACAGGAAATGATTTAAGGTAACAGTATCCTGTTCTGACTGTTTTGTGTTTGGTTAGACACTTCTTAGCCCCTCTGTGTCTCTCTCAACTGTCATATCTGTCTTGGCAACACATTTGACATTTTCATGGCCTTGACCACGGTCCAGATGTATTAATCAAAATACTTGGTAAGTTATGTCTAAAGTAACTGCTATGCTCTGCTAGGAGGGAAGGTTTCAATGTTACTCTGACCCTGATCTAATAACTCTGGTGTAACTTGGTGGTTTTTGCCTTTAAAAATGCTGAATTCCTGTGCTTGGGCACTGAGAGATATTTTGGAGGCTCAAGCCTGCTCTTTGTCTGGCCATCGATATAAAAGACTTAAAACTTTTAATTGGCTTAATTAGTGTGGTAGTCAATAACTATCTCGTGTGGATCATTGAGAGAAACGAGAGGGGAGTCAGGCACCTTTGTCTGTTAGCTTGACTCCGGAGATGACTGACTAAGAAAGACTTGCTTTCGTGGAGGAAAGCTCTGGGGGCCTGGACTGCTCAGAATGGGAAAGAGGAGAAACCCAGGTAAGGGTGGCCATTCCCATCCATCTCTCTGTTTCCCCATCCCCTGCGGTGCACAGAGTCCCACACGCATGCGCCCGCTGCCGTGCCTTCCCAGGCCTGATGAATTTATATCCCATCAAACTACACGCCCCGTCCAAACCCCTCCTCCCTGAAGTTGCTTCTTGTCATGTATGCTGTCGCTGCAGTGAGAAGGGAATCACACCAACCCTCAGGCTGCCTCAGTGACGTGTGGACTGGGAAGAATGAGCCGGGGGTCTTCTGGGAGCAGAAGGGAGGAAAGAGGGGTGGGTCTTGGGGCTGGTGGGGGTGCCGGAAGAGGACAGCTCTTCTCAACTGCCCTCACATGTGCCTCAGAATCACTCCTGACACTGCTGCAAATGAGCATCTTCCTGATCCCGTGGGGACCGAGCTGCAGTGGAGAGACCCCCTCAGATGGCGGTTGCCAGTGTCTTCCTGAAACAAGAATTGAAATCCAAGTCTGTCCTTTGGCTTTTGCTCACTTTCCCCCACTGTGCCTCCTTTTTTCAATGTAGTCAAGCAAGACTAGCACTTGAGAGGCTGAGGCAGGTGGATGGCAAGCTTGAAGTGAGCCTAGGCTACCTCTCAAGACTCAAAGCAAGCAAGCAAAGCCAACAACAGGGGGGAAAAACATAGCTATATTTATCATCAAATCAATGTCAAAATAAAAACCTGAGATTCTCCACCCAGTGAATAATCATTGGCAAATGTCTTTCCAGGGTAACGATGCTCAAAGGTGGCTGTTGGCTGTTTAATGCATATGTCACAGTCTGTGGCAGTCTGCTAACCTGTCAATCTTGTATTCTCATTTGCCTTGGTAACAGGACTCATGGCAATGTGCCCAAGAGAAATAAAATCATTCTCCGGGTTCCTTAACTGATAGGAACTACTGACAGCATTTATAGTAGAAGAGGTTCCTGCAGCATCTGCTGTCATGTTTCCCTGGGATTCCCTGTGCCAAGGAGGGCCAAAGAGAGTCCCCATTGAGCATCTGCTGTGGGAGCTGGAGGCTCCTCCTCCATTGTCATCCCTCACCATCCTGGTGACCTGCACCTTCGCCCTGGCTTTTCATGCCTGTGACAGGCTCTGACTGTAGCTTTCTCTGGGCCAGGCTGGATTTCTGGTAGCCGTAACTGGGCCTTGCAGGTAGTGGAACAGAGGAGCAGAATGATCTGGAACCTTTGGTGAGTTCAAAGAATTGATACAAGCTTGTGTTTATTTTAAATGAACCATTAGTCCATTTAAAATATATTTTCTGTTAACACCTGAAAACTTCTTTTGTTGTTTTTAGAGATGGTGTCACTGTGTAGCCAAGGCTAACCTTGAATTCACAATCTTTTCTGCCTCAGGCTCCAAGTACTGGGGTTATAGACAAGTGCGACCACACCCAGCAATATCTTAAAAAACAAAAATAGAGATTAAATAGCTGCAGAATGTAACTCTGACTTCTTGAGACTATTAACATCCCAAAGCAATCACCCTAATCTTTAAAATATATCCAGGAGCCCGGGAAGATGTTCTTTCTGGGGAGGCAAAAGGATGTAAGTTTGATTCCTGAGAACATAGATTAAAAAAAAAAACCTGGATATTTTATTTACATTTCAAATTTTATCCCCTTTCTCTGTTTCCCCTCTGCAACCCCCTGTCCCATCTCTCCTTACCCTGCTTCTATGAGGGTGCTCTCCCCTCCCCCCCACTCCTGCCTCACCACCTAGCATTCCTCTACTCTGGGGCATCAAGCCTTCAAGAGACCAAGGGCCTCCCCTCCCATTGATGCCAGATAAGGCCCCATCAGTTCCTTCAGTTCTTCCCCTAACTCCTCCATTGGGGTCCCTGTGCTCAGGCTGATGGTTGGCTGCGAGCATCTACATATGTATTGGTCAGGAACTGGCAGAGCCTCTCAGGAGACAGCTGAATCAGGCTCCTGCCAGCAAGCACTTCTTGGCCTCCACAATAGTGTCTGCATGTGGGATGGATCCCCAGGTGGGGCAGTCTCTGGATGGCCTTTCCTTCAGTCTCTGTTCCACTCTTTGTCCATGTATCTCCTTTAGACAGGAGCAATTCTGGGTTAAAGTCTTGGAGATAGGTGGGTGGCCCTTTCCCTCAACTGGGGGATCATGCCTAACTTCTGGATATGGTCTCGACAGGTTCTCCTTCCCCTTTGTGTGCTATTTCAGCTAATGTCATCTCCATGGGGTCGTGGAAGGCTCTTGTTTTCCTGGCATCTGGGACTTTCTGGTTGCTATCCCAGTTTCCCATCCCTCATTGCTACACACCTCTGTTCAAATTCCTGATCTTCTGTACATCTCCATCTCCTCCCATACCTGATTCTTCCCCTTTTTTCCCCTCCCTTTCTTCTCTTCCACCCAAGTCCCCCACACCCTCTACTTCCCTTGATTATTTTGTTCCTCCTTCTAGTTAGGTCTGCAACATCCATTCTTTGGTCTTCTTTCCTCTTGAGCTTCATGTGGTCCATGAGTTGTATCAACACTCTTGCCTAATATCCACTTATCAGTGAGTACATACCATGTGTGTTCTTTTGTGACTGAGTTAGTTACCTCACTCAGGATATTTTCTAGAGCCATCCATTTGCCTGAAAATTTCATGAAGTCATTGTTTTTAATAGCTGAGTAGGACTCCATTGTGTAAATATACCACATTTTCTGTATCTATACCTCTGTTGAGGGCTATTATAATTATGGCTACTATTTCTTAGTAGAGCATGTGTCCTTATTATAAGATGGAGCACCTTCTGGGTATATGCCCATGAGTGGTATAGCTGCGTCCTCAGGTAGTACTATGCCCGATTTTCTGAGGAACTGTCAAACTGATTTCCAGAGTGGTTGTACCTGTTTACAATCCTGTTTACAAAGTGGTCCTCTTTCTCCATATTTTTTGCCAGCATCTGCTGTTACCTGAGTTTTTGATCTTAGCTATTCTGACTGGTGTGAGGTGAAATGTCAGGGTATTTTTGATTTGCATTTCCCTGATGACTAAGGATGTTGAACATTTTTTTTTTTTTTTAGGTGCTTCTTGGCCATGTGAGATTCCTTAGTTGAGAATTCTCTGTTTAGCTCTGTTCCCTACTTTTTAATAGGGTTATTTAGTTCTTTGGACTCTTTGAGTTCTTTGTATGTATAGGATAATAGCCCTCTATTGGATGTAGGATTGGTAAAGAACTTTTCCCAATCTGTTGGTTGCCATTTTGTCCTATTGACAGTGTCCTTTGCCTTACAGAAGTTTTGCAATTTTTTTTTTTTCGAGACAGGGTTTCTCTGTGTAGTACTGGCTGTCCTGGACTCACTGTGTAGACCAGGCTGACCTCAAACTCAGATATCTACTTGCCTCTGCTTCCCAAGTGCTGGGGTTAAAGGCCCACACCACCACTGCCTGGGGAAGCTTTGAAATTTTATGAGGTCCCATTTGTTGATTCTTGATCTTAGAGCATAAGCCATTGGTGTTCTGATCAGGAACTTTCCCCCTGTGCCCATGTGTTCGAGGCTTTCCCCCACTTTCTCTTCTATTAGAGTCAGTGACTCTGGTTTTATGTGGAGGTCCTTGATCCATTTAGACTTGAGCTTTGTATAGATAGATAAGAATGGATCAATGTGCGTTATTCTACATGTTGAGCGCCACTTGAACCAGCACCATTTGTTGAAAATGCTGTCTTCCCCCAACCCACCCCCACTGGATGGTTTTAGCTTGTTTGTCAAAGATCAAATGACCAGAGGTGTATGGTTTCATTTCTGGGTCTTCAATTCTATTTCATTGATCTACCTGTCTGTCATTGTACCAGTACCATGCAGTTTTTATCACTATTGCTCTGTAGTACAGCTTAATGTCAGGCATGGTGATTCCACCAGAGGTTCTTTTATTGTTGAGAATAGTTTTTGCTATCCTGGTTTTTTTTTTTTTGTTGTTGTTGTTATTGTTGTTACAAATGAATTTGAAAATTGCTCTTTCTAATTCTATGAAGAATGGAGTTGGAATTTTGATGGGGACTGCATTGAATCTATAGATAGCTTTTGGCAAGATGACCATTTTTACTATATCAATCCTGCCAAGAACATAGATTTTTAAAAAGGCCAAACAAAGTAGTGCACACCTGCTGTCCTGTGGGGCAGAGGCAAGAGGATCCCTGGTGCCCTCTGGCCAGGCAGCTTATCCTGATTGGCAAGCGCCAAGCCAACGAAAGGACTGGTCTTAAAGTTATTGGCAGCTGATGGCTGCTGGAGAGGGAAAGTCAGTTTTCTTCAGGAACACAGCCCCTGAGAGGCCTCCTAAGCTCCAATAGATGGTCCCATACTCATGATCATACAGGCAGTGCTAAATATGCCTCAGTGGTGGGAGGGAGAAAAGTTCGGTGTGTGTATATGGGGGATAAATCTAGACCAGATGTTGGGAGGAAAAAGTTGTAGTGGGGGTGGGGGTGGGAGTGGGGGAAAGGGGTAGATCAGATCCAAACCCATTATTAAGTGTTTAATTTAAAGATGTAGATGATAGTTGATAAATGGCACAAAAAGTTGTCCTCTCCACAGGAGCAAACACATGTGCACAAGTGCCTGTGCACACAGGCGTGCACAAAGGAGTCAAAGGAATATAATAAACTTTACAGCAATCCGCTATTCAGCACTGGCTATTTGAAAAGGTACAATGTCTCAACAGCCACATTTTAAATTCTTTTCTTTGTGAACTCCTTTGTATAGTTGTGTATTTTAGGAGGTGTGCATGTGTCTGCCTGCAGGGGGTGGGGCAGGGACAGGAGTTGATGTCTGGCGTCCATCTTACTTTGTGAGACTGGTTCCTGCTCACTGACTTGGCAGAAGAGCTCCAGGGATCCGTCTGTTTCTGCCTTCCCAGCACCGGATGAGCAGACTTTTACGTGGGTGTTGGAAACCTGACCTCGGTCCTTGTGCACTTTTCTGACTGAGCCAGCTCCCCAGTCCTCAGCCTCCACTCCTCACAGGATTCTCTTAGCACGTATCAGCTGGTATACTAGACACACATGCACATTAAAACACTGTTAATTTTTGAAGCCATAAATCTTGAAGGAGTAAGACTGTGTCTCGGGGGACCAGCAAGATGGCTCAGTGGGTAAAAGTACACTTGCTGCCAAATTGGACCACATGAGTTCTATCACAGTGATTCCCACAGTGGAAAGAGAGAACTGACTCCTCCGAGTCCTCCGACCCCCACCTGTGCACCACTGCGTGAATGCACACACAGACACATACACAAACAAAAAATTCAATTTTAAAATCTCTTAGAAAGTATGTGTCTTAGATTGAGGTATATTACAACATGAATATACATAATCAAAACAGCATAAGGAAATATTAAAACTTTATTCAAAAGTGGCCAAGCTTGGAAATGCCAATCAGAAGAACTGGGCACCTTTTCCAAGTGATTAGTTTATTTACCCATAGTGGAATATAACCTGTTGCCAGACTAAGGCAGGGTCCAGCCTTTTCTCTTTCTATTGTTTTTATAGACAAAAGCATGAAGAATCCTACTTGCAGAAAGATTGGGATCTGTTTTATCATGGCTCTTTGAACTTTTAATAATTTATATACTAAAATCACATGAGGACTCAGCAAAATAATTTTTTAGGATAATTTAATTTCATGTGCAGTGATCTGAGGGAACTAGAGTTACAGTTGGGAGCGGCCAAATAGGTGCTGGGGATTGAACCCAGTTTCTCTAGAAGAAAGACAGTGTGCATAGCCACTGAGCCATCTCTCCAGCCCCACTAAAACAAATTTTGATACTGTATCAGCCATTAACTTGATTAGGCTCTTCAATTTTGTTTTAGCAAGGAAATCACTAACTTACAAAGCATTTGCAAACCAGCCATTAGAGTAATTCACACTCTGTTTCTGGGTAGGATATCTGGCTATCACTTGCCCCTGTTTTCCTTCACAAAAGAGCACTGGTTTACATTGTTATTCACACACGTGAAAAGAGTAGTTGGGAAAACTCAAAACATGAATTTCTATTTGCTATATCAGTGTTGTATTTTTCTAAATGATATGGTAGAATGTGAGTGGAAACCTTTCTCATAGTTCACTTAAGCCTTGGAAAATGTCCAGCCAATATTGTAGCTGGCAGAGCTAGCTCTCATGGCCAAGCCAGTTAGCCCTGTCGAGCTTGCTTATTTTGACAACTGGCACACATTCATAAAAGTGCCCTAAGAAAACTCACGCAGCTCGGAGAAGCATGGTAAGGCAGCCCCGGGCCGGCGTCATGCTTTGCCAGCACCACAGGAACAGCCTCTCACGTTCCTCAGAACAATATAGTCTTCCTAATTGTGACCATTAATTCTTTTAAGATTATTTTTTTTATGTGAATGTGTGCATGCTGAGCTTGCGGAGGAATATGAAAGATGCACTGCATACATGCAAGTGCTCGAGTGTGCCAGCAGATGGCGTCAGATCCCCTGGAACTGGAGTTACAGCTGCTTGGGAACAACTGATACCCATGCTGCGGCTGATAGCTGGCCTAACACCTTGGCTCTCTGTTTCCATGGATTCTGAACCACAAGATAAATTCTTGTGTCATTGTTGACTCACAGCATAGCCTTTATAAAGAAAACTTTAATAGGCGATTAAACTCAAGACAGTGTAATTGATATCTATTGTGAAACAAAGTAGCAACACTATGATTGGCTAAGACAAACTGGATGGACAGCTATGCTCGACAGCCACCGCCTGACAGTTAAGTTAGTGCACGGCAATTATAACATTTCAGAGAATTAAAAATCTAAAATTGAGCCTCTGTGAACTGATAAAATATAATACTTTCTAGTATAATTACAGTAGCATTTTAGTCACAAAAGCCCTTAAATATCTTATAATGGCTAAGTTAATAAGTGAGTGTACTTTTGTAAGAGGGGTGGGGCATTATGTGAACTGGCACACAAGTATGTCCACAGAGTATTGTGAAACCAAACCTTTTCAGATAAAACAGAAAAGCAAGAGGGGAGACGGGAGGGAGAAATGGGGTGTTTGGGGGGCTGTCCTGACATTTTTTTTGTTTTAGATGCACTGTAGAATAGTGATAGTTTTCACTTGAATTCACTAGAATTTGAATATTTCCGGGAATTACCTAGGAGGTAAGCATTTGGCACACCTGTAAGGCATCATGAAGATTAGGCTAGCCTCCAGGCATGGCTTCGAAGGATTAGCTAGATTGGGTTAATTGAGTTAAGAGGCCCTGCCTTAATGGTGGGTGGCACCATAATATGGGCTCAAGTCGTGGGCTGAATGAGAAGGAGAAAGGCGCAGAACACCAGGATTTCCAGCTTTCTTCTTTCTGACTGCAGACAGAGTCACAGTCAGCAGCTGGGGTTGTAGGCTGTGCGCTATAACAGCTGGCTCTACCTTCGGAAAAAGGATTTTGAGCCCCCATGATCGCCAGTCTGCCCGGGATTGCAGGTGGGCACCACTATGCCTTACTTCTCTGTGGATCTGTAGAGTTTTGAGGCTCTAAACTTAAATCCTCATGCTTGCTCTGCAAATGCTTTATGCATTAAGCCATCTCAGGCTTGGGTTCTCTCTCTCTCTCTCTCTCTCTCTCTCTCTCTCTCTCTCCCTCTCTCTCCCTCTCTCTCCCTCTCCCTCCCTCTCCCTCCCTCTCCTCCCCTTCTCTCTCTCTCTCTGTGAGTGTAGATGGACTTTTGGTTTTGATTTTTGTTTTGTTTTGTTTTTTTTTCTTACAAGCAACAGAAACATTCAGCCTAAACATTCTTTTGGGGTGACAGGAGGATAGAGCCGAATGCAGTGGTTTAGGAGGTGACACAAATCAAAGTGGTCATGTCCTTAAGTCCCTTAGAATTTTCAGATCAAGTGGTACAACTTGATGTGGCTATTTCTCAAGCCCTGGCAAGGTGTTCTCAGAAAACTGTTTCCTCTGGTAGATTCAGATCTGACATATTTGCGGGGCAAGCCACCCCTGTCAACGGATCTAAGGTTCGGGAAAGGATTTATCTTCCCTCCCTGGAGCACCCTGCAGACATTCTGATTTTTCTTTGGTCACCTACATCTTAACTGAGCTATGTATGAGCTGGTAGAGTACAGGGAGTTACTGTCTGGGACTAGGAGCGTTGTTTTATGGCAATTTGATTAGAAGAGACTTCACTGGGGATGGGCAGATGCTTGGTGGGTAAGAGTGTTTGACGTGCAAACAAGAGGACCTGAGTTCGAATCCCTGGCCTTCTGTTGAAGCTCAGTATGGCTACAAGCAAGTACAGTGATAGGGGTGGAGAGGCACATTCCTGGAGTCAGCCAGCATAGCCGAAATGGTGAGCTTCCAGCCTAGTGAGAGGCCCTGCCTCAGATTCTGGCTCCGTGTTTCTGCCTCAGCTTCCCTTGATGGCAGACTGTAAGTTGAAAGCTTTTCTCCCCAAAGTTGTTTTTGGTCATTGTTTTTTTTCCACAGCAACAGCAAGCAAGCCAGGGCATGAAATAGTCTCTGCTTTAGAAGATTATTTTTATAGGCTTAGTTTGACAGTTTGTAAGTCTGTTAGCAACTACTGCTTGGCATGCCATCAGGATGCAACGACTCAGTCACAGATAGATGAGTATTCATTTAGCTACTCATCCTGAGTTTATGGTGTACTCTGCTAAAGTGATTAAGAGAGAACTACTGGCAGGAGCAAAGAATACAAACTGGCGAGGCTGCGCTCTACCCCAACCCAACTCCTTGGTAGCTATGAAACTTTGAGTCTCAGTTTTTATCATCACTGGCTTCAAACTTCCTCTAGATTGGTCAAGGACCTGAGTGAATGCAACGTGAGCGTGAAATACTTCAGAGTGTACAAAGAACCCATAATGTCTTTCTGGTCCTAGCACTAAGATGCCTCTTAACACACGTGTTTCTGCCCTTTACTGGTCTCTGTCTCTAATTGGTCAACTCTTGCTCAAGTCATGGCTCCTCATAGATACTGTAATATTCTCCATTAGAGAGAGGGGGTGAGTCAAGGAAGAAGCTGGGCAAACAAGATTGGAAAAACTCCTTGGAGCATCAACAGCCCTCTCCCTGGAAGAGGTATCCTTTCTCTGTCTCCCAGGGCACTGCTGCTTGACCAGCCATTCCCAAATGGTTTAAAAGGTGGTTGTGGTAGCAGACAGGAAGAGCATAAGAGTATATGAGAAGATAAGACAGGGGCCCCCTTTGGTTCATCTACATTAAGAAGAAAATTCCCCTGTGTACTGATTGATTTTGTGTGTCAACTTGACACAAGCTAGAGTTATCAGAGGAAAAAGGAGCCTTAGTGGAGGAAATGCCTCCATGAGATCCAGCTGTGAGGTGTTTTCTTGTGATCAATGGGGGCAGGGCCCAGCCCATGGTGGACGGACTCGTCCCTGGGCTGGTGGTCTTGAGTTCTATAAGAAAGCAGGCTTAGCAAGCCATGAGAAGCAAACCGGTAAGCAGCACCCCTCACAGTCTCTGCATCAGCTCCTTCCTCCAGGTTCCTGCCCTGCTTGAGTCCCAGTTCTGACTTCTTTGGTGATGAACAGAAGGTGGAAGTGTAAGCTGAATAAACCCTTTCCTCCCCAACTTGCTTTTTTGGTCATGGTGTTTTACTGCAGCAATAGCAACACTAACTAAGACATGGTGTTTGTAGGTTGTTGGTCCTTTTGCCTCTCTGTTCATCTGTTTTCAACATAGAGGAAGCTGGCATTCAACCTTTAAACTTGAACAAAGTGGTTGGCTTTCATTGTTTGTGTCTTTAGTTACCACCTACCTCTAGTGAGAGATTACTCTTAAGTCATGGCTAAGCTTCCCAAATCCATGCAGTTTTGTGTGTGGATACTTTCTGATTAGTTATGCATGTCATCTTTAAAGCCACCCTATGGATGAGATGTGACTACTGAATGAAATGAAGAGATGACCTTTCCAATGTCTGGTCAACGTTTTGTATAGAAAATATGAGGGAGAATACAGCTAGAAGCATCTGGAAGAGTTCAGAGCAGGGAGAGAAAGTAATAGCCTAAATAAGGCTAGCATATTGAATTTGGGTCCTGAGGGATTGGGGAGGAGGCAAGAAAGGAAGAGGATAGAGAGGAGGAGCAAAGGAGACAGAGGAGACCAAGAGATAGCCAAGAACCAAGGGAACCCACAGCCAAAATGGCAGAGTTACATAGGAATGAGAAGCCGGGGGAAGGGAGGCCCACAGACTGGAGAAGGTTGGGGAGAGGGGCAAGAAAAACTGAAAGAAGTTAGGACACCAGCTTGGGACTCCGTGACAGGTAGTTGCTGAGAGAGCCCAGAGGCCAACCTTCACTCTGGCATGCTAGGCACCACAGCTAGCCATTTGGAGTTTTTTCTGGACATGACGACTCCTTCATTTTACAATATGGAAACTGAGGCTTGAAGAATTTTAGCAAATGGCTCTTTGTGGAAGGACGAGAAGGGGCAGAGGGTTGTGAGCAGAGGTTTCTCAGCAATCCTAGGAAGACTGATCCTTAATGAGCTGCCCTGTCTACCTACCCAAGGTCTCTGTCCCCTGAGAGGACTTGTTTCGGCACAGGCAGTTGAAGGGAATCAGCTGGGGCCAGTCGTGGTGTGGGCACACTGTGTTAGGGTTGGAGAAACAGCATCCAGTTGACTACCAGGCATCACCAGCAACAGGTTCTGACAAATACCCCAGCTTCCTGTAGAAACACTCATGGCCCACATGCCCTGTGTTGAGGGAGGCTGTACTTGCAGAGATGGGCTCCAGAGACCAGAGTGTGCTTTGTGCTCACAGGAGACAGATCCCTCTAGAATCTAGACTTCTTGGGCAGTCAGCCTGAGACCTACAGACAAGGTCTAGGCATGGGCATGGCTTCTCAGTAAGCTCATGTGCTTGGAGGTTGGGAGTGAGAAATATGTTTGCACTCATCTCTGTGGCAATGCCTACTGCAGGGCTCTGGCTTACATGGTACTTACAGGCGTGTCTGTGGCTCAGGCTAAAGCTTTGTAGTGAATAACAGGTGCATGTAGACACTAGTTGTCAAGTCCTAGGCAAGTTATTTGTCCCTTGCAGTCTCTACTTCCTCAGAGGTGGTGAGGAGAACCTACCTTAGGGGGGTGTGGTACAGGTTACATTGGAGAGCAGGGAGGTTCATCAGTGCCTGTTTCATCAGTGGTGGCACGGGTGACTGAATTGCAGAGCTTCTAGAATGTATTTGACAGATGAGGAACATAGGCATCAGGGAGATGGTGTGGCTAGCCCAGGATATTTGGATGCTCAAGACAAGCCCCCCGTCAAGCCCAGTGACCTACATCTACCTTAGACCATGGGTTAGTGGCGTGATATCTGCCAGCTGCAAATTCCAGTGACAAAGTCAATTGCTCAGAGATCAGCCTGGAATTTTTGTAGCTCAGAGACAAGGGCATTTTATATAATAAATATCACAGCAAGAAACAAAAATAAAATATAAACAGAGCCAGCACCTTCTGTTAGGGGAAGGCACTAGTAATAAAACAGAGAGAAATTTTATTTTCACCTTTTAACCGAAGAAGTTTTAAAGATTTAGTGAGTGTTTACGCGGGTGTGTATGTGTGTGTATGTTTGTATGTGTGTATGTGTGTGTATGTATATGTGTGTGTATGTATGTGTGTGTATGTTTGTATGTGTGTGTATGTGTGTATGTGTGTGTGTATGTGTGTGTGTGTATGTATGTGTGTGTGTATGTGTGTGTGTGTGTATGTGTATGTATGTGTGTGTGTATGTATGTGTGTGTATGTGTGTGTATGTATGTGTGTGTATGTGTGTATATATGTGTATGTGTATATGGGGAGTCCTGGTTTCTTTCAGCTATTTTTACCCCTCTCCCCAACCTTCTCCCACTCCCACAAAACCCACTCCCCTTTCTGCTTTTGGGTTTTCCATCTTCTCCACCTAACAAGCTCCTGGTGAAATAGGGAGAAGCAGAAGCTCTCTCCCTGCATTGTTTTACTCCTGTGCACTCCCTCTGACTGCATCTTAGAGAGAAAAGATGGACATACCACGTGTAATGGGAGGAGCACAATGAAAGATGATGGGGAGTAGCTGGGTGAGCCATCTCCATAGATAAGAAAACAGTTTTCAAATGAGAGACTTAGGAATAAAGGCTGTTCTACTTTGGGAGCAAACTTCTTGGAGTTGGGAGCAGAAGGAAGATGAGTTCTCCGCAGTCCCCCAGATACATTAGTATCTCTCCTCTTGGTATCTAGTATCTAATACAGTTCTGTGGTTGCCATTTACAATGGGCAGTATATCCTCCTCATCACTATCACTATCACCACCATTATCATCTGTCATTGTCCTGATGCCTTTGTATGGATTGTTTCACTTAGTTCTCATAACAGCCAAGCATGGCAAGTACTCATTTATAGATAGGTAAGCTTAGTCACAGATCAAAATGCATCATGTTATCAAGTTACATACCTGGTGAATGAGAACTGATGGAAGTCTGACTCCTCTGCCTTCCATGTTATCTCCCATTCGGACGGAAGGACAGTGAAGGAGCAAGAGACGGAGAAGGGAAGGAAGCATGGAGGAAGAGTGGTCCTCTTCCATGCTGTAAGGATAAAACGAGAGATTGTATGTGGGGTTAAGGATTTTATCCAGTGGAAAAAAATGTAAAAATAGACTGTAGTATTATGCTAGCTAGATAAAGGGTGTCTCTGGAGAGCTTAAAGCAAAAGAGAGGAAAAGGAAGGGGGCTTGGCCCTGCTTCCAGTGACCTGAAAGACTCTATACCACTTCTCAACAGTACCATACTGGAAACTCTTATTTTTGCTAACTACTTTGGCCTTTGCAGCATTCAGCATCCAATCAATAGCACAGAGCTATCAGGATGGTTGGTTTGCTGATAGCTCGACCTTACAGTATTCATTACAGAAGGTTTGGATTGAGCTTGAACAGCAAAACACTGGGAAGCTGTGCTCTTCCTTTTGATTAAAATTCTGGAAAGGGTAGGGCTATAAAGATGACTGTGGCAGTAAAGTGCCTTTCTGTACAAGCATGAGGACCTGAGCTTGCAGCCCTGACATTCACATAGAACCAGGGTGTGGCTATGGACATCTGTGACTGAGCACAATGGCGGGCAGTGGCAGGTGGGTCCCCAGAGTTCCTGGCCAGTCAGTCTAGGCAATCAGTGAGCTCTGAGTTCAGCTAGAAACTCTCTCAACAGATAAGGGAGAGAGTGATTCCACTCCTGATGTCAAGATCTGGCTCCCACCTACAAATACACGCAACATGTGTACACACAAACACAAACATTTATCACATTCCTATACACACGCTCACACACATACACACATACACACAAGCACACACACATAGATAAACACAAAACATTATGGAAAAATATGCATAGATACTTTTTTGTATTTGCTTCAGAGAGGGGGAAGAAAATGTTCAAAGAGCAAAAATGAAGCACAACTCTTAGTAATTGGGGTTAGAAAATTCTTAGGCATCTATAGTCTACCCCATGTTGAGAGCCAGGTTGGCAGGGATTGCGACTGCAGTACCTCTCTTCTTGGTTGACAATGGCCTTGTGCAGGGGTCTCTGTTCCCACCCCAGTCAGCAGAGTAATGATCCAAGCCCTCAGAGGCGAGAAGGTGGCAGCTTGCTTCAGCATGGCTCAGCAGACAGTGTTGGTTCAAACATTGACAGTCTGACCCTGAGTAGTTTATTTTAGGCATATTTAAGCACAGCATAATTTGGCAAAAAAAATTTCCTGGCAAAAATTAACTCAGTACCATGTGCAAAATAAAGCCTAAGATGTGACTACATCAAAACTCTTTGTAAAGTACATCTTCCATAAAAGAAGGGGTCTATAGATGGACTACCTGTGGCACCTTCCATATAGGTTCTATAGATTGATTTGGTCATGCTAAGGGCTGGGAGAGAATCTGGTATAGTCTCTGGTCTCAAGGCCACCAGGCTATTAACCACATCAGCTTCCAACCTCCTGGGCAGATAACAGGGTATGTATCCCTCTCTTTGAAGAACAACCCTGCGTATTTAACATTCTGCATTTCTGCTAGTGCTTATCTGTGAGCACGAGAACCTTTGTGCTTCCCACAGCCTTAACTGCCTTCCAATGGGTGAGGGAAGGCACACTGCTGGGATAGAGGTGGGGACAGGGGACAAGGATTAATGTCATAGCTTAAGACTGGAGACATCCTGAGCCATCAAAAAGGATGGAGGATGGCTTCAGTGCCCAGCGGGATAGAGCTTACCTGCAGATCCTGGAGTCTATTGTGCCCCCCTGCCTCTAGTCTGCTCACTCTGATGTGCACTGATTGACAGCTGAACAGGATGAAAGCAAAAGCCACAGGGCAGCTGAGGACACTGCAGCCAGGAAGAAGTCCTGTAGGGGCACAGCTGGGAGAGAGACTCCAGGTGCTGCTGGAGATGGTAGGTCGGACACCTGAGGTTGATGGGAAAGAGATAGGTGGGATGGGGTAGGGTCTAAAAAGTCACCTGGTACCAGAGGGCTACAGATACCCATGAAAATGCAAATCACTGGTTAGCAAGGTAGGCATCCTTCTCATGAGGCATATGTAGCAAGGGAGATCCTCTGGGCCCATTGGACAGGGCCTTGTGTATGGCATGCAGTAGATTGAAGCAGGGGCTGGCCCAGAGCTGTAACATACTCCTTCCTATACTAGAGCCTGTGGTTGTTACTTTGTATGTCAACTTGGTATAGGCTAGAGTCATGTGGAAAGAAGGAACTCCAATTAAGACCCTCCCTCAACACACACACACACACACACACACACACACACACACACACACACACCAGATTGGCCTGTGGGGAATTTTTCTTGATGCTGTGGGAGGTCACTGGGCAGTTGCTACCCTTAGGCTGATGGCCCTAAGGACCATTAAAAAAAAAAAGCAGGCTGAGCAAGCCATGAGGAGCAAGCCATTGAGCATCACTCCTCCATGGCTTCTGTTTCAGCTTCTGCCTCCAGGTTCCTGTCTTGAGTTCGCATGATGGACTACAAACTGTTAAGATGAAGTGTGCCCTCTCCTCCCCCATGTGGTTAGACACTTCAACTGAGACAAAGGTTCACACAGAAAATTAGGATGCCTAAGAAGTATATTCAGGAGTTTCAGGCTCTCCCTGCCCATTCTGGGCTTTTCTCCTGGGCTAGCAGGTGCTGAGGCTAGCACTAACTCCTCTGTGACAGTGGGTTAAAGCCACCTCTGAGAAATTCTCCAGGAAGTGGAGATTCCTGAGTCGAGTTGGGAGGGATGTTAGAGATGCTAAGGGCCCCAGTAGTCCTCCAACCAGAGGCCATGCTGTGCAGCTGGAGGAAGAATTGGCTGCAGACTGGTGGGGATCTAGAGAACAATTGGTCCAGTGGCAAACTGGCATGGTGGTGGCTAGTCGTGATATACCCGGAGAAGAAGAAACTCACCTGAAGAATTGCCTGTCTTAGACTGGTCTGTGGCCATTTGTGAGGTTTTTTCTTAATTGCTAACTGTTGTAGGAGAGCTCAGCCCACTGTGGACTGTGTCACCTTTTATGCAGATGGGTTTGGCCCATATAAGAAAGGTAGTGAGCATACAGAGAGGACAAGTTAGTAAGCAGTGTTCTTCCATGGCTTCCCTTGATGGTGAATTGTAACCTGTCATATGACGTGAGCCTCCCCCACACATTGCTTTGGGCATGGCATTTATCACAGAAACAGAAAAACAGACCAGAACACATGGTGGTCACACATGGCATCACACTGGAGAGGGCTGTTCACCTCTCAGCTCATTCCAGACCATTCTGATAATACGTGTAGAGAATTCTTATTTAGAAAGAATCAAACCCCTTCATGTGGAGGGAATCTGTTCTTAGCACTTACCACCAAGTATCTCTAGGTTGGACTGCAGAACAAGGAACAGTGGCACCCACCAGTGTTGGTAATGCTGTTCCAGTCTGCAGTGGAGGGGTGGCCTGATTATGTACCATTAATAAAAAATAATGGTATAATAATACAATATATTACATATATCTAATATATAATATCAACATTACATGTCACATATTTTACATATATAATGATAATTAATCTTTACAAATACACACTTTTGGACAAAATAAATATATGCTTCAGAAAAATTGAGATGTATATCATGAAGGAAAGCCAGCAATTCACAGCACAAAGGCAGATTACCACAGTGCTTAGCCTGCATCATCCTCTCTCACCTCACGCTGACTAAACCTACATGGTCGGCAATAAATAAAGCAAGTTCCTTGTAGCTGGAATCTCTCAGCTATCATGAAACTTGTCCAACTAGGATTTGAAATCTTTTTTCTTTTACCTTATTAAAATATATGTTTTCATGTATTATATACTGATTTAGTTTATCCTTCTCTCTCTATTCTTCACACTTTCCTCCCCTACCCCAGATCCACCCCCTTCTGTCTCTGATTAGGAAACGAATAGGCTTCTAATGGAAAATGAAATAAAATTATATCAAACAAAAACTAACATCAGAATTGGGCAAAACTATAGGAAGGAACCAAACTGAAGCCATCTTGAGTAAAACTTTTATTTTGAATAGGGGTCAGATACAGTTTAGGTTCTCAAGACCTCCATGGATAACTGGCATCCTGTTTGTCAGAAAGAGACTTGTATGTGGGTAGCTGACATCCTAGCTGGCAAGTTGAGACAGGAATGCTGAGCAAGCCATCCTGCCACAGTTGAATAAACCAACCAATGGGAACGGGATAAGTGTGCCACAAAGACATGTTCCTAAGGAAGTTCCCTATCCCTAAATCATGATTGGTGGAAAAAATGTAACCCTAACTTGGCACAGATGTTTGTGGTTTTCAAGCCTAAAAAGCTCTGTAGCATTCTGGCTTGAGGTCATAATTTGGCTCCCTAGTCTGGCCCTGACTGATCAATAGCAGCTTCATTACAATAAATTTTTGTCATCTGCACATCATTTTGACCTGGGGTGTGAGTTGTGTTGGACCTAAGCAGACCCCATAGCTAAACATACAGAAGGAAAAGAACCCATGAGAAGGCACAGAAACAGAAACAGAGATCCACTTGTCTGCTTGCTCAGGAGTCCCATAAAAAACATGCAACTGGAAGTCATAATACTTTGGGATAAAAATAATGAAGAAAAAATATAAATTGTTTTAGTTGGGGTGACTATTACTATGATGAAACACAGGACCAAAGAACTTGGGGAGGAAGGGTCTATTTGGTTCACACTTCCACATCATCACCAAACCAGTTAGGACAGGAACTCACACAGGGCAGGGACCCAGAGGCAGGAGCCGATGTAGAGGTCATGGAGGGGCACTGCTTACTGGCTTGCTCTCCTGGTTTTCTCGACCTGCTTTCTTACAGAACCCAGGACCACTATCCCAGGATGGCTCCATCTACAATGGGCTGGGTCCTCCCCCATCAGTCAGTCACTAGGAAAATGTCCTCTAGGCTTGCCTATGCCCAATCTTATAGAGGCAGTTTATTAATCTTGGGGAGGCTCCCTCCTCTCAGATGACTTTATCTTGTGTCAAGTTGATATAAAATGATCCAGCACATAAATAAAATAAAAATAAAAACAAGGTAAGTTTTTTTAGAAAGTCCTGACATAACATGAGACAAGGAACCTCCAAAGATACCACTGAGTTGTTTCATGTTGGCCATCTACTGGTGGGCATGTGGCCAACCCTCAAGAGTAGTTTGTTTCCCCAGTAAGACTCCTTTGAAAGAAGCTAAATTTTCATTTGAAAGTGGTTCCCAATTGTAGATAGCTTCTGGGTTCGGGATGAGGGCATGTGTTCACTTCTTTCAGCTCTAGGGCCTCATCTGGTATGGACCTATGCAGACCCTGTGCATGCTGCCTCAGTCTCTGTGAGTTCATATGTACATCAATCACGTTGAATTAGAGGGCCTCGATTTCCTGATGTCCTCCATCCCCATGGCTCTTACACCTTTTCTGCCTCTTCTTCCAGGGGATTCCCTGAGCCCTGGATCCTGATCCCCGAGAGGAGAGATTTGATAGAGATGCCCAGTTTAAGGCCTAGTGTTCCATGAACTCTTGCTCTGTGCAAAATGTCTATCTGCAGGTCTCTGTATGTGTTGCCATCTACTGCAGATGGACACTTCTCTGATGACAGCCAATCAAGGCACTGCTCTACGAGTATAGCAGAATACCATTAGGAGTCTCTTTTTTTTTGCCACATTTTTTGTTTTTAGGATAGTGGTATTTGGTTTTCCCGTAGGTCTCTGGGTTATCTAGTCTCAGATTCTTGCTCACCCAAGCAGTGTGAGGAATGGGTTTCATCCCATGGAGTGTGTCTTCAGTCAAGGAGTTGAAATCTTTATTGGTCACTAACCACCTGTGGTGCTCAGCCCTATGTATTTCAGGAAAGGATGGCCAAATCCCAATGTACAACATAGTTCAGGGTCAGAGCAGGCATGGTGGGCGCAGTTGGTTGTTGTTGGGAAAATCTAGAAAACCAGTAAGCATTTCACTGCTTGTGTTAAAGCTGAGCCTGAATAAGTATTTGGCAGGGGTTTAGTTGGTGTTGGTGTTGGTGTTGGTGTGTGTGTGTGTGTGTGTGTGTGTGTGTGTGAGAGAGAGAGAGAGAGAGAGAGACAGAGACAGAGACAGAGACAGAGAGACAGAGACAAGCAGAGAAAGACAGAGAGGCAGAGATGGATAGAGACAGACACAGAAAGACAGACACTGAGAGACATAAACAGACACACAGAGACACAGAAACAGAGGTAGAAAGACAGAGAGACAGAGACAAAGATGCAGAGTCAGATACAAAGAGATACAGAGGGAGACAACAAGAAAGCTACGTGGGATTAGATTCAGGATGATGAGTCACACGGCCATCATAGATTTGAGATACACTAACTCCCCATCTCAATCACTATATATTTTGATATATCTGTGACTTGTTTAATTATTTATATACCATTTTCTCTGTAAGTAACTCACACTTTTGGACACAAGTCATAACATGTTTAAGGAAAATGTAAAACTCATACTACAAATGAGTGCCCAAATAGTTGTGTCATGGCTGAAGAGCAACCCTCATACCTACAGTCCCCAAAGGACAAGCTGGGGGCAGCGCAGCCAGTGAAAGGCTGTTGTGTGTTACTATAGACGTGGGCAGGTCAGCTCCTGAGACAGGACCTTGCAAATAATGGTTCCCTTCAGAAAGGTTGGAAATGAGCCCAGTGGTGAACACCCTTTCCCTGTGTGACTCACTAGATGCCTGGTGGTCACCATACCAATTTGCCAGTGAACCACCTGTGCCTTGAGTGTACCCTTCACTCTGCAGTCCCACACCTCCAACTGTAAAATAAGACTTTTGATTGGATAGCAACGGTTGCCAGCATCAGCATCTCTAACATTTTTTCCAACTTGACTCGGGAGGCTTGGCTTCCCCATTTCTCAGGTATGAACCTTCACCTGATGATGTGGGTGAGTTAGTGCTTGGTACTGCCAACTGCTTCTTCCACCCAAAGCACCTGCTGAGCACATGCCTTCAGACAACCTCAAACCTTTCTGTTCTTCCCACCTTCCTGGCTCCAGTCTGGCCCCACCGCGAGCCTCTCGTAGGATAACTGTCAGTTTGAAAAATAGGATTCCATTAAAAGATTACTGTCCGCCTCCTTACTCAGGCTGTAGGATGGAGTCTAGACTCATTTGATTTGGTTCCCGGCCACTTTCTAAGGAATGGGGAAGGGAGTAAGACGATCAGGAAGCTGGTTTCATTTGGGGCTTTGTGGATAACCTGGCACTTGTGCTCTGAAATGTTCCCACAGGCAGGTGGTCGGCAGGGGAGATGTCTGAGTTAAGCTATCACCTGCACCAGAGTCCAGCAGCATCTGGTCTGAAGCGAGTTCATGTTGTGAAAATGAGGCCAGAGGTGCAAAAGGTAAATTAGTAGGTGATTATGTGCTGTGTACAAGAATCAGTGCTGTAAGGAGCCCACCCTGGCAAGGTCTGAATAGAATTCTGTAAAGCCTTCCCAACTCCAGGTGTGGGAAGGACTTGATAAGAAGACATTCGGTTTTCACTAGATGTATTGCTGGGATAGGATTCATCATTAAACTGCAAACTGCTTTCTGCCTGTATAGCTTGGCCTCTTCTTAGCCTTTAAAAAATTATCTTTAGTTTTTTGTGTATGAGTTTTTTTGCCTGTATGTGAGATTATGTACCACATATGCATCTGCAAAGGCCAGAAGTGGGTGCCAGATACCCTGAAATTGGATTCATGGGTTTTGAGCCACCATGAGGGTCCTGGGAAGCAAACATATGTCCCCTGCAAAAGCAGCAGGTGTTTGTTAACCATGGAGCTGTCTCTCTACCTTACCATCCCTCCCCTCCCTTCTCCTCCTCTCCCCTTTCCCTTATTTTTCTTTCCCTCTCTTTTATAGAAATGAAGTTATTCAATATGTGGCCTTCCAAATGGATGGATCTAGAGGATATCACCCTGAGTGAGGTAACCCAATCACAAAATATGCACTCAATGATAAGTTGACATTAGCTCAGAAACTTAGAATACCCAAGATACAATTTGCAAAACTCATGAAACTCAAGAAGAAGGAAGATCAAAGTGTGGATACTTTGATCCTTCTTAGAAGGGAGAACAAAATATCCATGGAAAGAGTTACAGAGACAAAGTTCGGAGCTGAGACTGATGGAAGGACCATCCAGAGACTGCCCCACCTAGGGAGCCATCCCATAAACAACCACCAAACCTAGACACTATTGCATATGCCAACAAGATTTTGCTGACAGGACCTTGTTATAGCTGTCTCCTGTGAGGCTATGCTAGTGCCTGGCAAATACAGAAGTGGATGCTCACAGTCATCTATTGGATGGAACACAGGGTCCCCAATGAAGGAGCTAGAGAAAGTACCCAAGGAGCTTAAGGGGTCTGCAGCCCTATAGGAGGAACAACAATATGAACTAACCAGTACCTCAAGAGCTCCACCAATCAAAGAAAACACATGGTGGGACTCGTGTCTCTAGCTGCATATGTAGCAGAGGATGGCCTAGTTGGTCATCAGTGGGAGGAGAGGCCTTTGGTCTTGTGGAGATTCTATGCCCCAGTATAGGGGAATGCCAGGGCCAGAAAGCAGGAGTGGGTGGGTTGGGGAGCAGGGGGAGGGGGAGGGCATAGGGGATTTTGGAGAGGAAACTAGGAAAGGGGATAGCATTTGAAATGTAAATGAAGAAAATATCTAATAAAAAAGATATAAGAAGAAAGAAAAACAAAACTGAGACACATTTGTAATAAAAACTATATGGAAATGGGATTATACAATAGTGAAATGCTATATTAATGAAATGTATCTATAAATTATAGTTACTATGAATAGTGAAGAAAATCGGGCCATGGCATTTTCTCATCATATGAAATCATAGAGTAGTTATGTTTAAATAATTCAATTATGCATTTTTGCAGAAACGATACCTTTTCATAAATTAGTAGTAAATTAAAAGTGAAAAATGCATGGAAAGTGATTGGAGGAATATCAAGTCATCATACTAACACACCTATTGCCACGGTATTTTATCTCAGTAATCGTTTTCTTGATTGAAGTAAGTGGGCAATACTTTTCACAGCTGTACCAAAGCACCAGCAAAGTGTATTTCAGTGACTGATCTCTTCATCTCCATCTTTAGTGACTTGTGTTAAAGACTGAAATTGGAGCTACCATGGCTGTACGAGAGGCCCAACAAGCAGCTGACTGAGACAGATGCAGATACTTACACCCAACCAATGGGCTGAAGTCGGGAACACCTGTGTTTGAATTAGGGAAAGGCTGGAAGAAGTTGAGGAGGAGGGTGACGTCATAGGAAGACCAGCAGTCTCAACTAACCTGGACCCCCTAGGTGGGAGATGGGGAGGTAGAGAGGTAGAAGGTGGGGGTCAGGGGTAGAGGGTAGGGGGTGGGGTGTGAGGACATCCTCTTGGAGACAGGGGGAAGAGGAATGGAATGAGGAACTGTCAGAGGGCAGACCAGGAGGGGGATAACAAATGGTCTGTAAAAATAATTAAAGATATTTTATTTTATAATTTATTATACAATATTTTAAAAAATGAAATGAAAAAAATTAAAATTACAATGATATTCATAAAAAAATGTGGCCTTCATGTCTTGTTTCTTCCACTTAGAATCACACTTTGAAGGTTCACCCCGACATCAGCCTTCCACTCACGTGTATGGCTGAAGAATAGCATTCCATGGCACACTGTCGAGATGTTGAGTATTTTCATTTGTTTGTCGGTTAATTGACATTTTGATTGCTTCCTGTTTGGGGGAGTAACACTGTTGTTTCTATTTGTGCTTACATCTCTGTGTGTGAAAATCTGGGTTTTAATTTTTTGGGATTTGTACCTAGAATTGGAATTGCTAAGTCACAGGGTAATTCTGTGTTCAACTTAAAAACAAAACATAACAAAAATTCAAAACATTTTCCATAGCAGTTGCACCACCACCCACCAGAATGCAATTGGGGGTTCTAGTCTCTGCCTCCTGTCCCTCTACCTGGCTCTGCAATATGCCCTCATTCATCTTGTCATCCCTCTGTCTGGGAAGTGATATTTCCTTGTGGATTTGATTTGCATTTTTCAAGTATGCATCTGGGCCTTCCCAGTTCTCTTGATTCCCCCAGTCTCTGCTTTATCCACACATCAAAGGACAGAGATGAAGAGTTCTAATCTGGGAGAAAGGAGTTCTCTAATGTTCATTCCTATTATGACCAAAGTGAGAGAGGCTTGTTCAGGTTCACTGTGTAAACACTACATTTAACGCAAAGGGACAAGAGAGTGTGTTTAGATAATACGAAACACTATGGCAGAGAAGAGGTCATAGAAATTCAGACCCAGCTCATTAAAATGCACTAGTAAAAAATGAAGCAAAATCCGTGTTCCTGTATTCCCACCCTTGACTAAACACTCCAATGGTTTGGCTAGTACCCGATCTTACATGTGCTATGGTTTCTCCTATGTGTATGTTCTTATGGTAAATAATTTGCAAATTAGAAATAGTAAGAAATTAACAACAGTATCTAATAACAGAAACATTTATGCTGATACCATGAAGTCATGACATGTAAACACAGTCCCTCATCTCTCAAAGTATCTTCACATACTGTACTTCCTTCTATTCCCCATCTTGGGATAATGTAAGATGAGAGGAAGCTTATGTCATGTGATTAAGTGGGGTGGATGACACGTATGCTTTGATTCGGCATATGGCTACTCTGGAGGGGTTATGAGAACAGAAGCACTGGAATGCCAGGCTGTTGATCCTAAGTTACGGATGGGGGATTAGTACTTATAGCAGGAATACATTGAGTAAAGAGACCATGCAGGTCCTAGGCAGGATAGAGACAGATGACAGGAGCACTCATGCCACTCGGAACAGCACATAACTTAAAGCCTATGAACTATTTATTTCTGGAATTTCTTACTTATTACTTCCAGACTAGAGTTGAATAATGAAAACTAAAACCAGGGGAAGCAGCATCTCAGGTAGGGATGCAGAGAACCCTACGGTGTCCAGAGGATGCTGTGTATGCACACTGCTGATTACGTAAACAAGCACAGTGGTTCTGAAGGGCTCATCCATCCCTCCTGTCCCTGCCCAAAGGATGATGTGCAGCCAACTCTGGTTGGCTTAGGTCTGGTCCCTCAACATGGCTAGGCCAAAATCTGCACTGACTCTATGGCTATCCTGGGTAATTGTAATTCACAGAACAATTGCATTTCATTACTTTATAGATGATGTGTCAATTTTAGAACCCAGGGGGCAAGTAACATTTCTTTTTAAGTCTCTGAATCCTTAGTGCTTGGATTATAGATAAATGTTTGTTGAAGGTTTCCATTCACTTATACATCTATTAATACACCATCCATATGTCTTGCCACCCATGTGTCCTATCTATCTATCTATCTATCTATCTATCTATCTATCTATCTATCTATCTATCTATCTACTCATGCATCCATGCAAATATTTAATGATCCACTCATTCACCCATCCACCTATGTATCCATCCACCCATCCATTCATCTTCCATCCATCCTTTCCCACGCACATAATCATACAAATATTTAACTATCAATCTATTATCACACATCTTGTTGGGAAAGCTGGAATATGAAGCCTGGTACATACTACAGCACTCATGTATCTGACCACTATGTTATGGCCCCTGTCTATGTGAATTTTGCATGAGTTGACTTATGGGACATAAAAGTTGGATGGCACAGAATTTATTCAAAAGGTCTGCTGTTCTTGGTGTGAGTCTGAATTATCTGATTTGGCCACAAGCAAGCTAGACAATCAGAGTAAAGACAAGAAGAGTTTTAGGGACACATTTGGCCATCTTCATCCTGTGTGATCCATGACCTTGTTCCCTTAAACCAAGGTCTCTCTTCCAGCTCCCTTGCTACCCTCCTCCTAAGGGACTTTGTGTCCACACCCACTGCTATAGCATTGAATAGCTGTGTGGCTGTTTGGAGACATGTAAAAACAGAAACTGGAAAAGCTTCTGGGATTCAGGTGTCAGGACCCCAGGGGAGGTGCAGGATGCTGCAATAGATACGATGCAATTTGCTCTGCAAGAGTTCATTGGTAGCATGGTCCTTAACGTGGGGATATTGAGACCTTTAGTGCTTAAGGGGAACTCACTGATGTCCCCTTCTTCTGTCTTCTGTATTTCAGTGATACTGCTCATTCTCCAATGGGCCACTGAGGTTTCACCCACCATGAGAATTTCATAGTGCCGTGCATTTGAATTCCCAGAACTGAGTTAAATAATAATAAAAAAATTAAATAAGGTACCCATTCCAGATAAACTCTAATAGAAGTAGAACATTTACTATTATGCAAGGAACCTTACTATTAAGCTCCTAGACCTCTAAAGCTTTGAACTAAGCTACAATAAGGTGTTGGTATAACTTATTTAATGGCTCTACCTATTGTCTAAGCTATGGAAGCATGCACATCAGATCTCCAGCTGAATGGAAAGGAGAGCCTGTCTAGTCCTTTCATGGGAAAAAAGATGACTTCTTGACTTTTAATCACGTGTGTGATTCTGTGTCTGTGTGTGGGTGCACATATGGAAGTACAGGTTCTAGTGGAGACCAGAAAAGGGTGTTGGAGTCCCTGGTGCTGGAGTAGCAGGTACTGAACTCAAAGTCTTCTGCAAGACCACACAGTCTCCTTTCCAGTTCCCAGTCCTCGAATTTTACAGGGAGGAACCAGTGAGGATCAGGGAAGGAAAATAACTTGGCCTGAGCTAGTATTTATAGCTAACAAATATGAGAACCAGAAAACCAGGCCAGGCCTCTGCTGTGGACTTTAGAGGTGGGGTTCTTTCTGTGAGTTCAGGTGGCAGGTGTCCATGGCATGCATCTCCTAGGGAAAGCCATGCACCAAATCCCTGCCCTTCCCTGGCTCTGAGCTCCAGGAACACCTGCTAATCAGTAGCCTAAAACAGATAGCTCAGAGGTGGTGGGGGTCAGCTAACCCTTGCAGTGTGAAATGCTTTCATGGAAGGAGGGGATGGGGACAGTACTAATAAGGGCAATGATTTATTGAAGACCATTACTAGCCAGGCACTCCAAGCCAATATCTTTACACCTGCCACTTTTGATTACTCAGCTCTCTTAAGATCTGTTAGTGCCCACTGACAGATGATTCTGGGTGGCACTCTAAGCAAAGCAAAGCAAAGCAAAGCAAAACTAAACTAAACAAAGCTTTCATATACAATGAAAAAAAAATAACCTGTGAGATAGGCCAGATATTTTAGACTTTAATATTTGCCCTCAGGTTTTCTACATGGGTGAGAAACTCACAGTGTAGCCAAGATGGCTCACTAGTCACAGGAAATGTGTGCCCTCTTTTATGTTGTATGGAATCATTCAAGGAGAGGCTGCAGTGAAGACTCCATTAGAGTGGGTGAAGCCATGCGTCTAACATCCCAGTCAAGGGACTTTGAGCACAGATGATCAACACTACTGCTAAGCCTGGACCATTAGGACTTCTCATCACCTCTCCTCCGCGGTGCCTGGAGAAGGCCTATGTAAACCTGGCCTGTGATAAAGGGATGAGAATGCCTTATTTACACTGTTCATTCAACACTACCACTGCACTCGAGTCTTAAACATTATTAGGCCTTTTTTGAATAAATAAAAAATAGCCTACTGAATTTATATTCAATGCAATTTTTTAAAATTAGGTATTTTCTTCATTTACATTTCAAATGCTATCCCAAAAGACCCCCATACCCTCCCTACCCCCCCACTTCTCTACCCACCCACTCCCACTTCTTGGCCCTGGCATTCCTCTGTACTGGGGCATATAAAGTTTGCAAGACCAAGGGGCCTCTCTTCCCAATAATGGCCGACTAGGCCATCCTCTGCTACATATGCAGCTAGAGACACGAGCTCCCAGGGTACTGGTTAGTTCATACTGTTGTTCCACCTATATGGTTGCAGACCTCTTTAGCTCCTTGGGTACTTTCTCTTGCTCCTCTATTGGGGGCCCTGTGTTCCATCCAATAGCTGACTGTGAGCATCCACTTCTGTGTTTGCCAGGCACCGGCATAGTCTCACAAGAGACAGCTATATCAGGGTTCTTTCAGCAAAATCTTGCTGGTGTATGCAATGGTGTCAGCGTTTGGAGGCTGATTATGGGATGGATCCCTGGGTGTGGCAGTCTCTAGATGGTCCATCCTTTCGTCTCAGCTCCAAACTTTGTCTCTGTAACTCCTTCCATGGGTGTTTTGTTCCCAATTCTAAGAAGGGGCAAAGTGTCCACACTTTTTTTGGTCTTCGTTCTTCTTGAGTTTCAATGTGATTTTTAAAAGTGATTTATATATTTATGATTTTTATGTGTATGTGTGCCTTCGCACAAGTTTGTGTGCACCATAAGAATGCTCACAGAAGCCAGAGAAAAGCCTCGGATCCTTTGCAAGTGGAGTTATAGGCAGTTGTGAGCAGCTATGTGGGAGCTAGGAGCCGAAGCAGCATTCTCTGCGAGATCAAGAACACCGCTTACCTGTCTGAAGCACTGAGCCTTCCCCAGCCTCACCGAATGTGTAGCCTAGATACAGGTAGTGTTTGTTTTTGGCACTCTCTATTATTATCATGTTTACTTGTCATTGAGCTTTTAAAAACATGATGACTATTTCAGGGGCTCGTGGGTCTTCTGTGATATTTTGAGAGAATCACCGTCTGAAAATCACTGGGAAAGCAGCATGTGGGACTTCTCTTTCCTTGTGGGACTTCTCTTGCCTTGGTCTTAGGTGTTGTCGGACCCAGACCTTCAAGCATGCTGGACTTCTCTGCCACTGAGCTGGGTCCCTAGCCCCTCCTTCTAGGTGTTTCTAGATAGTTTGCTTTTTTTAAGTGTGTGTGTGTGTGTGTGTGTGTGTGTGTGTGAGAGAGAGAGAGAGAGAGAGAGAGGGAGAGAGAGAGAGGTAGCATCCATCCATTCTTTGTGAATGTCTGTCTATACTGCACTAAGCTGCTCTAGTTACGGCAGGTTTAGGACAGATACATTTGAAAATCTTGGTAGGGCACCACTCGTTGCCTTCTTTAGAATATTCCAGGCTATTTTCATTTTTGTTTTCTTTCTCTCATATAAACTACAGAATACGTTTGTTTAGTCAAAAGAAACTGGGCTGACATTTGGTCAGAATTGCTTTGAATGAGAATTATAAAACCTCTACACCACTGAAGGTTCATGCTCAGGACTAGGTAGCTTCTAGTTTATTTAAGCGTCATGGCAATTTCTAAGCAGGGGATTAACACGGTTTTCTTTTTAGAACATTCTTGTACTGTACTTATAAATTTACTCTTATATGAGTTTCTTTTTAAATCCTTTTTATTCATATTACAAATGACATTTTTTTCTTCCAGAATATTTTCTTAATCCTCTCTGGTTTGTACAAGAATCTATTCAAATGATTTTTTTTTCTCTCCTAAAATTTTTTGGGTATATGATCAAATCATTTGAAAACTAGGCTAAATTTGCTTCCTCCTTTCTAATACACTTTCCTCTTATTTTTTCCTTGTCTGATTGCATTGGCTCAGACTTCCAGAACAGTGTTTGACAGTGAAGCTGGTTGTTGTCAAACTCTTTCAGTGAAGGCGGGGGAGCTTGCTACAGGAGTCTTCTGGGGAAATGCTGCGGCCCTAACCAGGAAGGCCTTCTCGAGGAGCTGGGGAGATGGCTCAGCAGTTAAGAGCACTTATAGAGGACCCAGGAGGTTGGGTGTCTGAACCCATAAGATGACTTGGTCACTACCTGTAACCCTAGTTCCCAGGGATCTGATGCCCTCTTATGGCTTTTGTGGGCACTGTATGGCTAGCCACTCAGGCAAGACACATACACATAAAATAACACTTTTTAAACATTTAGTTTTATGTATATGATTTTGCCTGTATGTATCTATGAGTAGCATGTATGTACAGTGTCAGCAGAAGCCAGCTGAGGGTGCCAGGCCCCCTGGAACTAGAGTTACATATAGCTGTGAACTACTGTGTAAGTGCTGGAATTGAACCTGGGTCCTCCAGAAAGCAGCCAGTGCTTTTAGCCACTAAGCCATATCCTCAGCAAATAAAGTTTCCTTTAAAAATAGGCTTCTCCTGACCTGCATCCTGTTTACCACATCATCTGTGACCCTCACCTGAAGTCGCCACATGTGTCCTTAATCTCTGCATCCAGGAATTCAATTGACTGAACATAGATTCTCTAAACATATTCTCAAAAAATTTGTATCTGTACTGAACACTGATAGACATTATCTTGATTTTTCACTTTTGCAACATTCATATGTCTGGGCATAATAATAAACTATGTAGACACACGTTCAAACATACAGGTTCTGTGCACACACATACCTTACCTTGCTCTCTCCCTCTGTTGTTTCCCTCAGCCTATGTGTGGCCTGTCACACAGGTCTGTGGAAGGAGCAGATCACAGATCTCCTCAGACTGCCTTATTTGGAAGATGTTCTTTGCAATACCTGTCCATCATCTTTCACAGCCCTTCCTGTCCAAAACTGTCTCCTGTCAGCTCAGGACCCTTTCATCCAGACCCCTGTGACTGTGTCTTTCCCCCATTGTCACTATGCACATATGGAAAAGGAAGTCTGGAGAGGCTAAGAGACTCGCTCAGCTTGTGAATGGCAGAGTTGGGTTGCACCACTAGCTTATGGTTCTTTCCACTGGGCTATGCTGCTGCTTAATTGATTGTTCCTTAGAGCAGCGGCTGGGAAGATTTTCCACTTTGATAATGGACTATGACTTTTCTTCAGAGATGCTGGCTGAGGGGCAAAGAGGAGAAGACATCTTGTCCCCAGAAGGTGCTCTTAATTTAGCTCTTGCCTGCAAAGAGTAGACTGTGAAAGTTGGTAAGGCAGGGAGGGCTTCCAATGGCAAGGTGGTAGTGTGACAGAGACAGGACATGCAGCAAGCAGCCTGAAATGCAGGCCTCCACTGCTAGTGCCTCTGGAAACAGTGGTACAGATTTGGTGACATTGGAGAGAGTGACTCTGACCTGACACACTACTCACTGGGTACTTGGTACCTGCACACACAGCTTTGTTCTAGCTGTTCGGTTGTTCTATGAGAGATTAAGGGACTCCCAGCCTATCTCTTCAGGGGTCTGTGTTTTCAACAGACAAATAACGTCACCTACTGTGTAATTGTCCCCCACCCCTTTCAATTGCTCTCTAGCCTCTGGCACAAGTTGGCTTTAATGACCTTCAGAAATGGAGCCTCAGAGATGCAGGTCCTTCCTATGTGTAGTGTCAGAATCTGGGATTCCAAACTAGAGATTCGGATATCCACACTCCCCGTGGTATTCATGGATAAATACAACAGGGGGCCAGTTCCAACAGGACAAAATGAGAAGAGGCTACCCTGCCCCCAAGGTTAGTGGGGAGGGAAGAGGCCTTAGGAAAGGCACCAGACAGAGAGCTAGGTCACCAAGGAAAGCGTAAACAGCTTTGCCTGGCTGCAAGGAGAGAAGAGAGGGATTAAAGTGAGGCTCTGCATTGAGGCTAGCTTCTGACTCAGCAACACTGAAGGCCGTGCTCCTTGAGGGGTGACCTTGGCAAAGGACGATGCCAGTAAAATGTAGCCTACGTGTCAGCAGCAGCCACTTGGGGCCAGGCTGGATTCTAATCTCACAGAGATTTCACTGACTAGCGTTTACTCTCTCCTCTTATTCCCCAGCCTACTTCTTCCCCTAGACTCTGTCAAGCTTATGCACCATCCCGGCTCCTTGCATGCCTTTGCAGGCTTATCTGCCCTTACAAGTTTCCAGAGCCCACCAAACGGTCCGTGAAGAAGAGTTCCTTAATGTGGATATCTGGCAGGAGTGTCTCCCAGCATCCTGGAAACCTGCAGGTCCAGGAAGATACAGAGAGAGCCCTACTGGTGACTTTGAGTTTCCTTGTCCTGGTATAAGATCTTCCTATACCACTAACTCCTTCTCGAGGGAGCTAAATGGAGTGGCCACCCTGCTCACAGCCCTCTGTCACATGCTTCAATGTCACTATCAGACTGGAAAATCTTGCAGGGCTCTGACTTTCCAAAGACTCTGGCTGCCTTCCATTCTCCTCTCCATCAGTAGCTCTTTAACACGCAATCCAATATTCTGGTGACTGTCGCTGTGAAACTGCACCTGGTGTCAGCTGCCTGCCCCTAATCCCTGTCAGTCTCCTGCCCTGCTCAGAGCTGACCCAGCGCTGGCCTCCTGTGGCTAGATCTGAAAATGACTTGGCCAGAAAGCAGCGGCTCATCTCTACAAAGGGATGAAAGGGCTAAATGCGAAACTGCTGCCTGTAGGAATCTGGATCCTTTTAAACTAGGTGACAAGTGATCGACAAACCACACACAGGCCTTGCAAAGGTGAAAACCCCGTCAGAGAGCATCGTGACAGGAAAGGGTCCTGCCAAACTGGAAGTCACAGGCTGAAGATTATAGAATGATAATGTGCAGGTCGGCTACCCTCAAGTTTCCTGAGGTCAAGGGTAGCAGGATCCCTAACCACAGCCCCTAACCTTTAATTCATGTGTGCTCTGGCCCATGAAGGCACATGTGCTAGAGGTTGACAACAGGGTGTCTCCCTCTCTCATTTCTAGGGCCTTTCACTGCACTGGAGCCTCCTCTTTCTCAGCTGGATTTGCTGGTCAATGAGACCCCCTGGATCCACCTGTTCCCCCCCCCCCCCTTCAATGGTGGAGTCACAGAGGAAAACCACGTGCCTGGCGTTTTCTGTGGGCACTGGGGTTCTGAGCACAGGTCCTCATGCTTGTTCGCCAGACACTTACCCTTATCTGCTGAGACATCTCCCCCAGCCTCTGCTCAACCCTATCCCAAAGAAAAAGAAGCTCACACAAGCATTATGAAGCCCCATTGCACATACGTACATACATGCACTTGTACATGCATGCATGCACTTGTGTGCACATACCCTGCACACATGGACCTGCTCCTCACTTCCCCAGTCAACTTCCTTTTTACTTCTGAGACAGATGACGACCCTGCGAGGCTATGCTTGGTGAGTATGAATAGTTTATTCAAAGGGACAGGGTTCTGACAGATGGGCATAGCCCTTGACCTGACCTTCAGAAGAACTTCAGTTAACGCCTGCTGTCACCTTACACTCGGCTTGAGAAACCAAAAATAGCATCTCTTCTTGTCACCCAAAGAGTTTATATCACATGCAGGAGCATCTCTATCTCTCCATCTGTGCACCCCCTTCCTCTTTGCACACTGCTGTTTTCTTTCCTCTTCTGTCTCTCCCTCTCTCCTCCCTCCTTTCCCTCCCCTTCCTCTTCCATACCATCATCATCCTCATCTTTTTCTGACTCCGTTCTCCTCTCCTCTCTCTCCCTTGTATTAGTGAATATTCTGGTTGTTGTGACCAAATGCCAGACAAGAAGCAGTTTGAGGGAGGGGGGGGGGGCTCTGTCTTGGCTCACAGTTCAGGGGGATGTGTCCCATCGTGCCCTTAGGGAGGGAGCAGGGTCCTTCTCACACCAGGGAGAGGGGAGGGAAGCTGGTGCTCAGCTCAAGGGGAAAATGGCTTTCTTCTTTTTATTCAGCCTATAGACTGGTGCCGCCCACAGGCAGAGGTGGTCCTTCCTCCTTAGAAAATCCTCTCTAGAAACCACTGCAGACATGCAAAGATGGCTGTGTCTCCTAGGTGATTCCAAACCTAGTTGAGCAGACCATGAGAATAATCACCGTACCACCTCCCTCTTCTCCCTTCCTTCTCTTCATCCTATTCTCTCTCCCCATTTCTTTCTCCCCCTTTCTCTACTTACTTTGCTTCCTTCTTAAATTGAAGAATGCCAGTTTTGTCCCCATTGTGCAGTGAGAGTCTTAGAGTCCAGAATTGGTCCTCACGTTAAAAGGCACAAGTAGAGACCCTCCAACACCCTTCTTCCTCATTACTTTTTCTGTCTTCTCATTCTCTCTCCTTTCTTGTTCATTCTCTTACTCTTTTTTCTTGCCCAGAGAGCTTGTCACATGTCTATGTGACTCTCTTCTCATTGGACCTGAAACCTTCGGAGGCAAGCACCCCCTTATTTCTCCCATTGCTATTTCTTTAGCTCACGTTTTTCCTGTGAGCACTGACCCCTTAATTCTAAGGGGGAGTATCTATATTCTTGAGAAGTGGTTCTTCTCGCTTGCCTTCCTGGGACACATGGTTTAGGCCCTTGGGAAATGCTAACCAATACTTTGCTGAGAATTTTGGTTTTAAGGGGTCATTTCTAATTGATTTAAAAAAGAAATATGAAGAAAGTAAGACAGAAAAAAACATAAGCAGGAGACATTGGGATGTGGGTTATAAAGTGTTGATAGAAAGTTCTTGCATGTGTGTATGTATATGTGCATGTGTGTGTGTAGTATGTGCATGTGTGTGTTATGTGGTACATATATGTGTTTTTGTAGTATGCTAATGAGAGGGATATGCATTTCTATGTGGTATATGTGTGATATATGTGTTTGAGGTATGTATATGATAGGTACACGTGTATGCTTGTCTTTGAAAGTATTCATATGGTACTTAGGATCTAAGGCAAAATTAGGCTCATTAAAATGTTTGCCGACCACCTGTGTGTAGGCATGTCTACACAGTCCTTAAATCATCCTCATTTGGAATGCCCTTTCTTTGCACAGTAACAAGCCCACAGTAATGATGGAACTGAGGCTGGAATGCTAATGAGCTGTGCTGAAGAAATGATGCGAGAGCGTCTTGTAGACTGTAATTAACACATGGCCTCTATTATATCCTATCAGCTTTCTATCTGCTTGCTGACAAGTGATTCCCCCCAAATAATCATGCATCTTTCAACATCTCCACATGAGCGCTAATTGCAAAGAGTTCCTGCCTAGAAAGGCCACTTGGAGCAATTTGAGGACAATTAAACGGGCACAAGCAGCCGCTGAGCACAGTTACCTGGTCTTGAACACATGGTGAGTGAGATGTGGCATGGGGAATGAGGTTTTGAGCAGTCCCCCAGGCTGCACCTGCCTGTTGTCCACTTACGTAACAATCCTACAGCCACGGTAGATGCAGGGGAATGGAGGGGGAATGGACTGCACACATCTGAAGATGGTCAGAATCGAAGGGGTGGCCAGGGCCAGCCCTGGAGAAAGCTGCCTTTGTTGTGCAGCTTGTATGCTTAGCTTTGGCTCTGCTCCGCATCTGCCCTTACTGCACAGGCTCTCTCCACGTTGTTTCCTTCTTAAACTGAAGAAAGCCACAGTTGTGTCCCCATTGTACAGTGAGAGTCTTAGAATCTAGAATTGGTCCTCACGTTGAAAGGCACAAGTAGCGACCCTCCAACACCCTTACTGTCTACCCAGAAGGCCAGCCAGGGTCCCTGCTAGGCTTGGCTGCACAAGGGCCTGACAGAAACCTGAGAAATTAATTGAACTTCTGCTGGGCAATTCTCTGCCCAGGCAATTCTCCAGCCCCCCATGGCTTGATTCACATTTGTCTTGGAAGAGGACCAAGCAGGACGAGAGTTTGACCAAAATAGGTAGAACTGAATCATAAGAGCCAACCAGGGCAGGCACTACAGTCCAAAAAGAGAGAAGATCTGGTGGGGGAGGGGAGAAACTGCAGAGCATCAGTGAAGACCAGCTTTACTAGGAAGAATGCACAGCCACACCCTAGGAGAGGACAACAGGGAGATGATCTTGGGCATCCACCCACACACTGTGAAGATGAGTTCTTTCTCACCCCAGGGAGGGCAACTTGGCTCGCTGCTGGCAGGCAGAAATAACCAGGCTATAGAGTCAGGCCCTGCGTCTTACATCTAGACATCTTGTGTCCAGCAAACAGGGAGCGCATGGAGACAGTGATTCGCCTTATGTTCAGCTCTGTGTGGTGGTCCTCTGAGAAGGGGGCACCAGTAACTCCATACTTTTTTTCCTCAGTGCTTTGCTTTGGGTTTCAAAGTGGTGTCAGTAACTCCTACCCCTGACTCATGAAATCGCTGCAGGGCTCTATGGTAGAGGGTGTCAGGAGGAATGGCATTTGCTCTAGGGTGCCTTGGGAATGTACAGAACGTGTGAGGATGAAGGTTACGGGAGAGAGAAAGTTTTTCAGTAGAAATGAATGCATGCACACTTAGGAGGTTCAGCTGCTGAGTTGCAGCACTGATCAGACTTAATTAGCTCTGAAAACAAACAAACAAACAAACAACCCACACTAATATGTATAATTGGGGTCAATAACAGGGAACTGCCAAAATACTAACCAGGGCAATGGTTAAGGTCAGAGGTCAGCAGTGTTAACTTCTACCAGCTAGTTTTTGTTGAAGGTGCCATGACTCTCTTATAGACTTTGGGGATATACACAGATATCGAAAGGGAGTGGTACCATATTTACTGCCCTCTCTATTCAATCTATTGTACACTGACCCTCTGCTCTGTCCTCTACAACCTCCAAAATGTCACAGAAAATGGGCAGGGACCATTCTGTTCCAGGGTGAGACTTGGCCCCTGGAACCTGGAGTCATAGCGTGACTCACAACTCACAGGTGCAGAAGGCCACTTTAGGTGAGCATTCCCTACTTGGGTGGGTCTTTATGGAGCTAAACAAGACTCCTGATGATTTTACCATAGAACCCTAAAGGGCCCTGCTTTACCTTGAGATAACCCAGCCAATAGTTCAGCACTGATACCCATAAGCATCCTTGTTCAGGACAGAGACCCGAGGAAATCTTTTTCTGAGCCTCTGACCCTTTAAGCACTTGCTCATTTCTCCTCCTGTCCTGCAAGTCACGACCCACCAATATCTGCTTCCTCCTCACCTGCATCCCATCTCATCTCATTCCAGGGAAAGATACTGCACTCTCCCTGCCCCCCTCATTTCCCCCCATCAAAATGCTTGTCAGATTTCAGGAAGGATATTCAGATTGGAGAAGAAGAAACACCAGGATGTGCCTGGTGTGTGTATAGCTGGAAGAACACATGGGGGTGGCAAAGAATAGAATTAAAACCCACAGATGGGAACTGAAGGAGGGCAGCTTCTAGGTCAGGATAAAGACACAAACAGCTCCAATGTTAGCAGCCTTTCAAGTGGCTGTCTCTAGACTCTGTCACCCACAGCACTACCGCCACTGCCTTCCCCACTTGCTATAGTATCTCTGAGCACCTGCTCTCTCTAATCATCCTCACTGTCTCTATCAGTGTCCTGTCCACTTACTGACACCTTATTCTCTCTCCCAAGTCCCTTCTGACCGTCCTCCACCTCTGTAGCTTGTGAGTCTCAGGAGTTTAGGAAAAAGAGCCATCACAAGATGGGAGAGGGCACTGAGGGTGAAGGTGTGCATAATGAACTGCTGGGCTTAAAAGATAAAGGATTTTCTGGTTGCAAAAATAAATCCCCTATGCTATGCCTGCCATCTAGACTCATCCTTAGTCAAGGAAGAGGATAAAATAATTCATTTTGTCCCATGGTGACTTCTGAACCCCTTGGCCCCACACAGCATGGGATAGCCCACCACTGGTACCTTCCAGCATCCTCTGCCAGCCCACACAGAAAGCTATATATAGAGAAGGGAGTCATTCACAAGTTTATGTGAAAACTGCGTTTCCCCTTCCTCTTTCAGGAGAATTTTTTTTCCTCCAAGCTTGCTATCTCATCCTTCAATGGAAGTCTTTGTTCTTATTGAATGATTGTTATGGTTCAGAGTGCAAGCTGGGGGCAGCGGAGGAAGGATATCAGAAGGTCCTGTTCCCTTTTAGTCACACTACCTGAGCACATGCCAGTCTAAATCAGAGTAGGCTGGGGGTGGGGAGCAATGGCCAATGAGCACTGAGTCTTAGCCTGGGAAAGTGAAAACAGTCAGGAAGAAGACAGGGACGATGGTTCAGTAGCATTGCAAATATGCTCACTGCTACTGAATCACAGGCGTGTTTTTAAAATGCCAAAGACAAAAGGTAAGAGAAGAAACAGTGGCTAAGGTTAGCATCTGTTGACGTGAAGCGAGGGTGCTTAGTAGAAACAATAGTGAAGGACCTTTAGATTGCTTCCTTACCTGGTGCTTGACAAAGTGCCAAGGGTACTAAGCTTACTCTTGTGTCTCTGATGAATGTCATGACTGTAAGCGACTTGAGCAATGAAAGGTTTCTTTGGGTTGCGAGAACCAATTATAATCCACCATGAAAGGAGCTTTGGGCAGACTCAAGACAACAGGCTGGAGAGAGGAACTGAAGCAGAGACCATGGAAGAGTGCTTCTTACTGGCTTGCTCATCCTAATTTCTTATATAACTCAGGACAACTTGCCTCGGCATGGTGCCACTTACAGTGGCCTGGGTCCTCTCACAAGGGTCGTTAAGAAAGGAAATACTCCACAAACTTGCCTACAGGCAATCTGATGGAGGCAGCCGTCAGTTAGGATTTCTTCTTCATATATGACTCTAGCTTTTGTCACGCTGACCAGAAAACCAAACATAGCTAACTAGCACAGGCACATCCCAAAGGACAGGAGTCAGCAATGCTGACCAGGGACACAGGTGCTCAGGTGCTTTGACTTAATGGCTACACTTCTGCCACTTTACTCATTTGCCTTTATATGTACAAAATGACAAGACATCTTAGTAATGGTAGAAGACTGACTTTGGAAAGACCTCGAGCTTACCCTTTGCATAGGGTAAGCTGTTCAAATGTGATAGTGCAATACGATGGAATGTGATGTAAGATGTGTGTGCATGAAGGGGGAGGGATTGTGGAAAGGAAAGACTTCCGGCACTAATCTTTAAAAGTTTCCAGTAGGATCTGTCCATAGTAAGATTCATATAGTAAAAAGCAGCAAAGAGAAAAAATCGCATGAGCAGAAGAGACACATTGAACATGTTTGTCCGCAGAAAGGAATGCTGGAGGCTAGAAGGGAGTGAAGGCAGCAGGTACTGCAGAAGGAGTTGGGAGGAGGGAGAGGTGCATGCTGGCAGAAGTGGGAGGTGAGCTAGACTCTCATTGCATAATCACATATACAGAATTCCTGAAAAAATGGGGAGATTAGCCTCTTTTAAGCTTTACTTTTGAGATCACAATCCAATTACATCTTCCCCCGCCCTTCCCTTCCCCCCAAACCTCCTTCACGCCACCCTACCCTGCTCTCCTTCAAATTCATGGCCTCTTTTCTTACCAATTGTGATTAAAGACATTTGTTACTTGCAAGTAACATGTCTCGGGGCTGCCCATTTGCCACTGGAGACCCAGTGGGCTCTTCGCTGGGAAGGACCACCCCTTCCCCTCCCAGCTTTCTTCAGTTACCTAAGGTTTTCCATGGAGGGCTGAGGCCTGTGGATGACTTTCCCCCACCCAGTTTGTCGTGGCTTTTGGTGTTCTCTTTGTTCTGCTCACATTTGGGTGATCATGTTGAAGAGACTTCATGGGTGCAGCTTCTGATGTTACTAGGAGACACAATCTCACAGCAAACTCCTTATTCCTTTAGCTGCTAAAATCTTTCCATCTTCTCCTCCACAATGTTCCTTGAGCCTTAGGTGTGGAAGGGTTTTGTAGAGGTACAGATTAGGACTTCACAACTCTGAACTTGACTTGGTGTGGTTTTTCTGGACTGGTCCTCCCATCTGCTGCAATGAGATGTCTCCTTGATGGGGAATTCTGACCACACTCATCTGTGGTATAAGGATAAATGCTTAGGGCTTATGCTTGTTTAACAAATTAGTGATTTTATATTGTTCTCTACACTGAGTAGATAGCTAGGGTTCCAGTACCAGACACGGTTTCCCTCTTGATGAACAGGTCTAAAGTTCAATTAGAGAGCTGTTGGTTACTGCCAAGGCATGTGTGCCACTATTGCATCAGAGTTATCTGCCATGTTGGTCATTGATATGGTTCATAGAGGTCATAGCTCGGTAGAACTGTTGATTGCATGGCCTGCTGGTACCATGAAAGCTAGTTCCCAGGGATGAGACATTCAAATCAGTTCCAGCTCAAGGGTCTCTGAGCCCTGTTGGAAGAGTCTTTTGGAAGCCCCAAATTGCCTTAGACAATTTGGTTGTTGTGGGAACATAACTCCAAGATCACGAGGCAGTATCTCATAATGGGACCATTATCAGGGATGTGGTCCATTATTGGCTGAAGTGATACTCCATTGTGCATGGCTATACTACCAGTTACTATTCTAAGCTCCAGCTGCTATGTTATATTTTTTCCATTGTCTTCTTCCTTATATAACCCTAAGGACAAAATGATCTCCACACTTCTAGATATGGATGGAGACAAACCAGTTCATTAGGTTATATAATGCTCCTATCTCTAGAAGGCCCTGGGCTAGCTAGGATTTGAACCCAGATTCATCTGGCTGTCAGTACATGCTCTTGGCTCTCCCATCCTTTCATTCATACCAATCTCCAAAGGCAGATTTTATAGGGGAGCTTGTTTTGGTTTGTTTTATATTTGACAGAACTTTCCTGACTTGACAAGGGCATTTTCTAGGAAAGCACACCTCTTCTGGAGTCTTCTCCTACCTTGGAGCATTTTTGGAAAAGCAGCCTGCCTCAGCAGCAGCCATTCTGCCACAGGCCTTGTGAGCATCCTATTTTCAGGAGGTGTTTGTGCTCATTGTTCTAAATTATCTGGATAAGTGTATGATTAGGGTACATACAGTGCTGCTTGTGGTTGCTCTAGGCCCTCCTCAAGCACCCGTCCATTACCATGCTGGCTCCAATACCCTGCATGGGTCCCAGAAGATGATGTTACAGGAAAACAACTTTAAACATGGCAATGATTTAATAAGAATTCAGCATGAAATGGTTCAGATACATTCTTGAGTGTGTGTGTGTGTGTGTGTGTGTGTGTGTGTGTGTATGTGCACTCGCGCGTGCATGCAGCATTTTCCTGTGTTTGATGATCTCAGAGCCAGGCCCTCAAAACTGCAACTAGAGTTGGGTAATTACATAATCCCAGAGGTGGTTCCACAGTCCAATAAAAATTTGGTCATAAAAATAATTAGATTGCAGGCTATTTAAAAATGTGGTCCCAAGGGCACAGCCACAGACTATTCTCTGCCTGCCTTCAGAGGGAGGATTCAAAGTTGAGAACAAGCTGAGAAGAAAAAAACAGTATTGAATTAGGGATAGAGATAGCAGAATCCATGTCTGGGATGTAAGCCTATTACTGGCGGGGTTTACTGAATCTTCTTTAAAGATTCAGTGGGGCTGTGAACTGCACTGGGCGCACGGTTCCCTAGTGGAGCCCTTGTTGGGCTTGTCTCTCACAAGAGTTTACACGTGTGAGCAGAGATCAGGTACCTGGCATGCTAATGGTTCCTCAAGAGGAAAGCTTTGGGATGTCTTCTGGAAGCAGAAGGGCCAGTTTGTTTCAGGACAAATGCCTCTGTCGTGCTGTCTTCACCTCAGCCAACTTCCCACAGCTGGACTGGCATAGGTGTAGCTTTAAGGGTAGAAGAAAAGGATGTGCTTTTTTTTGGGGGGGGGGGCCCAAAGTCAGCAGCTGAAGTATCCTGAAATGTCATCTTTCCCTGGAGCAGGACTCTCCCTCCCCCCAAGATGAGGATGAAAAAATCACTGTCTAGCCAGGCGGTCTAAATCAAGTCTCCTGTAAGGAAGAAACTTCCTGATGAGATTTTTTCGGGGGCAAGTTGGCTTTTCCTCTTGGTGACAGATATCTTCAGACTCAATGATGTGTTCTACAAAGATGTCAACTTTAACTCTGTAATAGGACAAACCAACTCTTTTTCTTTCTCCAGCCTCCCTGGACAGCAAATATTTCAACCTCTAGACACCAAAATGTGTATTGATTTTTCTGCCCTTATACCAAGCAGATCTCCGACCCTAACTGAGTGTGCTGTAGTTCAATTCAGTTCTGACACTGTTTGGAGTTAGAATTATATCTACCGGCTCCCATTTCAGCCCTGTCCCCCAGAACGGCCCTGCTTCAGATACCACCAGATAACAGTTGCTTGACCCATGTTATGACCTCTGTCACTGGCCCACTGGCTACAGATTTGGTGGTTCCAAAGCCTCTCTGTGAGTTCAGTACTTGGCTTGACACCTCACAGTATTCAGGGATGTGCCTTTTAGTTTTCCACTTATTATAAAGGACCTTGATATAAGGAACAAAAGGAAAAAGAAAAAAAAAAAAAAAAGAAAGGAAGGAAGAAAGAAAGAGCTCCCAGATGGAGGAGATGCACATGGAAGGACAAGACATGGGGATTGGGACATGGAGACATGTGGTATAGAATTCCAGAGTCTCTCACAATAGAAGTGCCACCTGCCAGTCACCTCCTAGTGTTCAGCAATGTGGAAGCTTTGTGAACCTGGAGGCCTCATGTGAAAAGCACAAATGGCTAAATCACTGGACAATGGAGACCCAGCAGGTCCAGCGGGCTTCTTCCTGGAGGTCAGGGAGTGGAGTTGAAACTGCCCACCTTCTAACTACGTGGTTACTTCCCTTGGCAATCAGCCAGCCGCTAAGGCTTCCCAGGAGCCCCTAGCCACCATTCATCTCATTAGCATACAAAAGGGCTTCATTTTGGAGAAGGTGGAATAGGAGCCAGGAAACCACTTTGGGGATGGACTATCTATTTCTTATTGTCAACAATATTCTCAAAGGCTATGATGGAGGCAGGAAGGACTCTGATTAAACAAGACATTCTATCTGCATATTGGGAATCCTGACTCCCTCTGTTCCTGTTCTGATCTGTCACTAAGGCTCAGAGGTCCCCCAGGGTAGAGGACATGGTTCCTATTGGCTTGTGCTGGGGGCCATTTCTCTTTCCTCTGGCAGCCTTCAGCAAACCCCTCAGCACAATGCTGAGGCTGTGACGTCAAAGGTTCTTGATCTTGTTCCCCTCCAGCTCCTGGCATCTCTCTCAGGGAATATGCCTCTTAGAGATGGGAAGCGAAACGGCTGCACACAGACACCATTCCTCCTGCCGCTTAGCACTGGGAAAACGCTTATGGTGATCCTGTCCGATTGCAGCAGTGCTCGGTAATACCTCCAGTTTCTTCCTTGTGTCCCACTGCAGGCTATCCAGACAAATCGAATCCCACAGAGGCTCCTGGTTGTGCTGCTTCCTGGAGATGCAGTTCGATCATCTGTGTTTCTCTGGTCTGGGACCAGGAATGCTGAGCTGGGTTACTACAAGCATAGACGTCAGATGAGTACAGATGTGGCAAACTGGCTGGGAGGACCAATTGGTGTTCTCTCCCAGTTCTTTCTGCTCATTCAGTGCAGCTGCATTGCTGTCAAAGCTGCAGGGAAGGCAGAGGCTGCTGGGAGCGGCCCAAGAATAAGTAGCAGTGTTGACAAGGCTAGGTCCTAAGCCTTTGTCCTCCCATTTCCCTGCAGTCCTGGAATTCAAGTTTCCCAACGCTGTTTCAAACAAGTCCGGAGTCCCTTTAAAAAATGTGTTACATTCTTTTAATTATTTTTAGTTAGGGTTTTACATCATCCATCCAGAAAAGGATGAAGGTCCTATGTATGTCTACCAAACACAGCATATTAAGTTGCAGTAAGACTTGGCACCTCCCCTTGTATTAAGGTGAAAAGGGTAGCCCAGTACGAGGACAAAGGTCCCCAAAGCTGACAGAAGAGTCAGAGACAGCCCCTGCTCCTACAACAAGTCTGAGCTGAGCAACTGTAGACATCAAGGCAGAGGATCCACGTCAGACCCATGCAGACACTCTGATTATCAGTTCAGTCTTTGTGAGCCCCTATGAGCCCCAGGCTAGTTGGTTCTGTGGGGTTTCTTGTGGTGTCCTTGGGAAGAGGGGGTCCTTTTGGTTTTGAATATTGTTTAGCAGCTTCTTCATGCAAGATCCCAGCAGCATCAATAACATGGCAAGCAAAAATATCTCCACAGGTGGCCAGGTCGGAACCCGGCTGAGAACCACTGCTCTGACGCTCTGACAGGATGCTCACATCCGTTGTGGACAGGAGTTTAGCTTTTTCTCTTGGTCCTTCCACCACACATGCTTTCTTCCTCCTGTCCTTGATCAGAAAAGTATCACCTTCCTTCCACTGAGACCTTCTCTCCTGGAACCCCTCTCTCTCATGTCCTCGCTTGCTGATGTCCCCTCCGGACCTTTGCTTCACTCTACCTCAGCATCCACAAGAAGGTTGACCTGAAGCCTCAACTGATGATTCTGTTTTGAGCTTCCAAGGATCCAGGACAAAACTTCATTCTAGCAAGCATCCCCAGGGACCAATTCAGTACATGGCATATAGCTACACCCAGGTGGCATTTCTTAATTGGTCCTGAACAGGAGACCTACATAGCTAAAAGCAGACTATGCAACGAGTGCTCTCTGAAGGGCTGGCACATCCTGGCCTGGATGGTTGACTGTGAATGGGCCTCAATCTTTCTGAACTGAGAAGAACAAGCCTGGGGCTAGGAAGATGCCTCAGTAGGGAAAGTGCATACTGCACACACAGGAGGGCCTGAAGCTGGATCCCTGGCATTCATGTGGAAGCTGAGCATCAGAATTGGATATCTTTAACCCCAGGCCTCAAGGGTGGGCAGAAAAAAGTGGATCCTGGGGCTTACTCTCCAGTCCAGCAAGAATGCTCTGTTTCAGGTTTACTGAGAGACCTTGCCTCAAAAAAAATCCCTTCTTTATGAAAAGTCATTACTTTGTAAGCTAATTAAAATATTAATTTAAAATGCTTGAACAGAGAAACCTTGCATGAGTGGATAATGCTCTCCCCCAAAGCTTAAGGTTATTTAAATGAAAATTCCAGTACCAGGTGTGGGGTGCCTCCTTACCAGCTGTTGGTTAGGAAGGCTCCAAAGGCCCCTAAAACATTACAGTGTCTTGCGTTGCCGCCAGAGATAGAGCATGAGACCCAATTGCTGAAGAGATCACATACTGTGGGTTACAGGCCATTAAATCAAGGTGGATCTGAGTTGGGAATTTTCTGCCTGTTGGCAAGCTTTCATAGTGCCAGAAGGTACTGTATGCAGCTGCACGTAGAGGAAAGTCATCAGCCGTCATACCTAGTGACGAACCACATGGACTTTAGTAATAACCAGCCTGGGAAGGCATAGCCAGCGGTGCAATGGTGGTATGACTGTCATGGGGGTAACGACCTGCTTTCTGTTTAGATTTGTAGTCCACTCTGCAGGAGAGAAATCATGCCTGGTCTGTAAGCTTGGTCAAGAGCACAACAGCTAGGGCTGGGGACATAGACACTAGAAAAGAACCTACTGCTGCTCTTTTTGCCAAATGGAGTGCAATCATACTGCCTTCTAACTACTTAGATGTATAGCCATAGATGGCCGCTGACCTCAGCCTTCATCAGAGGTTTCCCTCTGCAGTGGGTGGTCAGGGTGCAGAGAATAAGTACTTGCAGAGAGCTCGCTCAGTCCTATAACAGAGCACGTAGCTCACCCCCTTCAAGACTCAAAGACCATTGTGGAAGAGGTGCAGAAAGGATGTAAGAGCCAGCAGAAGGCCCAGAGTGCTGCAGAGCAACACTTTCTGATCACTCTGGAACCCACTGCAGCTGTGGTTACTTCCAACAGGATCTGCCTAAGACTACGCCATGTCACCATGGATGGTGGAGGGCCTTATGGGGCCCCATCCCTCATGGAGGAACTATGGACATTAATGGGAGTTGGGGGAGAGAGAGTGTCATCTTCTTCAGCAGTGTAGCTACTGGTAAGATGCCAGTGTTCTGGGAAATAGCTCCCCACTCATGTAAGCAGCCATAACTAAACCCAGGAGACCAATAAAATAAAATAAAATAAAATAAAATAAAATAAAATAAAACAAAATAAATTAAAGGGTTTCAGAGTAGGTAGTTTGTTGGGAAGATAGATTTCAGTGGGAAAGAAGGGGATGAGAAAAGATGGTAGGGAGTGAAAACGAACAAAATTTAATGCACAGATGAAGCATTATAGGATAAAATTACACACACACACACACACACACACACACACACTGAATGGAAGGCTATTGGCTCTCAAGTTCTTGTTCCAAAGATTTTAATGACTGTGAAGAAAAATTGTCAGTTTTCTCCATATACTGCAGTGACTTGAGCATCATTAATTTGTAAGTATCTTGAGAACCTGTTCTAATGAAGTTCTGAGTTTGATACTTGCAGAAAGAGTGCAGCATTTGAAGGGGGAATAAAATAATGTGGCTTCCTACCAATTCTGTTGTGTCAGGAGCATTGGGCTCTTTGGGCAACTACCCTGACCTCTAAGACTTCATTTGTAAATGAGACCAGAAACATCTCTTGTGGTTCTGAGTAACCTTTTTCTCCAGTAGAAGTGGCTCCTCCTAACACTACCAAAGGTTGAGTGTGGGTTTTAATTGTGACACCCCATGCTCTAGGCTGAGAAGGCATTTGACCTATACTGGCCCAGTGATTAAGCCTTCTGAATTCAGTGTAGGACCAGAAATTGGGCATATAACCATAGCATGGCCTAACAGAGTCTGTCATTGGGGTTTCTCTTAGGAGTGACCGGCATCTCTATCTTTACTCATAACTCAGACTACCTGGAACTGGGTCTCTGTCATCCATAAAAATTACACAGAACACAGAGCACCTGCATGGCATGGTTTATTTTAGTGATAGCACGAAGATGCAGCCAGCATTTCCATATGTTTGGGTTCTGTGTATGCAAATTCAATCAACTATGCATTAATTAAAAAAAAAGGTATTGGTACCAAACATGTACAGATATTTTTCTTGTCATTAGTCCCTCAGACAATACCATACCCTATGACTGTTTAAGTAGCACTAAGCATTGTGAGTTAATTTGGAGAGGATTTAAAATAGGGTGTGTCGTATGCAAATACTATGCTGTTTTATTTAAGGGAATTGAGCATCTGTGAAGCTTGGTGTTCTAGGTGGATTTGGAACACAACCTCCGTGGATTCTGAGGGATGGTTATATATAGGATAGCTGTCGTGATGTCTGCAATCTACATACCCCAAACTAAACACTAAGAAAAACACAATGGGCTGGGGAGATGAATCTGTGGGTAAAAGTGCTTGCTGCACATGCCCGAGGACCTGAATTGGGATCCCCAGTCTCATGGAAAAGCTGGGTGTAGCTGCATACATCTTTAACCCCATTGTAAGGGGTGGAGCTTGGAGACAAGGAGGATCTCTGGGTCTCACTGGTCAGCCAGTAGTGGTAGAAAACACAGCAAGCTCTGGCTTTACTGAGCCACCCTGTCACAAGAGAATATGGTGGAGTGTGACAGAAGACACCCAGTGTTCTCGTCTGGTCTCTCTGTGTAAGTAGAAACCTGTATCCCACAGGAGCATACATGCATATAACATACATACACACACACACACACACACGTGGAAAAAAATAGCATACTGAGCCAAGAGGATTGTGAAATTTGAAAGTTGCCTGTGGTGCATACCTGTCTTAGGATTTCTATTTTTTTTAAGATTTATTTATTATTATATCTAGGTACACCATAGCTGTCTTCAGACACACCAGAAAAGGGCATCAGATCTCATTACAGATGGTCATGAGCCACCATGTGGTTTCTGGGATTTGAACTCAGGACCTTTGGAAGAGCAGTTAGTGCTTTTAACTGCTGAGCCATCTCTCCAGCCCAGGGTTTCTATTCCTGCACAAAACATTATGACCAAGAAACAAGTTGGGGAGGAAAGGGTTTATTCAGCTTACATTTCCATGTTGCTGTTCATCTCCAAAGGAGGTCAGGACTGGAACTCAAGCAGGTCAAGATACAGGAGCTGATGCAGAGGCCATGGAGGGATGTTTCTTACTGGCTTGCTTCCCTGGCTTGTTCAGCCTGCTCTCTTATAGAACCCAAGACTACCAGTCCAGAGATGGTCTCACCCACAAGGGGCCTTGTCCCCTTGATCACTAATTGAGAAAATGCCTTACAGCTAGATTTCATGGAGGCATTTTCTCAACTGAAGCTCCTTTCTTTGTGATAACTCTAGCTCATGTCAAGTTGACACAAGACCAGCTAGTACAATACCAATTATTTATTTTACATAGAAAACAAAACCCCAGACAGACAAACTACAAACAAAGCTACCACCATCAAAACCCCACATGGTGGTAGAGTGAGGCAGAACCACCTTCTCAACTGACTTAGAACTTTGAGGTGTGTTAGGCCCCTTCTCTTACTGGCGTCTTTGGTCATAAGATTTGCTCTTCTCGCAATGACTCCTCCTTTCACACCCATGTTTGCCCATTCTATATCCTCGTGTGTGTGAGCACATGTGCATGTGGTATATATGTGTTTTGTGTGTGTGGTATAAGCGTGTGTATGGTGTATATGTGTGTATGTATGTATATATGATATATGTGTGTGATATACATGTGTGCATGTGTGTATGTGTGGTATATGTGAGTATTCATAAGCACGCATGTATATGTATATGGTATATGTGTATGGTATAGGCACATGTGTGTGGTATATTGTGTGTGTGGTACCTCTCTATATGTCTATTGTATATGTGCATGCATTTGTGCATATGTGTGTGGTTTATGTGTGTGTATGTGTTTGTGAGTGTGTGTGGAGGTCAGAGGTTAATGTTGGGTGTCTTCTTTTATGACTCTTCACCTTATCTTTTGAGACAGAGCCTCTTTATTGAATCTGGAGTTCACCAATTCAGGTAGACTCAGGCCAGTAGGCCTCTGGGATCTACCCTCCTCCCCCAGCACTTGGGGTTACATGCAGCCATGACTTTCTTTCATATGGTGCTGGAGGTCTGAGCTCAGGGCCTCCTTCTGCTACAGTAATTCTTTACTCACGGAGTCATTTCCCCAGCACTACAGATTCTTTTTGTAAAATTTGATTTATGTGTTCATGAGTGCGTAAGTTTATGTAGACCACATGCTTGTAGAAGCCATCAGAGGCCAGAGGATGCCCTTGGAACTGAAGTTACTGGCAACTGGGGGGGGGGGGGCTTGATGTGGGTGCCAGGAGTCAAACCCAGGTCCTTTGCAACATCAGTAAGCATGCTTAGCTGATGAGTCATAGTTTCAGGCCTCTGTAGTTTGATTTTGTTTTGACAGGGTCTTGTCCTGCAGCTCAGGCTACTCTGGACCTCACTATGCAGCCCTGGCTGGCTTTGAACTCATAGCAATACCACTGCCTCAGCTTCCTAAGTGTGCATGCACCATAACACCCAGTAGTTCTCTATATCCCTAAAGCTTATCTGGCCTGATAGGGGAATTCTGAAGCTGCTTTCTCTTGGCTCAGACTTATCTGGTGTGTCTTCCTCCAGGCTTCTGCTTTCTCCTTTTCTGGGTGCATAAGTTAGAGTTATATTTCTAGAAAACAGCCCACTGATGAGTGATGCAATGCTAGGCGAACAGTTCTTTTGGTTGGTGGGATAGATCGTTTGCATTTACGATAACCTCAGGGGAGTTGGGCTATATCTTAGCATTTTGTCTTATTTTGCTTTATCATACTTTAGGCTCCCCCTCCCACTTTGCTGTCTTTAACATTTTCCTTTTTCATTCCCTATAGATTTGGGAGCCATATATTTTCTTTCTTCTTTCTTTTATTTTTTACTGTTTTGGAATTTACGATATCAACTTCACTCATAATTTAACCCTGATGTAATGCTCTGTTTAGTAGGCTATTGCTAACTAGCATGTTGGTTCAATTTTGCTTTGACATCACCCAGATCTTTCCTTAGTATCATTGCTGCTTAATATCAGTGCTGATTCGTGCTGCTCGTGGTTATCTGAGCTTTGTGCATCCAGGCTGTCTGTTCTTTGTTCCCTCTGGGTTTTGCTTCCTTCCTTCTTGTTCTTTGGGTACCTTTTCATTTCTGTGGGTGACAGTCTGCTCACATCTGTTCATCTAAAGATGCTTTATTTCAACCCTGTGTCTAAAGCTCAGGGTAGTTGAGCATAGATGTCTAGGTTGATATAGGTTTTGCTCTGTCTTTGAAGGGAAGTGCCAGCCCTCTGCCTCTCCGACCACGCCTCTCTGGCCACCTGTTATTGTCCTTATGCTATCTAATTGTCATTCCTTAAGATTTTGTTTTGTTTTGTTTTGTTTTTGAAACAGGGTTTTACTATGCATCTGTGGCTAACCTGGAACCTGCTACATAGAGTAGGTTGGTTTGAAACCCCTCTGCTTCCTGGGTGCTGGATTAAAGGCACATGCTATTATACCCCAAAGGGTAGTTCTGCTCTTATTGGGTGCGGTTTTGTTGTTACTTTTTTTTTTTTTTTTTTGAGACAGTCTCACTATGTTGTTTAGGCTGGCCTTAACTTCCTACCTTCCTGCCTCAGCCTCTTTAGTGCTAGGATTGCAGTTATGTGCCTTCATACCTAACTCTATAAGGTTTTTAAAATTTATTTTCCCTAGAACTTGTGCCTAGAATGTACTGGCCTTTGTTTTCAGCTCTCAGCCACCATGCACACTGCTCTACTCCCACTGTGGTCATCTTCTAAAGCTGTCTGTGATGTGTCCGGCTTTTCTCCCCTTACCACTTAGATTCTATTTGCTGAGGGTGTGTTTCTCAGACTTACGCCTATTTGGCCAGTCACTGACGGCCAACTGGGATCTAATATGCTCAGCATCCTCCTCCTCCTTAAAAGTCTGTAATTCTTCTTTGGCATGTTGTTTTTTCTTTTATGGTTCTAAATAATTTTAACAGTGCTAGTTTTCTAGTCTCCATCATATTCTTGGTTTGCCACAAGTTAATGGCAAGCCCACACAATTTTGCTTTCTTTCTGGATCTAAGCATTGGCTATTTCCCCAGTGATGCAGATATTTCCCCATTGGCTTTCCACCTTGGGTTGAGTATGTGTCCTCTCCGTTTTTATTCATGGTAGTTTAATACGTGTTCATGCATACATTAGATGCCCAGGAGATACTGTTTGTTGATGGTGCAACAACTGCAAAAAGATACTTGATCTGTTATGCAGCTTTTGGTTCTCAGTTCAAATTAAAGTGTTCCATCAAGTCTCAGGAAGTATACACAGCCTGTAAGTCTCATGGAGCTCCTGAAACTTAGAAGATTCATAATTCCCCTTTCCAAGGTTATTCATGCAGCAGTCATTGCTGAGGAGAGGAGATTCTCTGACGGGAGAAGCTGGCTGCGAGTCCTACAGGGAACTCAAAGGACAAAGAGTCTTGGAGTCACCACCAATACTGGATGGGCATTTCAGTGATACAGCTGCCACTGAGTCATCTCTACTCCTGTAAGTAACACCTTATTTACCCCCCCTAAGAACCCCAATAAACCGACTGGCTTTCTAAGGGTGACTGGGTGAAACTGGTTCCTTACACTGTCACTGTTGTGTGCCCTATCCCCAGGGTGAATAGATGTTTTTGTTCTCCTCAGCAAAAGTCACACAATGAACTTGGTTTCTCTACCACATTTCCTGTGTGTGTGTGTGTGTGTGTGTGTGTGTGTGTGTGTGTGTGTACACATGTGCGCATTCCCTTTGAGGGTTTTTCATGCAATATATTTTGATCAGACTCACCCCAACTCCTCCCATATATACCCTTTACATCTTTACCTTCTTACCCATTCAACTCTGAGTCTTTCTGGTTTTTTGTTTTTCCTCTCAATCAAGTTTTTGTTGCCACACTATTGTTGGGAGTGGGGGCTGCTCTGGGTGGAGTATCTTTCACCTAACCAGGGGTCAAATCACCAAAGAAAACGGATTCTCCCTTTCCCAGATGCTGGGAAGTGTCAGCAAGTCCTCAGCTAGGGTAAGACTCCGTACTTACCTCCTCCTTGCTATGCTAGGGCTCTGTCTGGCTTGAGCTTGCACAGGTCTCATGCATGCTGTCACAGTCGCTGTGAGTTCGTATGTATATCTGTCTCATTGTATCTGGGAAGCAGCATCCCTGAAGTTACCCACCACCTCTGGCTCTTATAATCTCTCTGACCCTTCTTCTAGGAAGGTCCACAGAGATGGACTGATCACCACTACGATTCATGGGGTGAAAGGTACCACTCCTCTGTGTGTACCAGACAGTGGAAATGCAAAGATGTGGCAATAGGCTTATAGAGCCACTCTTCTGCTTTTACTAGCAGTGGTCAAAGGCAGTGAAAGACCAACACCTACCATGTACTAAATGCCATACTGAGAGTGGCACCTGGGTTCTTCCACCTAATACTCACAGGAGTGCCTCAAGGAGGCCATTTATTGCCCCTGCTCTGAAGAGGACATTGAACTATGAGGAAGCAAGAAACCCAATCCATACCCTATAGCTAGAGAGAGGAGCAGCAGTGATGTCTGAGTGTAGCTGTGTGCAGAAACACATAGACTTCAGTTGGGTTATGATGTCATGTATTTTACTTCACAAGGCTTGGGGGGGTCCTTGTTATGGTGGGCACAGCAGCTGCGGACAGAAGACCCTGTTCAAGGAAGCTGTTAGTACCAAGCCTGAGGAACAGTGTAGGGTATTTAATAAATCTCTCCCTAATAAATAAGTAACACTTTTTCCTTTGTAGACCCGAGAACTTCATGATGGAGCAGCAGAACAGCACATATGGAGACACTGGCTTCCTCTTCTTCCCTTGGTTATAAAGCACTGCCCACTAACCTAGAGAGACCTATGTTTTGGACACTTTCCTGGCAAGGAGGCCCATGCAGGTGGGATTCCCAGGAAAGATGTCACACTTGAGGCTACTGGTATTGGCATAATGCCTGCCTGGCTGCTCAAAGCCTGCCTGGGCTGTCTTTTCTGGATGTTGTTTCTGCTGGCTCTTGCTCTCACTAAGCCTCATCCTGCTAATGCGAACACAATAAAGGGGATTCTTGCTATGCCCCCACCTCCTCACACACAGCCCAGGGTTCCTCCTCTCTCACTCACAGCCTGAGGCTGCCCATGTTCTAGGGGTACCCCAGGATGTGCTCCGCAGGAACACCCCACATCTCAAGCATACATTCTTCCTGAGAAAGGAAAGAGAGAGTGAGAAGAGAGAGAGAGATCAAGCAGTGAGAGCAAGCCGATGATGGATGGATGGATGGATGGATGGATGGATGGATGGAGGGATGGATAATAGATAGACAGAGAAACGTGTTGGGAATCTGCCAGCAGGATTCTGTGGTTTCCTGTTTATACTTGTCTCATTCTTTGTAAGCTTTGTGGCCCATCTATTCTAGCCATACCCATCTGTGCTAGAGAAAAGGCTACCAGGAGGAGGTGGTCAACCCTGGGGTTCTATGTCCCTTTTTCTTTGTTGTTTTTTTTGGGGGGTCTCTCTAGTTCTCTCTGTTGTTTTATTTCACATTTACTCTTGCTTCTCTTCCTCTCTGTTCTAGGATGTTGCCCCTTCCCACAACTTTCCTCCAAAGGCACAGTGGGACACCTGCCCTTTCGTCCTCCATCATCATTACCAGCCTCCCCAACCTAGAGAGGATCCTGATTTTCCTGTCACCGCAGGACCCAACCACAGAGGTGCTTCAAAGCTCTTGCTTTGGTCTGATGCTGCATCCGACCCAGTTCCAGGGAGAGGCTCAGAGCTGAGTGGCCAGCTGTACCTACTGTGTTTAAAGCCCAGTGGAGGTATGTCCTGAGGTTCCAGGGTCCCTGCCTCAGCAGGTGCTCAGAGTCCCAGATGACATGGGAAAAGACTCCCTGCATGCCTGCCACCAGCCTGGGGACTTGTGAGGCTCTGCATGCTGGTGCACAGCTGGGTGAAGCCACACTGGGCCTCTGTAGGAGCAAAAGGCTCCATGAATTCTAGAGACCCAGATTAGCATTTTAAAGAATCATCTACAGAGACCTGCTGGGAATAGGGGGGAGGAGAGGAAGACTCATTGCACCAGCCCCAGCAGGCCCATCTGCTGCCCAGGTAGCATTAGAGAGGGCACAAAGGGTACAGGAAAGGTTTCTAACTTCAGCTTAGGCAAGGCAGCAAAGAGGCTTTGGGCATTCTGTCAATCATCTTCAAACAGCACTGTCTCAAGTCTAAAAAAGAACACATCAGACCAAGCCTCACTACCATTCCCCTCTCCCCGAGGAGGTCCTGGTGACCACCAGGCATGCTCTGCACTGACCTCAGGGGAAGACTTCTGTGAGTAGCAGCTCTCTCTCTGAGTTCAGAGGAGGTACTTGCTTCACATGTTAGCATCTCTCTTTCCACATCTGCAGAGTGGACCCAATATGAGTTCAAGCCAGTAGGAAAGTTCAATCTCTCTCCGGAGTCAACACATGAAGAATGACTTCATCCTATGTTCCCATCTCGAGATTAAATGAGAACAGTGCACCCCATTCAGTTCTCCCAAACCCAGTTGCCCCCAAGTTGGCCTTTGCCTCAGGTTAAAGGGCCTCGTGCTCAGCACCGAGTTCTGATGCAATGACACCATTCTCTTTCATCATACCAGCTCTTATACTCTTATCATGCACTTTTATTTTCAAGACATCCATAGCCTTTCAACTACTATGTGTGGCAGTGCTGATAGTCTAAGATGTGGTGTCCGGAAATCCCTTTTGAAGTGAACTAAGGGTGTTGGCTGAGAACCAGTGTGACCCAAGCAATGGGGGAACTGTGTGTGTTCAATCCTGAAGTCCATGAGGAATCCATGGCAGTGTCCCACCTCACTGCTGGGCTACCAGTCATGTTTGTGCTGGCCTGGAAGGAAGGGTGTGCTGTATCTTCATATGGTTTCTCTGCCTGCCATCTCTGCTCTAGGGGTTCTCACACAAGTCTCTGTGGAGGAAGCTAGGAAAGAAGGGGCAGAGCCCTCTGGACTGTGTGATGGGAAAGATAAATTCTATAGTCTTTAGATTGGTTCTCAAATGGACTCAAGTACTCCCATGACTTTAATGGAAAGCCATTTTAGGAGGTCCCACCCTATGATGGACCATTGGATTTAATGGACAGCCATCTCGATAGGCTAGCAGATTAAGAAGCACTGGACTTCTAAACACTTAACAGAGGGGCTAGAATTCCCACCTGGACCATTGGACTTCAGACAGAATATGTCTTGAAATAAAAAGCCATGAACACATACTTGCCAATCTGTCTCTGTACGGTGTCACCAAGTCAGAACTTGATAGAAGAGCTGAGAGCAAGTCAGATAAAAAGCTTTAAGCCCACAACTATCCATCATTCCAAGAGTTCCCAGGGCGGCTAGGGCAGTCTGTGGCTTACTTTGCTCAACTTACAGCTTTCAATTTTGTGATAAGGAGAGAACAAAATGAGATTGATAACTGACTTAAAAGGAAGTGTCTGCACGCCTTTCCTCAGCTGAGCATCTTCTGGAAAACTGATGTCACCTAGTGTTCTTAGCACCCATCAAGCCTATTCCTAAAGGTAAGTACTACAGCATGCGGGGAAACTTCTGCCTCTAACTCCACCTTGACCTATGTGTGCAGTGCTTAAGGTATCTTTCTGGAAGTGCATAATGCTTGTGTTCAAACGGGTCCCCAGAGAGAAAAAGCTGATGACATTCTCTATAGATATTGCCAAAAGTCAAGGCTTTAGCTCCTGGAATAGGCAGAGTTCATATCTCTCCATCTTTGTTTCTCTCTGTCTTTTTGTCTCTCTGTTTCTCTATGTCTCTGTCTGTCTTTGTCTCTCTGTCTCTGTCTCTATCTCTGTCTTTGTCTCTACCTCTCTCTCTGTCTCTATCTTTGTGTCTCTGTCTGTGTCTCTGTTTCTCTGTCTTTCTGTCTCTCTCTCTCATGTGTGGGCTTTCTCGAGAATGTCTAGATAATTGACTGTGTCACCTCTATCTTTAGCTGTCCTTTAGATTTGTAAGATAACCACACCGTATGCCCTGGAAAATGCCACCAATGCTAGACTTAAGGTTGCAAATCTGGGGCAAAGGTGAGACCACCTCTAAGATTCCTGTGCACAGGGAACAATCTTTGCTTTAGGTTGAATACATTCTGAGACGTTCACAGCATTCTGTGGAAACATGGCCAGCTCCTTGCATGAATATATTTGATGAACTTCCCTCTTGAACTCAGAGACCAGTTTATCGCTGTGTTTCCCTTTTATGGCTCATTCTCTTGAATCTCCCAGGGCGCTGCTAAATTGAAATTTTGGTTGGTTTGTTTTAGAAAGATGTGAGCAAAGCTGTGTTTCTTGGTTTCATACAAACAAGCTCACCCCTCATAAAATATCATGGCTCATAATCTTTTTGAGCCATTAGAATTGTACTTCATTTTGGAAAATAGATTGTTTGGTAACTGTGGGGATACTGAAGCCAAAGATGGGATAGACTTCCAAGAAAGGGAGCTGTTAGCTGTTACAGATGTGTGTGTGTGTAGATGTGTGTTTGCAGGTGAATGTGCATGTGTGTATGTGTGCAAGAATATGAACAGAGGCTGACATTTAGTGTCTTCCTGCATTGCAGGCCACCTTATTTTTTAAGATAGGGTATCTCTGTGAACTTGGCATTCAAGAGTTTGCCTAGACAAGCTGGCCAGTGAGTCCCATGGATCTTCTTTCAGCTTCTCCAGCACTGAGATTACAGGCAAGTACATATGGTTTTCTAGGTAGATGCAAGGGATCTGAACTTGCTCATGTCCCATGCTTGCGCTGCAGGCACTTTATCCTCTGAACTACCTTAGACTGTGTCATCACAAAACACGGTGCAGCATGCACAAATCAGAATCAGAAGCCAGGAAGCCCATCCCGGGCCACCACTGACATGTTTGACTTCATGGATTCTTATTCCCATGAGTGTTTCTAAGCAGGAAGTTTGCTCTCAACACCATTCTCATCTGAGGGGCAGGAGTAAGTCCTCTGCCCCATCTATATGCTGTCTCGTGTGCCAAAGTCCTTATTTATTCAGGACAAGGAATTGAGTGCTGGACTCCCCAGCTCTGGAAGCAGAGCTTCTGCACAGATTAAACTAGGAACCCTGAAGGAAATAAAAAGAGTAGCCAGTGCTTTGGTCTGGAAGCCTGAAACACACAGGAAGCACAGAGAGACTCTTCCTTTTTGTTTTCTCTCAGCACCATAGAAGAAAGCAGACTCTCTGGTTCGAGAAGCCTCTCTCAGGAAGGACTCAAGACACTGGTAGTCTGCTTGAGACAATCCTAGCAGAGTCGACAGGGACAGAGAGATGAGCAGAATTGTCTTCTGGCAGTCCAGCAAAATGGAAGTGAAAGGTGCCTTCCAGTCAGGGCGTGATCTCTGAGTTGACTCTATCAACCATGACCCTAAATATTGGTACCATCTTGGACAAAGGAGAGTGTATGTTCCTGCTAGCTTCCATCTGGACTGCAGAAGGGTCTATGGCTGAGGACCTGCAAGAGCATGCCACTTTTCTCCAAAGGCCATGGTTTCTCTCCCCGAGACAGGGTTTCTCTGTGTAGCCCTGGTTACCCTGGAACTCACCAGTTCTTGCCTAGACCAGGCTTGTCTGGAACTCAGAGATCTGGCTATCTCTACCTCCTGAATGCCTCCTGAAAGCTGGGATTAAGGGTGTGCACCACTGTGCCTGGCTAAGGCAATAGTTTTGATGTGTTAGAAAAGGGGGCAATTACTTTGAGACTCTCATGCCCTGACTCAAGTTCTTTGCTAGGCATGGGCTGATCTGAGGTCTGTGATGTAGTAAGGGGCAGGAAAGGACCCTCTGGCCAGCTGGTCTCAGCTAGACATCTACTGAGGCCAGGATGTAAGAATATCAATGGAGGCCTTCTGACATCTCTCAGCTACTGTGAGAGATTTGCACACAGTTTTAGAGCTTACTTTTATATCAATTTTTTAGGATAAGCCACATGTCAGTAGTATGCCATCTGCTGGTCTGCCACTCAGTTGTCCTTCTTGCTGTCTCCCAAGCTCTTTAATGACAGAGAAAATCCTTATAGTTTGATGTTAAAGGAAAGTAGCGTGAATGTTTTATGTTCAGACCCACAGGAAAAGTCTAAAAAAAGTCTAAAAGTGGTTAGATGATCTGTGGGTGGTGGGATTCTAGGGAGATTCAATATCCTCTTATGAAGATTCTGTAGTCTGATTTTTTTTGTAATAAGCCTGAATTAATCATTTAAACAGAAATAAATACAAAGCAAATATTAATTAGTTATGAAAAGAAAACCTAACCTACTCAGATCTGCTTTCTTAGTCTCTTTCCACCCAACGAACATTTGGAAACCCAAAGGCCCTTGGATATAGTTTTGAGAGTTGGGCCACTGTGCTTCTCCTCCTTTGTCATAAATCAGAAATTGTTCCAGAGATAGAGGACTCTTGGCATGTCAAGTAGCTCGATGGAGAACTCAGCCTCCTTTTCTTGAAGCTGTAAGGAGGTGGAGTAGCTACTTTCCCATCTTCTACCACAAATAAATTATAAGGAGGTGAGAAGGCAGCAGTGCACCATGGTAATTGTGTATGTGTGTCTGCATGTGTGTATGGGCACACATATGCTTGTCGATAGTATGTGTGTTTATTTGTATATGTGCTTGTGTGCATGTGTGTATGTGTACACATATGTTTGGTGACCACACTTGCACAGGCCAGAGGGCAACCTCAAGTGTCCTTCCTCAGACACCATCCCACTTTTCTCTGAGAGTTTTCTTTTTCCCTGTCACTCATCTAGTGGTTAGTCTGACTGGTCAGTGACTCCTAGGGATCTGCCTGCTCCAGACTGTCCAGATCTAAGATTTTAAGTGAGCCTCATGCCCAGTTATTTTTTTTAAATGTGCACATTAGTTCTGAGCGCCAATCTCATGTTGCCAACTCTCTCCAGCTTTTCACATCATGATAATTTAAGGAAGTGTGGAGATACTAATGACAGTCATAGCCAAGATGGAGCATTAGATTGTGTTGTGGAAAGAACATGAACTGGGCCATCTACCTTCATACCAACACTTTATATGGTACAGAATTCATAAGTGAAAAGTTGATATCATCTTGGATATGATATTTCTCTTTACTTTTACTTAAAGCATTTAATTTATTCATTTTATGGGCGAGCGTTTTATCTGCATGCCTATATGTGAACCACATGAGTGGTTGATGCCTTAAGAGATTAGCAGAGGGCACCGGATTTCTCAGAACTAGAGTTCCAGATGGTTGTGAGCCATTATGTGGGTGCTGGGAAACAAAGTAGGGTCTTTTAGGAGCCACACATGCCCTGAGCCGCCGGGGCATCTCTCCAGCTTTAACATTTAAACAGACAAAAATTGTATGTATGTATATTGCACAGCATTATTTGAAATATTTATTTTTTGTGGGATGAATAGCTGGTGAACTCAAGCTGATTAGATATTACCTTTTTCTTGTATGCATCTGTGGTCAGAACCCTTGGTGTCCCTTCTCAAGTTTACTAACCATTATTAACTGTAGTCAGCATGTGTCCTCTAACGACTATCACCCAAACCCATCGTTCCCTTTCCCGTGCTTACATTGTTTGTTTGACTGTGAAATGTTCTTCAGGATTTTCAGGTCTCAACTGAATGAGTCAGCCTCCCTTTGAATAGTCACCAAGTAGTGGTCTACCAGAAGACGCCACCAGAGGACGCCACATCACTTAGGGAGGCATTACTGAATCTCCCAACAGATTCGTAATTCCTTTTTGTAATGTGAGTCTCAGGGTTCATTAGGTCCAGGCTGGGGCTGGAGAAAGGTGAAGCTCAGTGACACTGTGACACTGCTGACATCTGCGTAGACAGCCTTTCAGTCTCCCTGGACTTCATTTTTGTTTTTTTAGTTTGTGTGCTTGTGGTCTTCCTCTCATGTACTTCTTTTAAGTCCCATGGGGGAATACCCAGCTTAGAATAGGTAACAGATTTGAAAACCCAGGCTTGCTCTGAAGGTGACCATAGACACATGTGCATTTGCTGAAGAGTCTGGGAAGCTATTAAATGTATTTACAGGCAAATGAATGGCCTCACTATAAGTTTCTACTTTTATTTCTCCTGCTTTTATTTCTTGTACAATCCTTCTAGATACCCAATCTGTAGACACGCCTACAGAAGGTAGAGATGATGCTCTGGGGTTATTTGTAGATACTTCTAGATCTTCCCATTTTCCAGGCTAATGAAAGAGTAAAAAGACAATCAGTAGGCATGGGTGACAGATCCTGTGCAAGCTGGATGGGTTCTGTTCCTCTGGAGCTTGGCCACAGCCTGGTATGTGGCCCTCTGGGATAAAGGCTACAGACAGAAGAGCTCAGAGATTCCTGCAGCTGTGTGGTCCTGCTCCAACTGTCTTTCTGAGGGGCTGTGTGGGTGTACAGAGCAGTAAAGTGGAGGCAGGGGCCCCTAATTGCTGCTCTTCCCACGGATTGCACTCTATGAGCAAAACCCGGGGCCAGAAGATCTGATCTGGTCCCAGTTTGTCCAGTTTATGGAGTGTGTGTGTGTGGTGTGTGTGTGTGTGTGTGTGTGTGTGTGTTGTGGTGTGTGGGTCTAATGCACAGTGCTTGGAGGGCATAGGTTGATGCCAGATGTTTTACTTAGTCAGCTTTCTACCTTAATTGAGGAAGGCTCAATTTGGAGCTTACCCCTCCTGGTTTAATTTTGTTTGTTTGTTTGTTTGTTTGTTTTGTTTTGTTTTTTGGCTTTGCTATTCATCCTGAAACTCCCCTGGTATCTGTATTTCTTTCTACCTCCCAGCATCAGAGCATATCACTATGCCTTGATTTTATGTGGGTGCTAGAGATCTGAACTCAAGCATTTTTCTCACCAAGTTCTCTCTCTTGCCTCTGGTTTCTGTTTTTGTTGTAGCTCTCGGAATGAACAGCACAAGCCTGTGATGTCCAAGGTTCCTTTTGAATGTGAGGTTCCTCTGTGTCTAGGGGGAGAGCCTCTTCTTAAAAGGCTGGTCAGAGATGGGCAAAGGCCTGATGATATCTACTTCTGGTAGTTGGGAATACTCTCATTCTGTGCCTATATCCTGAGTACCCTGAGTTCACACAGGAACAGGCAATAATATTGACCCTGAAGGTCTCTGATGAATTCTGATCAAGTCATGGTTTTGGACAACACTGGAGATGCTGAAAGCTTCAGTCAGCAAAGTTAGGGGTGGTGCGAGAGCAGACAGAGTGGTGGCTGGAGTAGGTGTCTTATGGGACTTCTGGAGCCCTTTAAATGATGATGATGATAATGGTAATGGTGTGGGGACTTCAAATGTGAGAGGACAGAAGGCACAGCAGCCACTAGCATCTTGTTAAGTCATCATGATAATAGTTTTCAGGGGGATCTAGGTTGTAGATATTAGGTAGGAAGAACCTAGAGGGTACCACTGGCTGCAAAGGTTCAAGTTTTGCTCCTATGGGAATACATTCTGAAGGCTCGATGACCCATGGTGGGGCAGGACAGTACCTGTCCTTTGCTGACTTATGCTATGAATGTTATGAGTTTTAAATGTTAATTCTTGGACTTAAGGAAAGTCCCTCAGGCTTGTGTCAAGGCACAGACCCAGCTGGTGAGAAGGCCAATAAAGGAATCTCAGTACCGCAGCCTCTTGCACCTCTCCCCAGCCTTTCAAAGTTCAACTACCCCAGGATGTTGGAAAAGCGCCAGGGCCATTGAATGCATGGGGATTGTGTTGCAGCCCTCTGAGTGCAGAAGGATGGATGATGCTGAAGGGGAGACTGAGGCAATTTCTGCTTCTAGAAAACACCATTTATTGCTCTCTTCTTTAGCACCCCCCTTTCTGTGTGTGTAAATGTGAGTGTGCCCCATAGCATGCACATGGACATGAGAGAATGGTTAACAGGAGTTAGCTTATTCCTTTGACTCTGTGAATTTCAGGGATCAGGCGCAGGGGGTCAGGTTTGGAGACAAGTACCTTTACCAGCAGAGCCATTTTGCTGGCCTTCTGTTGTGTACTATTTTATGGGGGAGGTGATTTTGACCTTAAGTCTTTTCTAATGGATATGTATACTGAGCCCAAGGAATGTACCAACCAATTTGAGACTCACATATTTTCAGTGTCTGCCAGGCTTGGCCTTCTTTGGCCCTCTGTATCCTAGGGCCAGGGTGTGGCTGACCAATGATTTAGGTCGAGACAGCTTGTTCAGGTAAGGAGGCTCCTTTGGGCCAGTTTACCATATGAAGAGTCTTGAAAGGAACCTGAGAATTCCAATTAGACTATAACTAATGAGCTGGAAACTTTGGGGAAATCACTGTGGGCAGTGAGGGGAGAGTGATCATCTTGGTTTTAATTAGCACAGGAAAAAGTTGTGGTCCAGCTGCCAGCCTGGAGAAGTGTCCAGAGGGAGGAAGTTTCTGTGTGCAACGATAGGGGGACTGGGGGTGGGGCGGGGGACAGGGGCTGCTGAACAATCCTGGACTCCTTCCCTTTAAAGGGGAGAAACGGGAGACCAGAAATGTAGAAAGGCAAGCCTGAATGCAGAGTACCCGTCATCCATTTGCCCTTCCCACACGAGTCTAAAGAACTAGGAAGCAGCCCTTTAAGAAACCTCCTTTTCTACCCAGTTTGTTCCACACCAACCACCAGGCTGCTGTCATCTTTGCTTAATAAGGAAACAACAAACAAACAAACAACAACAACCAACAAACCCACCTGCAGCTGTCAGAGGTCACAGACTACCAACAGACTTCCAGATGCCCCAGTTGTTCATCAGCAACTCACAACGTGGCATCTTGGAAACGAAAGAGTGAACTCTCTGTCAGCAGGTGTACTGTACTGGCTAGGGTCTTCCTTAGTCTCCAAGCCTTAGAATCTAGGGGCAATAAGTCCACTGAATCTAGCTGACAACCAGCCACTCCTCTCCCTATTAGGGGCCCCTTTGGGAAAACCGGCCTACCCCAGACACCTGGTGGTTTCCCCTTCTGGTACCCTGCTGAGCCTAGAGGGGCGCAACACCTGCAAAGTCCTACCTCTAGGCTGGTGGCGCTATACTCTACATCCTGGAAGATGGGGGGCCGCATGCCCCACCACTGCCAAATGACCTGCTGCCCCTACACAGCCCCAAGCCGAGGCGAGTTAGCCCGGTAAGCCTCCTCCCCTCCCGCTTCGGGCTGTTTGAGCCCGCGCCCGCTCCAGTTGCTGCAGCTGCCACTGCTGGCGGCTGCGGGGCGCGCGGGGCGCGCGCCGAAGAGGCTCGGGCTGCGAGAACGGGGACGAGGAGGAGCCCGAGGAGGCAAGGAGGAAGAAGCGAGCGGAGGCCGAGGAAGCTCAGGGTCACAGAGACCCGGCCCGAAGGGGTCCCGCAGAGCATCGGCTAGCTGGCCGCGGAGGCAGGGCAGACCGCCGCAACCAACCTGCCGCGGCCCCGCGAGCACAGGAGGCGGCGATCCAGGAGCGGAGCGCAGCCCCGGGGAGGAAGGGTGGCGCGGGCACGCCCGGTCGGGAGGGCGCGGATTCTCCGATCCTAAGGAGCTGTCGCCTCATCACCCGAGAGAGCTGTGCGGGGACGGGCGGGAGACCCCGGGCCCGGGCGCAGCGCACACGCGTGGCGCACGCCAGGCGGGCCGGGCGGCGCCGAGGGTACGCGGGATCGCGCTCACGGAGCTTCGGGAGGCACAGACCCCGGGCGCGGACCGCCCGCGGCGCCCCCTGGGCTCTCGGTGCTCCGCGCAGCCCCGGGGGCGATCGGGGCCGGGGTCGGGGAGTGGGAGCCACCCTCCCTCATCCCCTCCCCCCCCCGGGCCGGCCGGCAGCCCGGGGGAGGGCGGGCGGCGGCGCTTGGCTGTATATATCTCCGCACACCCTGCCAGGTCGCGCACAGCGCCCCGAGCCCAGGCGCCTCCCCGCCCCCCTCCCGGCGCTCCGCGGCGGCGGCGGCAGCGGCAGCAGTAGCAGCAACATGGCTGTTGATGGGTGTTCGGGGTGGCGCTGGCGGCGGGAGGAGCTCCCTCGAGCCCCTGCGCCTGCCGCCCATTGCTAGCTATGGCAAACGGTGGCGGCGGCGGCGGCGGCAGCAGCGGCGGCGGCGGCGGCGGCGGCGGAGGCAGCGGTCTTAGAATGAGCAGCAATATCCACGCGAACCATCTCAGCCTAGACGCGTCCTCCTCCTCCTCTTCCTCCTCCTCTTCTTCTTCTTCCTCCTCCTCTTCCTCCTCGTCCTCGGTCCACGAGCCCAAGATGGATGCGCTCATCATACCGGTGACCATGGAGGTGCCGTGCGACAGCCGGGGCCAACGCATGTGGTGGGCTTTCTTGGCCTCCTCCATGGTGACTTTCTTCGGGGGCCTCTTCATCATCTTGCTCTGGCGGACGCTCAAGTACCTGTGGACCGTTTGCTGCCACTGCGGGGGCAAGACGAAGGTAACGCGCGCCCCGGGCGCCCGCCCCTGCGCCATCCCAGCCGTTTCTCGGCGTCCCCCGCAGCCCACCTCTTAGCTCCGCACTGTGTCTTGCCTCCTGCTGTCCCTGCCAGCCTTGTCCCCGCCGCTTGCCCTTCCCTCCCCTCTCCTTGTGCCCTCGGATTGTGCGCCAGGGGTGAGGAGTTGACCCCAGCAGGTGCGCTCCAGGACGCAGACCCCCGCTTTAGTTCTCTGTTTATTGTAGGGCTATTGGTGACTATGGCCGGACCCGGGTTGGGGGGACATGTGTCTCTTGGGCACGTTGTTGCGGAGTGTGGAGAAGGAACCTTGCAGGGACACAGGAAGCTGAAAGACCCTGGGTGCGTGCGGGACACCACTCACTGGCTGCGGCCAGACTCCTCACGGTGGACTAGTTGGGACAGATCAGCTCATACTTTTGTTGTTGTTGTTGTTGTTGTTGTTGTTGAGGAAATCAGTTCCTGGGGTCCCAAAGAAGGGGGAATCCTTTGAGCTAGGGAGAAAATCTTTTGCATCTGGGAATTCTGGGGGGGAAATCATGGAGAAAGTGGGGGCCCACGGATCAATAAAAAGTTGGGAAGACCCATCCTAGAATGGGGTCAATCTATGGAGAGTCACTTTCTAAAAGTGGCATGGTTGCAAGTCTGATGTCACCGCCCACTCCATCCCTTACATTTTCTTTGTGGAACATTACCCTACCCCAAGTACTTTTGCCACCTCTACACTCCCCTCCCAGGCCATCAACTTTGGATCCCCACAAATACAGCCAGCAGCTCCAATCTGTAGCACCAGGGCTGCACTCCTAAGAGTCCAAGGGACCTCTGCTTCACTAAGCCCCCTTTTGGCACTTGATGTGGCTAGAAGTCGTCTTAAGCTATTCCTGGCAGAGTCGCCCACAGTGTTAGGACTCACATCTCAGATGTGTGGTTGCTAGGCTTTACTCCTGGGCTGTGGCCATCTCCCTAGAGGGGTCCCTGCCCACCACCTAGCACTTGCTGGGGGGCGGTGGACCGGGGGTGGGCAATGTTTGAGCGAGAACTACAGAATGAATAAAAGAAAGAACTGGGAAAAAAGAGGAGCTGAACTGGGTGCAGTCTTTTAGAGAAATTCTCATCCAAGAGGACAGAATAGCACCCATACTTTTGGACAGAGGATATCTCTAGGGGGATTGTGCAAGACACTCATCTTGGTCCCCAAATGTTCACACCTGCTCTAGAAAAGTTCATCCGGGACCCCCTTGAGAAGTCACAGGGCTCAGCAACTTGTAGCAGCGTACAGCTGCTAAAGAGAAGAGTTAGGCTAAGGGGGAAGGCTATGAAACCCAAGGGCAACCGAAGCACTCTCTGTCATTAATTATACATCACCGTAGGTGCTGGGCTCAGCTGTGTTTTGTGGCAGCACATTTGTGTTTTGGAAAATACTGGTGTGTTGGAATAAGGGAGGAAAAAGAAAAAAACCACCCTTCCTTCTTTGCTTCCTCTTGGCATTGCTCTGAAAGCCTCCAATGGTGACAGGTGAGCTTTGTTTAGAGTCCCCTTCTTGAGGATGGAGGTTCCCCCTTCCTTTTCAAGGAGAAAGACCGATGGCCTTCCAGAGAAGCCCTCAGATTAAGCAAGGTTCCTATAGCCAGACCCAGAGATGGTCTCTGTCTGATCATAGAATCACATTCACCCATTCTTTCTCCTGCATCTTCAGCTTGTCCTGGGAGTGTCTCCCTCTCATACTGAGACTTGGTGACTATCTTTAGTTGCACGCATCTCAGTTACTTTCTATATGGAAGTGACTTGGGTTGGCTTTTTAAAAAAACTACTTTCTGTTTTCAGAAAGTGAACAAATTTGGTCATAATGAGTCCTTTTTGTCTTTCTAAGGTTTTAAGCGGAGCGTCTAGCATCTTTTTACTCTAGGGGGTACCCTGTGCTGGTATAGTGTGTGTCATGAAATGTCTCTTAAGGAATTTACATAAAGAATCCCCTTTCTAAATAATGACCAGAATAGCTTTTGCCAGTTTTCTCAGAAAAAAGGTTTTGTGTAACAACAATTAAAAAAAAAACAAAACAACAATCCGTACCTATTCCTCTACATATATTTTAGCTTTAAGACTAGTGGAGTGCACACAGTTGAGAGTTTCAATGCAGACCCTGGAGTAAAAGATGATTGTGGTTGATTGGAAAGATTGAAGGTCAAAACAGAATAGCATCAAGCTCTTTTTGGTACTGTGAGTTCCTTTAGAATCGTGCCCAGTTTTCTTAATATCTGCCTCTTGATTCGTTGGATTAAATTGTGCGTATACTCAACTCCCTGTACCTAACAATGGTAAAAGAGAATTTTTAGGTGCTTCCCTTTCTACCTTCTGGGCTCTGCATTTGTTTTGCAGTTATTCATCTCCTCTTTGCTTTCCAAGTATTCAGTAGTTTTGTTAAGACTCGGTACAGAATAAAGAATTCAGCTCAAGTTTAGAACACTTGTGACTTGCCAGGCTCCGTAAGCAATCCTCTGCTGCCTTTCCACAGAATCTTCTGCCCACCCTCAAGCCTCTTTGCCCACCCTGACCCTAATCCGGGTCCAGTGTGGCTTACTAGGAGCTGGAGTTCCGGAGAAGGTATCTTCTCAGCATCTGACATTCCTGAGGGGACATGTTTCGGCAGGAGCCTGGAATTTTATATATTTGTTCTCCAGGTCTGCACCGTGGTTTTTTGGTCAAAGGAACCCAAGACTGTGGACATATATCTCAGGGTCTCTGTTCATTTGTGCCTCTGGTCTCCAAATAACACATAGCTAATGACTTCATCATCATCATTATTATTATTATTATTATCATCATCATTTTTTTTAAAGGATTATAAACATTTGGGGAGAAGAAGGGAGGAACAAAGAATATTTATGCTAGGTGTGGTGGCCTGTGCCTGTAATTCCTGTACTCAAAGACAGTGGCAGGAGGATTGTGAGTTTTAAGTCAGCTTGGACTAGGTAGCCATAGCCTGTCTCAGATAGTAGGAGAGTGAAACAGGCACACAGCAAACCTCACCACTCCACCCCTGATTGGAGCATGGTTCTTTGCTGAGGGTTTTCATGCTATTGCTTCTCTCCACCACCCTGGATTGTATCAGTGTGCACTGGTCATTTGGCCACAGAATTTTGGGGTTCAGTCTGGTCCTAGATTGTAGCGAGCTGGGGAACTGTTCAGGCAGTCTGCATAAGCCATTTAACCTCTCTGGTCCCTGGGAAATCTGAGGATTGGACCCCGTAAGTTCCAATCACCTCCCTCTGCCTTGGGAACACACGTAGGAGAATGGAAGGACAGAGCAGTTTGGGGAAAGATTTTAAGCTCAGCTTTGTGGTCCTTCCCATTCCTTTGGACACCTATGTGTCTTCCCCCACCCCCTGCCCTTGTTTTATTCATCTGCTAGCGTGTGGTCAAGTGTTTGGGGAAGTAGGCCATTTGTGGATGGGCCTCTGGTTTGCTGAAGGACCTGCCTGTGGCAAGGCATAGACGGACCGATAATCTCAGTCAGAGCTATCATCCCTATAGAACCTCGGTCTTGGTCAAGGATGGTCTGCATGTTGTGAATTATTGAGGTGTTGTCTCCATGGCTATGTCTGAGAAAACAACACATTTTCTCCGACAAGCTCGTGACTAATATAAATATCAGATCCCATTATGGCTTGGTAATTACCCAGGGTCTGGTCTGGTGCATTCAATCAGGACTGCGGCATCAGCACCCTGGAACTCTAGATTCCAGATTGGCCTCAGTGCCTGGTTTCCTCTTGTCCTGGCAATTGCCAGCACCGATGACCTCCACATACTCTTTTGTGGTCAGTTCACCTAGGGTGGCTAGGGAGATACTGTCAGCCCCCAGTCACGGGGGATCTGACCTGGTCTTGTCCAGATAGCTTGTTCTCATTGGTTATTAAAAATTTTAATTTTATATGTACCTGAGTATACAGATGTGCATCAAGTGCACGCAGAAGCCTGTAGAGGTCAGAAGAGGGGTTGGGTCCCCTGGGACTGGAGATTCAGATGTCTGTGAGCCACCATGTAGGTGCTGGAAACCAAACCTGGGTCTTCTACACCATTGGTAGGTGCTTTTGACTGCTGAGCTACCTCTCCAGAGCTGCTGCTGTATTGCTTATTTTTATTTTATTTTGATGGATATTTTAGACTCTACAGTTAATAGACCCAGAATAAAGGCTGTTGCTCCCACTCAGGAGGGTATCTTTGGCTGACAGTGAGCCTTATTTCCTCATCTGCCAGAGGAGCCCACGGACACTTAACTTTGTAGAATTCCTATAAGAAGCATCAATAACATGGGTGTCTAGTGCCCAACAAACACCTGGCACTAGCGGGCCTCTTGGAAGTGAGAGTTACCACAGTTCCACCAAGTGAGAAGCTGTTTTCGCTGCTCCGTTAAACAGAAGCCGCAGAAGGGCACACACTAGAACAGATAGAATTTGGGAACCAAAAGGAGCCTCCAGAACCAGCAACACGAGGTCACTAACCTGTTCAAAGTCACTGAGACTGTGTCTCCTGGCTCTGGATTGCTTCGAGCTATGGTGATGGGGATCTGGTGGGTGAAGAAAGATCTATGGGGGATGCCCTGACAACATGGTTGATGTGTTGATGATGGGGCTGTGGGTGGGCCCTTGATGGTATTGGTGTCTCAGAGAACAGGGCTGGCAGAAGAAAAACATTGTAATAGGCACCGGGAGATGTAGCTATTCAACAGTGTGTCCTTGAAGAGGGTGGATTCCATCCCTGGTAGGCCAGGCAGTCAAGGCTCCCAGAACGATGTTCCCTGCCTCCCAGGGAGGTCACAGAATCCTAACCACTGTGCTGTGCAACCAGACCAGCTCTTCCTTGGCAGTCTTTACAACAGGGTTTCCCAAAGTATGTTCTGGTCCTTGCCCTTGAAGTTACCTTGGGAGAAATTGGTAGTGAGGGCCCTGGCTGAGTCTCTACTGGGAGGATCTCATTATAGGTCTACAGAAGTCTGGCTGGTAGGGAGCTTGCTTTAAGCATCCTTCTCCCCACCCCCCGTCCCCTGCTACCCACTGTGTAGTAGACAAGAGTCAGCCTGTGACCTTGGCAAGGACTTCAGTGGAGGTGCCTCAGTTTCCTTCCTGTCAGACTGAGACTCATAATAAGAGCACAGCCCCAAGCTTCTTTCCCTTACTTTACTGCAGGGAGACATGGGGTTCAGGGAAGACGTGGAGTTCATGCTTTTCTTGCAAGCCTGGGGCTGCTTCTTCTTCTAGAGGACAGGAAGAGACCCCCTGCTGTTTGGCCTGAGAGAGAAGGGAGGCCCAGTCTTTTGCCTCCTTCCCTCAGCCTCTCCTCTTTTTTGTTTGTTTGTTTGTTTGTTTGTTTCTGAGAAAATGATCATGATTTTTTTAATTAGGTATTTATTTCATTTACATTTCCAATGCTATCCCAAAAGTCCCCCACACGCTCCCCTACCCACTCCCACTTCTTGGCCCTGGCGTTCCCCTGTATTGAGGCATATAATCGGCCTCTCTTCTTGACCACAGAACAAGTAACTGTGCTCTTTGGGCTGGGCTGCTCAATAGGTGCTTAGTAGCAGGCAGTAAGTGCTTGCTCTAGGGCTCACTTGTTTGCACCGCCCCCTTCTCTCTCTGTCTCTCTTTGAAGCAGTTGAGAGGACATTGGATTATAATGCCAGGGCCTCTTTCCCAAAGTGGGTAGCAGGAGTGCCCTGGCTCTCAGTGGCAATGGCTGTGCTAATCTGTGAATCACAACAGCCGACACTACCTTCTCGGGACTTGAGAGCTGAGGAGCCTCTAGAGAGACTCCTTTTTGGTTCGTGGGAAAGGGTTGTGTTTGTGCAGTGACACCATAGCCCGGGGACATCATGGAGGACTCTGAGACTTATAGAGAAAATTTTCAGGGTCAGGTAAGGCCAATCTCCCGCAGAACCTCTGAAATTCCATTGCTGTACACAGCAGGAGCAGACCAACAGTGTCTCCTTCTTCCAGATGCCCCAAGTTGCTGTATTCTTGGCTTTGGGCTCAGTGAGAAGAGAATTCAGGATCCCATCCTCATGTGCCTAGCTTTGTGAGAAGAAGGTCCGAAGAGTGTCGGCTGGGCTCAGATTTCTGTCTGCAAAGGGCTGAAGGAGGAATCTTTGACTTTCATATATACAGGATCACCTGAAGGGCTGGGGAAATGGTCGGATGCAGAAGGCCCAGGGAGCGGCCTGAGCGGTCGTGTTTCTGTAAGAGACAGGCCTTGCTGATGCCATGCAGAGCCTGATGTGAATGAACAGTAAGGGCAGGTTGTCTCTGAAGATGGGCTTATCCTAGAACATGTACACCCCTAGCTCTCCTATGTCATGAAGGGGTCCAGAATGGACAAGAAGTGGAAGGTTTGCTAACATCAGACAGTCGGGGTGAGAGAGATCGATGAGGTGGTTTGGGGTGGAGGGTGGGCCTGCTGCCGGGTTGGATGCTCACGATTAAAGCTGCCTCTTTGGGTATCTTCTCCCAAAGAGCTTTGGGGCTGGCTTTGTGGTAGCCAGGGTGGCTTTCTGTAGTTTACAGGGAGTGGCATGCCAGTTACCAGCCAATGTGTGGGTTCTTCTTCATGCCAGTTGGTCACACTGTGAGGGGTGTGGCTTCCCAAAGTCCAGGGTAGCCAGTTAGCCAAACCACCATCTTGCAAAATTAAAGGTTACAGCTGTGTGTGGTGGTCCAGGAGGTCAGCTGTGAGCTAATCCTACTGGAAAGGTTCAAATCAGGGGATTTTCCACAGGGACCTAGGGTGGCCTTTACCAAATGGGAGGGAGCCTCAACCTTAAAGGTATCTTCAAGGGGAAAGAGTGCTATCTTCCTTTGTACTTCTCAAGGATTCTAGTAGACAACAGTGCAACAGTGAAAGTAGTGCCTTTCCCCTCCCCTCTTCCCCCACCCCCCCATCTGCCACTACTAGAAGGGATTTCACAGCTCTAACTCCGGGACTTTCCTTGAGATGTTCTTTTTAGGTTGTTCCATTGTCAAAGGAGGGGAACTTAGAAGGAGCCATATGAAGAATGGCCCTGTACCTGGCCCTCTACCTGACCCTGTACCTGGAGGCTCACAGATCTTCTTCTTAACGTTAGCACCGCTGGTTTTGCCTTTATCAGAGCATACATACTGTGCCAGAAACCGAGCCAGGTGCCAGGGGAAAAAAATAATGAAGACTGGTTCTCACCTCTTGCCCATTTGGACTCAGAATCATCAGACTGAGCAGAGCTAAAACCAGGTCCCTTCTCATGGGGTGTGTACAGCTGTGAGTGACCCTGAGCAGTCTTCAGATTCCTTGAGGGCAGAAATTGAGTTATCTAGAAAGAAACACAAGAAACTTAGGGTGGTGGGGACAATGGGAGGTGCAGATTCATGTCTCTGCTTTGTGTGCATGTATGTCCAGAGCACAATCTTGGGTGTTGTTCTCTAGTTATTAAAAATTATATTGGTTGTCATGTGTGCATGTTGTGGTGCATTTGTGGAGGACAGTCAATATCCAGGAGTCGCTTTTCTCTGTCTGCCTTTATGTGGGTTCCAGGGGCTACACCCAGGTGATCAGGTTTGCTCAGCAACTACTTTTCAATGAGCCATCTTATCAGCTTCACCTTGTTTTTTTTATTGGGACAGTCTCTCTCAATGGTCTGGACTCACCAAGTAGTCTAGGCTTGGGGCCAGTATTCCCGAGCGAGCCTGAGTCACCCTCTCAGCTGTGGGAGTCCAAGCACACACATGAGCCTAGCTTTGTACATAGGTCCCAGGGATCTGAACTCAGGTAGGTCCTCAGTGTGTATGGCTCTCTGAGCCATCTCTCCAGCCCCATCTTTCTATTTTTTTTTTTTTTTTTTTTGGTGTCAACTATCAGAGAAGCTCTGAGAGGGAGGGAATCAAGAGAGGGAGAGAGAGAGAGAGAGAGAGAGAGAGAGAGAGAGAGAGAGAGAGAGAGAGAGAATGGCTTGATTTGGTGACAAGCTTTGGTGATAAAATTCTAGATTGCTTGATTCATCCTAGATTATGATTATTCACACCACCACAGTGTCTTGACTAGTGGGTGAAAAGGACTTAGTTCTCTTGGGCAGCTGTGTGTGAGGGGGGATGAGTTGGGCAAGGGGCAGAAGGAGAGTTTCAAAAGAATGCTCTCGTTCAGATGGAATTTGCATTGTGTTTGGCATTATTTGGTAATTGTCTTTGGGACATTATGTCTAATTGCCAATTTGGAAATGTAATTGGCACTCTAGGGCCAGAATGGATATACTTAACGTCCTCTAGCTGAGCCTGGGAGTCATCTTCCTGTACGATCTCATTACCTGTGTGACGAATGCTTCTCTACGTGGCCAATGCAGAAATTATTTAAAACATCTTATTTACCTTTTTACTTTCTTTTGCTTTTGTTTTTGAAGTACTGAGTATAGAACCTAGAGCCTCAAGCATGCTAGGCGAGTACTCTACTGCTTGAGCGACGACCTTAACTGTTTTTCCATTTTAATTTGTGAGCACATGTGTGCGTGTGTGTGTGTGTGTGTGTGTGTCTGTGTGTCTGTGTGTCTGTGTGTCTGTGTGTGTGGTCTTTTCTGAGACAGTCTCACTATGTAGCCCAGGTTGGCCATGAATTCGTGCTCTTCCCACCTCTGCTCCCTGAGTGCTGGCATCACAGGTGTTACCCCAGCCCTGATGCCCCCATATTCTGCCCATGCCGTTTTATTGGTATTTCTTACCAGGTTTTCTTGAGAACCCAGATCCAGTGGACTCTCAACCTTAAAATGACCACCAGCATCCTTTTCTTCTTCTCTGTCTTCCATCTGGTTGCCTTCCCCCTTGTTTCCTTTTTCCACAGTGCTTTCTCATCCTGGAGAACTTCTGTGGAACCTGGTATCATTTAATTTTGGTCTTTAAAGACACACACTAGAGCACAATGCTACCATTTAGGCAGAGATAGCTAGAGAAAGTGCTACATGATTTGTCTATCATCAGAGTTTAAGTTTAAGAGCCAGCCAAAGATTTTTTTAAATGAAAAATTAAATTGTAAAGCCGGGCACGGTGGTGTAGACCTGTAGTCTCAGCAGATGGGAGGCTGAGACAGCAGTATCATTACCTCCAGGTGGCTCTACAGTGAGACCTTGTGGTGGGAGAGAGGAAGAAAGATTGTTACTTGAAGTAAAATCTCTCCCATACATGATGATATCTGGAGCCATAATTTATATTTTAATATTATTATTTTAAGTATTTATCATTATTATTTGTATTTATGTGTACTCACATGTGTCTGTGTGGATATATTCTGCCTATGGAGTCCAGAAGAGGGTGTCTGATAGAGGGAGCTGAAGTTACAGGTAGTTGTGAGCTGCCTGATGTGGGTGTTAGGAATAAAACTCAGGTCATCTGAAAGATCAGAGAGCAGCCTTAACCACTAAGCCACCTCTCAGCCAACCATAATGTTTGCATAAGAGGTTTAGGGCAAGGTTTTATGAGATATTCTTTTCAGAATTGTAGAAAGCCATTCAGGCATGATGGGTTTGCCTATGACATACATGGATTATAAATGGAGAGTCTGCATATCGGTCAGTTTCCTTGCCATATCGTGTTCTTGTTCTCCTGTTCTCCTGAGAGCAGGAAATGCTCTGTTCTGGTTTGGGAGTGAACTTGGGTGTGGGAGGACTGGAGCGGATAGTGGCTTGTAAGCTAGGTGGTTGGTGGGCAACAAACGGGGACTTGACTAAGCAAGTGTAACCACAGCTCATGGTGGGTAGGGCTTTGGAGGTCTCCCCAAGTGCTGGTGCTCTTCTGCTCCCCCAGCAAAGGGGACAAGTGTCCATGATCTCCTGAGGCCACCATTGCCCACCTTAGAGTGGACCTGGCAAGAGCTTTCCCGTTTCTCTTTGCTTGTGCCCCATGGCTGGGGCACCCAGAACAAGTCCAGAGTAGTAGATTTCAGACTGAGCACAGGCCTGGATGGCAAAGTGTATGGATATCAACTACTCTGTGATGATGTCAAAGAACCTTACCTGTGATGCTTCTGTGTAGGCAGCTTGTCCTCTCCGGTCACTTTTTTGGCTCCCCCTCTTCTCCTGAGACAGTGAGGTTCCCTGTTTTCTAGTCCTTGACATTTGGAAGCACGGAGTCTCCAGTCTGCCCGATGGTTGTGACTATGAAGATCGGTTTAGTCTGGCTGCAAGCTGTGAGTAGTGTGTGTGTGTGTGTGTGTGTGTGTGTGTGTGTGTGTGTGTGTAAGGAGAAATGGGATTATGAGGGTGGGGGGAAAAGGTCTAAGGAAAGAAAAAGGGTGTAACAAGACGGGGATATATAGGTATATGTGCCATAAAAGCAGAAGGCGAAACTATTTTGAGGGAGGAGGGGACCAGCAAGGGTGAAGAGTAGGGGAGGGTGCTGAGGGGGGACAAATAAAAAGTAAAGCATAGTGGAATATATGTATGAAAATATTGTCACATGGAACCAGATTCTTGGCATGCTAACTAAAAATCCATTTTAAGGGAGAGCTAGAAAAAGAGAAGACAGACAGACACCCCCAGGAGCACAGAGGAGGAGGTAGGGTGTGCAGAATGATACAGAGACAGTCACACCAGGAGCAATGACACTTCCCCGCGGGGAGCTGGAGGCTGGGTCCATGTGAGACTGACAGAGTTTGATCCCAGCCCCTTCTCCTTGGCCCTATTTGAATATATCAGGTTGCCTCACCTCCAAGGAGTGGGGCAGAGCAGTAGAAAACCACTGGGCACAGTGACTTTCGTCTCTGCAACAGTGCAGGTTTTCACGACACTTTGTTCTGTTAACTGGGCCCTTCACCACAGACCAGCAGCAGCCCCCCCTTTACCCCCCCTGCCTTTGCCTTCTCTCTGTGCACTTTCTTCACAGTGTCTACAGGAGCTGTGCTGGTGGCCTGTGAATTATAGGCACCACAGCCGAACAGGTGATGGGCTTTTAAGGAGTGCAGAAATGATGTCCCTAACCAAACCGTCAGGGAAATGCAACAGTTGGCATAGCTCTAAAAAAAAAAAAAAAAAGAAAGAAAGAAAGAAAGAAAAAAAGAAAAGAAAGAAAGAAAGAAAGAAAGAAAGAAAGAAAGAAAGAAAAAGAAGTCCATTTCTTATAATTATTTGCAACCTATTTTCCTCATAAGATTTAGTTTTTGACTTCAGTGTTTTATATTTTTACTTAATCCTGAGTACTGTATGTTCAGTGTACAATGTAGAACATTGTAGAAATGAAGATGTAGACCAGACAGAAAAAAAAAAAAAGATACTTCACACCTGCTGGGATGAGTACTGTTAAAAAAACATCCAGAAAGTTCACAAGTGTTGAAAAGGTAGTAGAGAAATTAGAACCCCTGGAAGCTAGATGGGAGGGTTTTTTACAAAATTAAAAATGAACTATCATGGTTCAGTGTTTCCATTTTTGGTCTATGTCTCATACCTTAGGAACAAGGACCTGGATGACGTCTGTGTGCTCACACTGAGAGCCGTGGTACCCGTAACAGCCCAAAGTGGCAACCAAGGTGAAGGGAGAAACCAAATGTAGTTCGGACACACAAGGGCTGTTGTCCGGCTGTATGAGGGAAGGACCTTGAATAGAGACCTTCACTGCCTTAAGCTAGGTGATGATACGTAGACATGAAAGATGGGACTCTACTCCAACAGGCACCTAGGATGGCCAACTCACGGCAAGTGGTGGTTCCTCAGGTGATCGCTCATACTGGGCTCCGAGTTTCAGCTTTGCGGATGAGAACATTCAGAAGAGACTTGCACACCAATGTGAATATGTTTGTTACTGCTGACCTGCTCAGTGAGAAACAGTTAAGAAGGCAGGCTTTACATTTTTATTTTGCTTTATTATTTTACGTGTAGGGGTTTTGTCAGCATGTATGTTTCTGTGCCACGTGCACGCAGTGCCTCTGGAGGCCAGAACACGGCACTGGATCCCACTGGGACTGGAGTTACAGATGGTTATAAGCAGCGACGTGGGTGGTGGGAATTGAACCTGCATCTTCTGGAAGAGCAGCCAGTGCTATTAACTGCTAAACCTTCTTTCCAGCTCCAAGAAGGCCAAACACATTTTATTTATTTCTAATATTTTTCAATAATTGTTTTTATAAATCTAACATTTGGTAGGCTATGGCAGAGGATCTCGATTTCGAGGCTAACAATGTCAAAACAGGGCCTGGGGATGTACCTTAGTGGTAGAGCACTTTCCTAACATGCAGAGGCTGCCCCCCCACCCCGGTTTAATCCCCAGCACTGATAACACACACACACACACACACACACACACACACACACACACACACACACTATGCACACCATGCACACCACTCACACCCCTACACTTTTTTCAGAAGGAAAAAAAAAAGTTTCTCCAGATCAAAACACACCCCTGGAGTTAACTAGTATGTGGGTCTGTTCACTTCCCTGCCCCCTTTTACTGGGACCCCATTGACCACAACTTTTCACTTTCTTCTTCCTGTGGGCATTCAGGCCCTTGAGAGGTCTACGGCCTTGCTGGGTTGGATCCACACAGCCACCTGAAGAATGAGCAGTGGCCCTCTTCCTGCCCACAGTCTGTTTTACTGAGATTTGCTCTTTGTATATTTCTGTAGTGCTGGACAGTCAGTTCAGGGTCTTGTGCCAGCCTTGGACCAGTGAGCGGTAACTCGAGCCCACCTCTCCTCTCAGGGGAAAGTTAAGGGCTGAGCCATCTCAGAATTTTGACATTGACACACGACATAGGGCAGTTATCGTGTCTCTGACAAGGCGTTGTCTGGGTCTTAGGCTTCTTAGATATAAATTGTTCTTGATTTAATGATTTTTTTTCAAGTACAATGCCACGTAGGTCAATTTCAAAGATATCATTTTTACCTTTTATAAATTCCATTACTTGAGGCCATAGACCCAGGGAGTGGATTTTGCTCTGCTAAAAATCACAAAAGTGGACTTTGATTGACATGTTCCCAAAACTTTAGTGCTGACTTTGATGAGGAGACATACTTGAGAATTTCAATGTGAAGCAGTATTAAAAAGATGCTCGGTGGCTGAGAGCAGGAGTTGCCATTGAAGAGAACTGACTTTGGTCCCCAGCTCTCCAGTCATGCGATCACCTGTCGCTCTGGCTCCAGGGGATCTGAGGCTCTGGCTTCTGTGGGAACATGCGCTTTAGTGCATGGACACTGTCCATGCACCCTCCCAGACACCCACACACAATTTAAAAGTAAAAAAAAAAATTAAACATTTTTAATCAGAGGACATTGGAAATACTATTATGCCTGCATTTAGAGGGGAAAAAAAAACTAATCAGATCTGGGGGAGAAGGGAGGGGTGTGGCAGGGACCTGGGAGGGAGGGAGGGAGGGAGGGAGGGAGTGGGAGCTGGGGTTGAGATGTATTGTGTGAGAGAAAGAGAAATAAAAAGAAAACATTCAGACTTAGGGTTTTGTGACTCTGTTATTACTTCTGATGACATAGCTGCGTGACTACTGAAGGCTTATTTTGACTCTTGGTGTGGGGAAAAGTGGAAGTCATCTTAGCTTGTAGTCTATAAATAGGCTGGGATTATAGGCTAGCAGTGTTTGATTGAAAAGAAGGCCATGAGAATCAACTCACTTTGAAGTTTTCCCTCAAGTCATCCTAAAAGGCAGCCCTGAGCCAGCCCGGTCATCTCTGTACTGTTCAGTGAGCTTCCCAGCTGCCGAAGCCGCTGTGGCAGGGGCAAGCTCCAGGAGGGGTGACCCCCAAATGTCTAGGTGCTCTCTGAACCAAAGTCCCCCCAACCATAAACAGCCAGTACACCGGGACTTCCTGGAATTACGCCTTTAGATTATATAATAGCCATTCGCCGTTACCAGGGCCACGTATTAAATTTTAACTTGTCACAGGTAAATGATGTTAACAGTTTGCAGAGTCACAGAGTACGAGGCTGCTCCGGGGCTTGCTCAGCACACCAGCCATCATCCCACGGCCCTGACCAAACAAACAGAAAGAGAGAGAAACAAAGGGAAGCAAAACCCCTCACACCAGCACGAGACCCTTCTACAGAGGAGTTAGCCCTTCATGAGTATGTGTGCGTGGTGTGTGTTGTATGTGTATTGTGTGTATGTATGTGGTATATATGTGGTGTGTGTGTGTGTGTGTGTGCGTGCACACAGGTGATTGTGACTATGTATTTCTTACAGAACTAGCTAAACATTTAGACAGTAGAGATGGCAACTGCAGAGTGATGTGCTCTGTTCATGGGCAGGAAGCAGATATGATAGAGATTTTCTGTTTTCGTTTTCCCAGTGACATGACGACGTGAACACCTTTTTTTTTTTTTTTTTTTTTTTTTTTAGCTGATCCTTTTTTTAAGTTGGCAGCTGAAATGCTAGCATGCTAATCTCTCCTGAGTTGCATGGAAACTAATAAAACCACGAAGGTTTCTATTTGTGCTCTGCGAACACAGACGGTAATGAAACCAAAGCAGCCATCTCCAGGGGTGATGCTATTTAAATGCCAGGCAGGGCTTGAAAATGATTTTAATGGTGGAAACAGAAACCAGCTAGTGAGATGTTGCTTCTCATTCTCCCCAGTGTCTGCTCACCTGTGTCTTCTCAGAGAGAATATGTGCACACATATGTATGTGCACAGACACCCACCTACCCATGTACATCCACACCTCCCACACACATGCACACATGCATCACACACGATCCACATAGATAGAATTTATTTGCAGTATGTTAGGTGGATCCTACTTTGCTATGGAAGTACTTTACCATGGCACTGTGTCCCTAGACTGAACCAATTTGTTTATAGCAAGGCCTTCCACTGGCTCATATACTATGTCATTTGCTTTTGAGCCCAGCAGTTAGTTCTGGAACATTCTTTTGTACCCTTTCCTGTTTATTCTCAGGTATCCATCAGTCTCCAGATTTATCACTGTTTTTGTTCTGGGAAGTTCTTCTGTGTGAACTGGAAATACTGATGTCTTTCAGAAAACAATAACAAGTTTCTTCTGAGTATCCATGAGGCATAAACAGTGTTGGAGGTCTCATATGGTAATTAGGTTATTTGATCCTCAAAGTAATCCTTTAATATAGACATTTAAAATTATTTTATAAAGTTTTAAAGGTTAGAGAATAAGCATGAGGAATAAAATCAAACTTCTCCCACCCCTATAGGAAGCTTTGTGTGTTTACTGGTGTTGGGGTACTAAGCACTTTATATGCAAATATTTGGATTGAACCATCCATTGCGGTAGGTAGTACTATCACTCTTACTTTATGGATTAGGGAATTGAGGCCCAGGCCATGCATTAGTGTGGCAGTAGATCTGGGTATGAACCTACACAGTATTAATGACCTCTGTACCCCATATCCCAGGGCCTGTTGTATGATGAGTCGCTTATGAGTCTAGAGGAACTATTGCTATAGGACTAAAAGGTGTATGAGAGGGTGGACGGTGTTGCTTAGATGGTGGAGTATTTGCCTAGAGTGCACAAAGCCCTGGGTTCAGTTCCCCAGTTGTAGGGAGCTGGATGGGGGCGGGGGGGGGGGCGGGAGGTGGCATCAGAGGTTCAAGGTCATCCTTGGCTACAAGTCAAGTTCAAGGCCAACTTAAGATACATTAGGACCCTGTATCAACGTTTAAACACTACACATACATGCCCACACATGCACGCACATGCACATTACCACCACCAAACAACAACAAGGAGTAGCTTGAGCCTCACACACCATTTCTCCATGAGGTGGGAAGTCCTTGGTTAAGTGCAGAGAATTCCATAATACCAGGATTGAAATGGATCTGAAGTGCTGGTCACATCTCTTAAATTCATGAGCTGTGTTGTCAGAAAATGGGGCATGCCCCCTTTCTCTACCTTCAATAAGTGGGTGTACTGTATGCAGTTATGCAGGTTCACCTCCAGAGCTGGTGTGAGACTTAGATCATATAACACATAGTTGTGTTTGACAATCTAAGGCCCACATGCCAACCCCTGTGTCACAGGGTCCATAGAAGCACAAAATAAATATTTGGGTGAGTTTTGAGCATGTGTCCTTCAATTGGATTAAGCATAAGATACATAATTCAAACATGTTTTTAAAAGGTTGAGATAGAGGTTGGAAGTTATTAAAATTCATTCTGTTCAAGCATGAGGGCCTGAGTTTGAGACCCCAGAACATACATGAACGCTAAGTATGGTCACACTTGCCTGTAACCTCAGTGCTGGGAGGCAGAGATAGGTGGATTGGCCAGCCAGCCGAGGTGGAGCTATGAGATTACCCTAGCAAATGAAAAAAGGCAGAAAAGTAATTGGGGAAAACACTCGGTTGCTGATTTTTGTGGGCCACCTACAGACAAGTATTCCACACACATGTGCATATGCATAAGCCATGCATCCCAAACACACATACACACACACACACACACACACACACACACACACACACACACAGACACACACAGACACAGACACACACACACACACACACACACACACACACACACACACACACACACACACGAGCACGGGGAAGCAGTAAAGTTGGATGACACTTACCACCCAAGCCTTCCTGTTAAGCCACAGAGATAACAGAGCTGCAGATCCTGATGTGGAATGGTGCCCACTATTCTCTCATCTCTGGGTGCTACCTGAGTCTCTCTCGAACTCTGTTCTTTCCTTCTATCCCACGGGTCTTGGGACTTGAACTCACACTGATGGGCTTGGTGGCAAACGCTTTACCTGCTGAGGATCCTCACTGGCTCCTCTCTTTCAAAGTCTGAGACTCTTGGCGATGGAAGGGAAGCCATGCACGTGAAATAGATAGATCTGAGTTCTTTGGCTTATTGGAATGACGTCACAGGATGGGGGGGGGGTCAGGAAACCCCTCAGTAGGTGTGACCCCCTTGCTTTGAAAGGATCACCCCCTGTCCTCTGGACCTCTTTAGCCTGGAAATACATTATTGTACCTCTCTCTCAATCTCTTTCTAGATAGTTGGGTGTCATGACCTTGTGTATTCCAAACCCTGTGGGTAGAACATTTGGAAGTGGGAAATGGATTGGTCAGTTAGTAAATCTTTACAAACAGGATTGTCCTTTTCCCAGGGATGTGGGGATCATGTGAGACCTTTCTTTTCTGGTAATGCCGTGGTCACATTGCATGATTGCAGGAATCCCCTACACATTGTAGTTATGAGCAGTGACCCTTGGAGCTCTGTAGTGCCCAACCTGTATATCCATATGCCTGTCTTAGCAAGCAACTAGCTGGGCTGGTACAATGAACTCACAGAAGAAATGAGAAATGCCATAAACCCCTCTTAACCATTACTGTCAAAACGAGAAGGCAGAATGCAAAGAACTTGCGATCCAGAGAAGGGGGAGGGAATGGATTTGGTCAAGGAGGGAGGGGCCAGATGAGCCCATTGGAACTGTGGAGTTGGGGTTACCCTTCAAGCCTCGTCCCTCAACAGGCTGTTTCTGTGCTTTCTCATCACTGTACTCATGCCCTGGCACAGCAAGCGTCCCTGGTTTTAAGCACAAGCTTTGAGAACGCCTCCTGTACACATGTCAGCCAGGTGCGTCCCTGTGGCCCACGGGCGAGGGATAACAAGACCCTGAGGATTTAGAAGAGGCTCCTCTGCAGCCAGCTCTGCTATTTTCAGCTGCTACCTACAGCCTCTGCTGTCCCAGGTGTTTGTCAGCACAGCATCCTCTGCATGAAGCGGAAGTAGCTATCAGAGGCCAGGACTTTCTCATCCAGGTCATGGCTGTCCCCTTCCCAGGCTGGGTAGTTGATGGTCTCAGAGGCTGGCAGGCTGTAGCCAAGCTTCTCTGGGTTGGGTGAAATGGGCAGGTGGAGACAGAGAAAAGATCGTTGCCATTGATGCCTCTTTTCAGCCCTGAGGTGTTGGGCAGCTCTTCATCCAGCAGTGGCTTATCAATAATCGCTCTGGAACTGCTGGCTGTGGCTTCAAGGTGCTGCAGATCTGAGCTATATCCCTGTTGCCGGGAGACCTGGTGATAGCATAGCAGAGCATAGTTCAGGAAGGTCCAGGTGCAGTAGAGGGTAGAGGAGGCCTTGCATGGCCTTAGGTGGCCCAAGTCTTCCCCTCCAACCTCCCACTTTCTTACCCAGTGCAGATTAGTTCAACTGATTAGGAGGATACCTCCCAGGGGGCCATCCTCCCTCTCTTCAGCCAGCCTTTCTTTTCTTCCTTGGCCTGCATGGGCATCTGCTGCAGCAGGCATCTCTACTCCCATGTGGAGTGCTCCCTGTGGATAGAACTGCTACATTTTCTCTTTGGCTCTATGCCTGGCTGGTGGTCCTGAAGGGTACTGGTGCCTCTAGGTGTTGGTAGATAATATCATGACTTGGTCTTCACAGAAACCATGGGTGAACCTCAGCTTGCCCAGCTCCTGTTATTTATGTGTTGGCCTTGTTGCTTTTGCATCAAGGCTAGCTGGGAAGTGCTCTGAACTAGTGGAATCAGGCAGAAGGGACTTGATGTAACTTCCTGGGTTCAGTAGCAGGACACCTTGATATTTCCGTTTGTCTCTTGGGACACTTGCTGTCTGGAAATTAGTGGCCTTGTGCAGGGTATCTGACTGCTTTGAAACCACTATGTGTAAGTCCAAAGTCCCAGGAGAGGTCCTGGAGGAAGGGATACTATATGAGCAGAAAGGAGACAGGAAAAAGACAGAGGAAGTGCAGTGAGTATGGGGGAGGGGGTAGGGAATGAGTATGTGTGTACTAGACGCACATGAAGACACCATCTTGGAACTGGATACTTTAAGTCCCACTTACGCAAATCAGAGACAAATTATTCAGTTGATTGCTCCATGCATTCCTGCTTTCAGAATAAGACCAAGAACAGAATGAAATGATTGGGTTTAAGCCACTACTTATATATCGGGGTGGTTTGTCTGCAACAGCTGACTGGAATAGGTAGTAGTTGCTAGAGGCTTTCCTTAAGACTCAGCTTTTGTTCTGCCGCACAGTGCTCTTTACTTTGCTTCATGATACTCCCCTGTGGAGACCTGATGGCTGACCAACATGCGAACATGGTGGTCTGTCTTGCAGTTAGACAAATGTGAGCTTAAAGCCCACTCCTACACTGCTTGGGGGTATTGAGTCTTATGAGTAGGCAACATGGCTACTGGACCACTCTGCTGGTTCTAGGCTGATGGTCTTTCCATGGCATTCCTTGAGTTGCTGCTTGCTTCCTCTTCTTACCCAGTTGCTTATTATAGTATCTGGTCTGTGATTGTGCTGTGGTCATGAAAACACTGAACTAGCTGCAAGTATAGTCAGGCTAGGACAGCTGCTGTAACAGACAGCCCCATCAGTCCAGTGATATAGGGAACCTCTGCTCGCACCCAGAATGCAAAGAGGCTTCATTCTGAGCCTGGGCCTCTTAAATTTAGAACATGTGAACATGGTGGTCTGTCTTGCAGTTAGACAAATATGAGCTTAAAACCCACTCCTACCCTGCTTGGGGGCGTTGACTAATATCCACTTCAATCTCCATACATAAACTGGACTCCAAAAATACCAGCTCATGGAGGTTTTGAGGAGATTTAGAAAGCATTTAGCATCTTGTAAGCATTGAACAAATGGCTGTGAGTTTAGGTCAGCAGTTCTCGATCTGTGGGTCACGAGCCCTCTTGGGAGGTTGCATATCAGATGTCCTGCGTATCAGATATTTACATCACAGTTACATCAGTATCATCAAATAATTTTGTGGCTTGGGGTCCCCACAGCCTAAGGAACTGTATGTATTAAAGGGTCACAAGGCTAGGAAGGAAGGCTAGCGGGAAACTTGGCATCTAAAGGCCAGCAGGAAGGTGGGCACTGTTCTCTGGGCATTAAGAGTAGAGCCAGAGCTTAGGGCAAAAGGAAAATGGAGATGCCTCTTTCCCTGACCCTACACTCGCTACCACTCTAGGAAGAGGAAGGAGGGACTGTAGGGAGAGGAGAGGAAAAAGTTGAGACTACAAAACACCTCCTCCCTTTAGGGCAGGGGCCCAGCTTAGTTGGCAGAATCCTAGCATGCATGCAAACCTGACTTTAGCATCCAGCATCCTATAAACCGGTGTGGTGGAATGTGCCTATAATCCCAGCACTTGGAAAGCGGAGATGGAATTATCAGGAGTTCAAGGCCGGTCTGGGCGACGTGAAACTCTGTTTCAAAGACTTCACTCTAGATGGGTTTATTTTCGAAAGCCTCAGTTTACCGAATGATGGCTGCATCCCACGATTCTGAAGCTCCCGTGACTCTACACAGCACCTGTGTTTTGTGTGAATTTTGAGTTTTTCCTCCCGAATGGTCTGTCCAGTGCTGCCACCTTCCATGTTCTCAGACAGATGGAGACAACTGCAAAGGGGGCAGGGTGGGGTGGGGGGGGAGGCTTTAGAGGGCAGAGGCACTTCTCCACAGGATAGATCTTTTCTAGGTTCCAGAGTCTGGACACCAGAGTAAGAAGGGCCACCTGGCCCTGTGTGCCTCAGGAGCTGTGTTCCCGTGGGTTCTGAGGAGAAGGGAATGGGGCAGAAGGACCCTTGGGCCATCCAGGCAAGGAAGAATCAGGGAGTGCCCTACTTAGGAATCTCTCTCTGACTCACAGAGCTGGGTCAGGCACCTGCTGCAAGGTTTGCATAGCACCTGGTATTTGTCCTTAAACTTTGCTTTTTTGTTGGGGATTATGTGTACGGAGACTCACAAAACTTGTTTCTGTACACTGAATTCCCGGAAGACTTTCTTCCCCACCTCCAGCTCCGTTTCATGTCAGGTTGATGTTGCCACTCTCTGAATTAAGCAAATATTTTGCTCCTGGGTTTCTTGCCCCACATTTGGGCCAGGTTGGGAAGAGGGTCTCAAGAGTGTTACTCACACTGCCTTCGGGGAAGCCTGCGGTGGAGGTGAGGCTGTGTAAGACATGAATAGGGTCTTCTTTTTCATCTGTGTGCTGAGCTGGTAAGGAAACATAGGTAGGTACCTGGGATTAGTTCTCTCTCCCTCTGCCAGGGAGCTGGCTGGTCTTTGCCAGCCCTCCTTGAACTCCCTCTTTCTGTAGCTATAGCAGGAAGACCACAGAGTTTCATGCAGCATGGAAGATGGGCTCAAAAGATGGCAATAACCGTCAATGTGTATACAGGCACAAGGTAGCACTTAGCTGAAGTTGACTTGAGGCCACCTCCTGGCAAGCACTGTGTAGGCGAGGATGAGGCATGTCCTTGGGACTCCAGAGCACTTCCTGTGCTTAGGGATCCGGCTAGATTGTAAGCTCCTGATGGGACCCGGTGTGGACTCCACACTCTGGACTACGGGATGCAGAGCCAGGCAGGATGTGCATCTTTATTTGTCTCACTGTTCTCAGCACTGAACATGTGACATGACACAAATGGGTACTTAGGAGGCGCCGAGTGAGTCAGAGAACAGATGCATATTCTGCAATCACTCACAGATATTCCATGTTAGTTACATTTCTCTTCTGGGTGGTGATTCCCCTTGTTGTCGGAGGCTTCTTGAGCTTTCAGGGCATCGGATCCCTTCTGGAAGTCAGAGTACCGTTGTTCTAGACCACCTTCACCAGACCACGGGCTTTAAGAAGGCAAGACTCTCTCCTGACCTTAGGCATTAGCAGGGAGTGTGAGTGACCTGAGGGTGGAACTCCAAAGCTACCTTATCCCCATTTACTGGTAGCTTGGCAGAATATTCTGGAAGTGTCTCAAGCTTGACTTGCTCAGAAGAAAGGCTGTTTTATGTGCCTTTTTAAAGTGTAGGATAGCTGTTCCCACCAGCAGACAGCCTTCAGCTGTATTTGATGGAACCACAAATTTGTTTTCTTCTCCACCCTATTCCCACCATGAAGAGACCTCTGTCCAGCTAGCCACCCGCCATCCCTGAAAGAGGCCAAGTTCCTCCTTGCACTGTACTAAGTCGAATTGCAGCTACTTGGATGGAGGGGGTGATGTTAGCCCGAACAAAAACATCCTGTTGGAGATGAAGCCATGCTGGGCTTTGTTACACAATGGGAAATAGGAGAGCAGAGGTGAGCTGCGGAGTCTGACTGATAATTAGCTTCTCTGTGCATACCCATGTGCCAGTCTGCAGCCAAGCTGCCTCCTAAGGGGTGCCCCCTTGCCTGCCCAAATCAGCCCCAAAGCCTCAGAAGTCTTCTTGCTTCATTGACTGCCCTGTTGTGTCTGGTTTTTAGAAAAGAGGATTGCTTCAAGGCCAGAAAAACTCAGAGTTCTTTAATGGAGCACTGGGTGCATTGAAGAGAGGTGGAGAGTGTCACAGAGAGCCTGGAGGTATATAGAGCTAGCCCACTTGTAGGAAGCCAGAGTTGGTAGAGCTCCAACATTGGCCACATTGCTTCTGATGGGTTAAGGGGCACCCTTGAAGGATAGGTGCTCAGTAGCTGAGGTCCATCACCTGAGGTCATAATAGCAGCTACCTCAGAAGGTAGAAAATGAGCCAGGACAGTGAAAAATTCAGTCTTAGTGTGTAAGCAAGAGCTCCAGGCCATTTGTATTTTGTTTGCACAATAAACAATTATTGAATCCCCATTGTCTGTTTATGTGCAGTGTTGGGGTAGAAGGTAAGGAGTTTCCAGAAATGAGTCAGAACCAACAACTTTGTCTTCCAAGGAGTAAATGGCCTAGAAGGGCCCCTTGCTGTTGGGAGGGTTACTGAGAGCCGTGCTCAAGGTCATTCTTGGCTGTAAAGAAATGATACCCCTATTTGAAACTGGAAACATGGGTAAGATGTTATTTTTTTTTTGTTGTTTTGTTTTTTTTTGCAATGGAAGCCTTTTGTTCATACAGGGTACCTAACCCCAGACCTCAGGTACACAGGCTGAGAAGGTTACCTCTATGAGTACACAGGCAGCACTGGGCTTTGGAGGTGAGGAGTCTGGCTTATATTCTGTATTCAGGTAGAAGGACTGGGTGGCCATGTGAGGACTGTGAAGGGAGGCAGTGGAGTCATGAACATTTCTCAAAGCTGCTTTCCACAAGGGAAAGGAAGATGAATATTCATGGGTCTTTGACTTGTCTTTTGCTTTCCCTAGCTGAAGAATAACTGTTTCATGCATTCAGCTCCTGCAGTGCAGGGAGGGGAGTGGGAAGAAAGCAGAGAAGATGGTAGATTCTGTGAGCAGCTGAACGACATGGTACCCATGGCCTTGAAGAACTGTGTTTGAGCCTCTGGTCATGTTCATGAACTATGTACTTCCTTTGAAATTTGTGGGAGCTTGGCTTGGTGGCTGACCTTTGTTTGCTATCTGCTATTTATTGTAGGGAGGATATTTTGGCTTGGCTTAGCTAGGGTGTGAGCAGCGGAGCCAGGAGATACCAGGAAGGTGGTGGGATTCTCATCTCTTGAACCCTTTACCTTTTGTGGCCGTAGTTCTTAAACCAAGTCAGTAGGATAGCACTTGCTTTACTGTGTTGTGGTCTTTGAATGTATCTGGCGTCTTCAAGGACCTACTCCCTTCTGTTCCTCCAGCTTGCTTTCCTTATACTTCTGGAAGCCAGCTTGTTGTTGTAGCTCCAGCAGGCAATTCAATGCTCAATGCAAACTTGACTGGAAAATACTTTTGTCCCAGCATTCCTGGTTCAGGATCTGAGGACTGTTCTAATTGGGTTGTCTGAGACCAGGGCTCACATACTGTCCTATCTCTTCAGAACTTTAAGGACCCCAGATGGAAAGAAGGATATATAAGTGGGAAAGTAAAAGGTGGGAGCAGTTGAACCCCTTATACGTGGAGGAGATTTGTAAACCCTGTAGTGAAGAACAGCTGGGAATGGGGTGACTGGCCTCTTTATTTATACTTCACCTTTAACTTGTATCCTCTTTGGTTGTGTGTGTGTGTGTGTGTATGTATGTATGTATGTGTGTGTGTGTGTGTGTGTGTGTGTGTGTGTGTGAGAGAGAGAGAGAGAGAGAGAGAGAGAGAGAGAGAGAGAAGTACAGTATGTTTATCTAAAAGGATGTGGTGGCTCTGTGGGGCTTTATCTTTTGTCTGTGGTTAGTTTTGAATTAACTCAGGTTGGAGTGTTGTGCTTTTTTTTTTTTTTTTTTTTTTTTTTTTTTTTTCCTTTTGAGACAGGGTTTCTCTGTGTAGCCCTGGTTGTCCTGAAACTTGCTCTGTAGATCAGGCTGGCCTTGAACCCAGAGATCTGGCATGTGCTGCCACTGCCCTGAGAGAAAAATTTCTTTTTAAAGGACAATTCGATTGTTCACATTTGTGTTCTTTCTCTTAGATATTGGTTATGTTGGCTAAATCTTTAGGGACTATAGCTTAATATAAATAGCATCTTGCTTAATTTTTATTTTGAAAAATTGGTTTTAAAACTTTTAAGTTGGCAGAGCTGGGTCTGAGATGACTCAGTGGATAAAACACTTGCTGCACAAACAAGAAGACCAGCGCTTGAATTCCCAGAATCCATATAAAAGCTTGTGGGTGTAGTGGCCCACCTATTATCCCAGTAGTGGGAGGTGGAGTGAGTGGATCCTCGGGGCAAGCAGGCTAAGCAGATTACCTAGGAGAGATCCTGTCTCAGTAGCTAAGGAGACAAGTGGTCCAGGACAATGCCTAACATCAACCTCTGGCTGTTGTCACCCCACACATAAGCAAGCATGAATATATGCACACCAGACACACGACACATGCAAGACAAATGAAAGTGACAGATAACTGTAAATGTCTGTCATGTGTAGCATGATTGTTGTGTGCCAAAAATGTCTATTTACCCCAGATAGGACACTGACAATGAGCCAAATGAACACTCCACCCAAGGCTAGCTCAGTGAACCAACAAATTTGCTGGGGTACTTACAGGACCACAGGTGAGGAGCTATTTCCAGGAGCACACATGCCTCAGAGGCAGCTGTATCACTGAAAAGCCTATCCCAGCGTGGGGTGTCACTCTGCATCCCTGGATGCAGAACATCTCCCTGCAGAAGTTGCAAGGTGCCCAGGCTTGTGGAAGAGAGGCAGAGAAGAAAACATGACTGTGAGCTATGGAGAGGTAGAGCAGCACCTGTTGGTCATCAGTTGGCCTTCATTGGCTAGAGCCATACAGATACTGTGAAATGTTTCCCAGGCGACTGGGTACCACTTTCCTTTCCCTGCTGTGACCAGTGGCCATAGGCATCAGTACCTTAACACAGTGTGATTGCCGGGGCATGGTGTTGTATACAAGAAATCCAGCCACTCAAGAAGCTGAGGCAAGAGGATTGCAAGTTCAAGGCTAGCCTGGGTGATTAATGAGACCCGTTTCAAAATAAAAATAAAGAGCTGAGAGAGTAGTCTGGTCAAGTACTTTACATGGCTTGTCTAAGACCCTCGGTTCCCTTCAGTAAAGAAAAGAGAATATTTCCCATTCCTACAGTTCAAGAGGTCAGAGTTTTAAGTGGGTTCCACTGGTCCAAGGTCAAGGTATCTGAAGGGAGGATCTCCTTACCTTGTGTCTTCTTGTCTCCATGCCTCTTTCTCTTACCTTTGAATCACATGGCTCAAGTCTCCACGTCCATCCTAGCTTCTCCCACTTCCTCGTCTAGGCCAGATCTATAACTACAGGTAGAGTCCCCTGCGCAACCAGACTGATCTCAAATCAAGATCACTGGGACATATCAAACAGTATCTTGTGCCATGTAAGGCAACAGTCATAGGTCTGGACTGTGTTAATGGGCCTTTCTGTTGAGGTAACAACATATGGAACTCACACAACTTAAAAGAGGAAAAACTTATATTGACTCATGGTTGTAAGGGTGTCAGGTCATCATGGTGGAGCCTCGTGGCCAGGAAAGGGAAGAGAAATGAGAACTAATGTGAAGGGACCTGTGTAATCCAGCTTCCTCCTGTTTCACCCTTCTATTCCCTGGGGACTCCCAGCTTGTTGGAAGGTGCTAGCTCCATCCATAGGTGCACTCACTAAGCTTCTGTGTATCACTCAGCACAATAAAGTTGATAATCAGGATTAATTTAGATTAGGAAGTGGGCTTTAGCGGAACCAGGGTCCAGTACACTCCTGGGTATACATGAATGTCCTTGTGAAGATACAGAGCGGGTGAAGGAATCAGGAAGCCAGTTCCATGGTACAGCCCACCACCCTCCAGAGTCGCTTCTCTTCACACACTCACACCCAGCGGGCCTAGCAGGCTTCTTCAGGGTCTGCCTAGCTTTTCACCCATACCCCTTTCCAACGTGGCTCTCATTCCTCACCCCATGGTTGTCCTTTTTGCCATTTTGTCAGTTCTAGCAGATAAACTCTACTAAGTAATTTGACAAAGGTCACCTAACAGCTGCATTACCCACTGAGCTGGTTAGGTGAGTCTGACCTGTGGTGCTTCCTGGGACTGAATGGAACCCACCAAACTATGGCTCTGAGGATCTGTGAATATCACTTTTCTCAGAGGCTTTTGCCACTGATCGGGTGTCACAGAGGACAGTTGTCAAGAGTAGGCTGTTTAACATAAACCCCAGATAGGTCTTCCTGCTTCCAACAAGAAGGGCTCTGTGTTATCCAAGGAGACCCAGAGGTGGGGCAATACTGTGCTTTCTGTCACTATAACAAATACATGAGATAATCAGCGTACAAAGGGAAGGTTTATCTTGGCTCGTGATCATTGAGGTTTCTGTTTGTGGTCAATTGGCTCCATTGTTTTGAGCCTGTGTTGGGTACACGGTGGCAGGAACTTTTGGTTAGTAAAACTCATCTCATCACATCCAGGGAGTAAACAGGAGTGAGGAGGTTTGTGGGTCCTCTGATCTTCTTCAAAGATACCCTCTAATGACTAAAGATCTACAGGATTCCACCTTTTAAAGACACTATTCGTTCCGGATAGTATCACTCTGAGATTCAAGCTTCTATCTTGTGGACCTTTGGAGGACACTCATGATCCAAACTCTACTATACTAATTATCCTTGGAGGCGGGTCACTGTGGATGCAAACTTGTCTTTTTAGGGTGCATCGGGTACCTTCTAAGGGTAGGTGAGGTTGCTGCTGTAGGCCTGGGTCTTTCTCTGGAGAACGTACTTGTATATCACTTCTCTATCTCTGTCTTGTAAAGAAGTGTGATGGAATTCTGGTGGGCCTGGATGACCCCCATGCTTGAAGTCGACCTGGCCTTTCAACACCTATGAAGAGACCTAGGGAGAGAGGGCCAGGGCCATTAGTGATCTATGCTCAGAGTGGAAATACTCTATAGATCATTGCTGTGATCACTGCAGAGGGACTGGAAGATGAAAGTGCAGCAGGGTGACAGCTTATCTGTCCCTCACTGGGGAAGAGGAATATGGGCTCAACCCCAGCTCAGTGGTTTATAGCTGACCGATACTGTGAAGTTCTGATGTCTTGTTTTGTGTTATGTGCGTGAGTACTTGCCAACTTTGGGCGTTATCCCTCAGGTGCCATACAACTTGTTTTTGAAGACAGGGTCTCTCATTGACTTGGGGATTGCAAATTAACCCAGGCTGGCTAGCTGTGAAGCCGAGGGATCTGCCTGTCTGAATCTTCCTAACACTAAGATGACAGACACACTCCACCGTGTTCTGGGGATTGAACATAGGTCCCCCTGCTTCCAAGGTAAGCACCGTACCAAATGAACCGTCCTCCAGAATCTATGAATCTCAGTTCCCTATAGAGAGCAGTCTTTTTTTTTCCTTTTCTTTCTCTCTTTCTTTATTTTTTTAATATTTTTTATTACATATTTTCCTCAATTACATTTCCAATGCTATCCCAAAAGTCCCCCATACCCTCCCCCCAACTCCCCTACCCACCCACTCCCATTTTTTGGCCCTGGCGTTCCCCTGTATTGGGGCATATACAGTTTGCGTGTCCAATGGGCCTCTCTTTCCAGTGATGGCCGACTAAGCCATCTTTTGATACATATGCAGCTAGAGTCAAGAGCTCTGGGGTACTGGTTAGTTCATAATGTTGTTCCACCTATAGGGTTGCAGATTCCTTTAGCTCCTTGGGTACTTTCTCTAGCTCCTCCATTGGGGGCCCTGTGATCCATCCAATAGCTGACTGTGAGCATCCACTTCTGTGTTTGCTAGGCCCTGGCATAGTCTCACAAGAGACAGCTACATCTGGGTCCTTTCAACAAAATCTTGCTAGTGTATGCAATGGTGTCAGCGTTTGGAAGCTGATTATGGGATGGATCTCTGGATATGGCAGTCTTTAGATGGTCCATGCTTTCGTCACAGCTCCAAACTTTGTCTCTGTAACTCCTTCCATGGGTGTTTATCATAGCAACATTTGGTCCATGCAGTGATGCAAGAAGGGCATAAGAAGTTTGGAAACCCTCTCTGAAGGTGAGCTGCTTCCCTGCCCATCGCCACTTGCGAGCCAGCCCCAGCATTTGTGGAGCTTGGTCTGGAGTGGAGAGAAGGTCTGCAGAAAGTGGAGGAGAAGCTGGTGCCTATTTCCATACTTCAGCTAGAGCTGGAGTATGGGAGGCTGCTCTGGGCTGGCATCCTATTGAGACACTGCTTGGACTGTCTTAGCCTCAGAAGGAGGTTTACCAGGAGATCTGGATGTCCTGTGTTTGGAAGATACTGGGCTGAGGCCAGGGACGTCTCTGAGTCCCATTGAGTACCCTGATGTCCCATCCTCCAACCTCCTCAGGAACCTGGGGGCAGAGCACAGCTGGGCTTTAGTATCCTGGCCTGGATCCCAGCTACTTCCTAGTTGTGTGGCTCCTCAGGATCTTACTTTCCTCATCTGTGAATGGGAATGAGGTCCAACCTGCTGGGACACTTATAGGGAATAGGAAGGAATTATGAAGGGGACATTTTATAGCCCTTCCTATCAGAAGGCATGGTGCCAGTTCTCTCCTGTTTTCCTCTTGGCCTTCCTGAGAGCTGTCTCCTGTGCCTGGCCAGCGTTCAATAAGAAAACCCTTCTTGCCAGGTGGCTTTGGAGGGCCTCTCAGTCCTGTGCCCTTGGGTTGTAACTGGGCAGGGTCTCTCAGTTGGGGAACAGAACTGTTTCCAGAGTTCACAGAGTGGCAGACAGTGCAGCAACCTGCGGAGGTATCTGCTGCTAGAGCAGCAGTTTATGGCCATCCTGGAGTTCTTGGCGTCAGGGCTGTTTTATGGGGCTCTGTGTTCTTGGAACCACACCCAAGATTTCCCAGTTCCTTTATAGGCTGCAGTGCCATAAGGTGGGCATCTGAGACACCTGCCAAATGCGAGGTGGTGGTGAGGTGATGATGGGGAGATCTGGTGCCAGGTGAGAATCAGGTGGCTCAAAGGAAAGCCATGCCTTTCTAGTCGCCCACTTCCCATCTGCTAGTCTTGAGGAAGGGAACAACTTGTCTGAGCTCTGGCATAAGTTACTATCAGGGTCAGAGGGAGAGACTTCATCAGTTTTTACCATGCCTCTGGATTACTTTTCATTATCATTTACACTGCCCAACAAGGAAAGCCTCCCATGCTACTATGGAGTTTTGCAAGTGATGACCTCATGTAGGCTAGTAGTGACCAGCTCTAACCTACAGCTGAAAAAATACTGGTTCAAATCCTGTCCTCACTGTCTAACTGCTTTTTTGTGGGGAACATATATGTGTTCAAGTGTGTGTGTGTGTGTGTGTGTGTGTGTGTATTGTTCCTTAGTAACCTTTGTTTTCCAGACAGGGCTTCTCACTGACCTGGAGTTTACTGAGTAGGCTAGGCTGGCCAGGCAGAGAGCCACATAGAGCAGCCTGTGTCCATTTCCTCTGTGCTGGGATTTCAAGCGCACAGGACAATGCTTGGCTAATTAATTAATTAATTAATTAATGATGTGGCTTTAGGGGACTGAATGCAGGCTTCTGTGGCAACACCTTTACCAAAACATCTTGCCAATTCCTTCAACTGGTTTTATTGTTGTTACCTAGAGTCCAGGGTGAGTCTATGTCTTGCCATGCAAGAAGTGGCTGGGTGAATTGCTAGCTGGCCTTGTATTAAAGCTGCTTTTCTGGACAACATGCTATTAGCAGATCCCCAGTAATACTAGGCAGTGATCACATGTCTTTTTGGTCTTCCCATAATGGCCCCACAAGGTTGTGGGTCTCTCATTATTAGTGAAAGAACTGCATTTAAGAAGCTTGTCCAAAGTCATTCATCAAGAAAGAGGCAGAGGCAGGATTTGAACTCAGGAAGCCCAATCCTCAGTCACCAAGAGCTGTGTTTGTCACTTAAGTCTGTCCTTGACCCAGAAGACCACCACTTACTGTCACAACACAAGACTCTTGTGTTGGGGCAAGTATGGAGTCAGGACCTAAGGAAAGGACTCCACTGTTTTGTTGTGACTTGGTCTGGATGTGAGGTCAGACTCTAAAGAGGGTGTGGGGTATCTCTTTCCCTTTCATCCAGCTCTTCACACATGCTTAGACCCTGTTCTACAGGACTGCTGTCCTTGTTTCACATTTGAATCTTCATCCTCTGGCCACATCCACACTGTAGGATCTCAGAGGGAAGTCTTTCCAGTCTCATGACTGTATATACATCTCCACCAGACCCTTTCCTAGCAGTACTCTTTGATGGTGGAGGCAGGAAGCCAGAGGGGAAAGAAGAAGAAGAAGAAGAAGAAGAAGAAGAAGAAGAAGAAGAAGAAGAAGAAGAAGAAGAAGAAGAAGAAGAAGAAGAAGAAGAAGAAGAAGAAGAAGAAGAAGAAAGAAGAAGAAGAGGAGGAGGAGGAGGAGGAGGAGGAGGAGGAGGAGGAGGAAGAGGAGAGGGCCCCTAGCAAGTCTAGCTTTTCAGGAGCTCCTGAGAACTCTGCCATTGCAAATACCATTACTTGTTGCTTTATTTTTAGCAATATGAGGGTCCCGGAGGGCAACAGGGGATGTGGGAATCCTATTTTTTGCTCCATCTTGCTAATGGAACCTCTAGCAGTTTTTATGCTTGATTTACTTTCCTCTGTAGTTGGCCATGCCTGCAGCCCTGAAGCAACTGCTCTTCCCCTTCGTCAAGGAGGAGCAGAGTGGATGATGTTGAGCACTGGCCTTGTAGTCTCTCTCTCTCTCTCTCTCTCTCTCTCTCTCTCTCTCTCTCTCTCTCTTGTCTGTCTGTCTCTCTCTCTCTCTCTCCCTCCTGGCTCGAGTTTCTCTGAGCAGGCAGATGGCATCATTCCTGGTTTTCTCCCCTTAGATCTGGTAAATTCTGGTTGCCCAAAGCATAATCATCTCCCTGCTAGGATGAATGGCCATTCTTTGGAGATATTCTGGGCAAAGGCAGGTTGATGGGGGGGGGGGATCGCTGGCCCCACAGTGGAGGAAATGGGATCCAGTGCAGGGATGACAGTGAGAAAGTGTGGAGCAGGAAAGTATCTTCTGGTTGTCTATCCTCACATCTTGCCAATTATAAAAAGCAGTCACTCTATAGAGACATTAACTATATGCTATAAAGCTCATGTAGACTGTGTAGCCACCATTATCCAATTGTGGACCATGTTAATCGTCCCCCTTCCCCAACAACAATCACTTCACATTCCCTCTTACCTCCAAATACAGTTGCCAATCGTCTTCTAGTCTACCATTTGCTTTGTGGGAACCTCATATGAATGGTGTCACATGTTATGTGGCCTCCTTGGTGCTCCAACTTATGCTATAATAGTGAGCCCTGTCACTGAACATAGGTGTCAGTAGCAGACAATAGAGCTACTAGGACCTGAAAAGCTGATGACTTCCTCAACTTGGCTGTTGAACTGGGGTGGGAGGAGCAGATATGATATCAGGCATTGGTGGTTACATGTGCCTCACAAGTTGGGGTAAAGTTAGAAAATTCTTCCCGTCCCTCAAGAGGGTAGGAAATGTATCAAGGGTACATTGTTCTCAGAACACTGTGGTGTGGGGTCATTTTGATGTCAAACTAGGTTAGTATTTGAGGTGGCCTGGATCTTGCAGACAAAGAGACAGAGGCTGCATTCTTATTGCCTGTGTTGCTTAGCCCTCACCATTGCTTGGATCGAATCATTAGCATCGTCTATGGCACCTGCTTTGGTGCTGGTTCAAGTAATTTGCTTCCTCTCTGGTCTAGTCCATATCCTTGAAGACCATGGCTTTGAGGTCCACATGGTTTCTGGTTGAGTCACAGACAAATAAACTTCGTGGGACGAGGAGGCACCATGGTGATGACCTCCAATAATCAGATCATTGAGATTAGGCTGTGGCCTCTCAAGTCCCCGTGACTCCTCTTTTGGAACCAGAGAAGAAATTACTTTATCCTGGGGCTGATGGGAATAAGTAGTGCATGGATATTTTGGTGCCCAGATATTTTAAAAATTTTATTAGATATTTTCTTTATTTACATTTCAAATGCTATCCTGAAAGTTCCCTATACCCTCCCCCACCCTGCTCCACTACCTACCCACTCCCACTTCTTGGCCCTGGCATTCCCCTGTACTGAGGCATATAAAGTTTGATAGACCAAGGGGCCTCTCTTCTCAATGAGGGCTGACTAGGCCATCTTCTGATACATATGCAGCTAGAGACACGAGTTCTGGGGGTACTGGTTAGTTCATATTGTTCCACCTATAGGGTTGCAGACCCCTTCAGCTCCTTGGGTATTTTCTCTAGCTCCTCCATTGGGGGCCCTGTGTTCCATCTTATAGATGACTGTGATGTGAGCATCCACTTCTGTGTTTGCCAGGCACTGGCATAGCCTCATACGAGACAGCTATACCAGGGTCCCTTCAGCAAAATCTTGCTGGCATATGCAATAGTGTCTGCGTTTGGTGGCTGATTATGGTGCCCAGATTTTTAAAGGAGAAAAAAAGTCCATTCCAGGTGTCCCCACCTAAGGTAACGTACCAGAGTGTGTATGCGGAAGTCAGAGGACAGCTTGCAGAGAATCGGTTCTCTCCTTACACCGTTAGGATCTCAGAAACCAAGCTCAGGTCTTCAGGCTTGGTGGCAAGTGCCTTTTTACTAGCTGTGCTGTCTCGTCAGTCTGAATCTTTGCCTTTAAATGACACAGTTAGATGGTCTTCCTTTTTACCCAGAGGGCTCTGGAATGCATTGAGATGGTATTGGGTGGCTGCTGTTGCTGGATGTGAGTTATTGGTCCAGTGTGGGACTTGGGATAGAACCTTCAATAGTGATCTTCCAAGGTATCCCAGTCTCTTAAAGGTGTGAGGCTGCACTGGGCTCCTGGGCTCCCATTTCTAATGGTGTTTTGGAAGGTGGAGAGGGCTGGTTGTGAAAGCCTTCCCTGTCAGGCTTCACTGTGTGTGAGGGCAGGGATGAAGTCTGGGCTTTGCTTTGCAGATGAAAATTGCCTTTGCTCAGTGGGAGGCACCTTTGACCACATCAGTCTGGGGAGAGCCATTAAGCCCCCATTATGTAGCTGCTGCTGTAGTAAGCAGATTGACAAACAGTTTGATGTCCTGTAGCCTGAGAGGCCAAGAGCTAGAGTGGAGTGGGTGTAATGATTGGGGTCTGAGGTCCTTGATATCACCTGGGTTCTGTCACCTACTGACTCCAGGACCTTGAACAAGGCTGTTTAACTCTGTGTTTTGTAAGAAGCTAGTGTGTCTACAAGGGCAGTTTTGAGGACTGAAGGAGTGTCAGGTTCTTAAGGATGCTAAATCAGGCCTTGTCTGCCTTCTTCCCCTCCCCCTCCCCTTCCTCTTCTCCACCCCATCTCTTTCCTTCTTCCTCTTCCTCTCCCTCCTATTCTTTTTGTTTGGCCTCACTGCCACCATTAAACAGCTGAGGATAGTTTAGGCCATCTTTGTCAACTGTAAAGATCTCTTTGTGGCAGCATCCAGGAGGCAGTGCCCACCCCTCTAGAAGTAACCAGGAGTCAGAGTAACCCCTTCTGCTCCAGAGAAAATGATGCCATCAATTGCTTTCCATGGTACAAGTCCAGGCTATGAGGATGGGTTGACAGTGATCTACATCTAGACTTGGTGTTCCAACCACATGCTTGGTGGCCTATGGAGTTTTAGGGGATGATGAAAGTTTAGGATGGAAAGAAACAAGGCAAAACAGAGATTTGTGTAGTGGGAGAGGAAGGGTGCATATGGAGGCCTCTGGTGACTAAGGGAGGGGTGGCAGTTTGCGCTGGGTTACAGGGCTTGCTCAGCAGGACACTGAAAGCCAACATTTGGCTCATGGTATCCCATTATTTTCTACAGCTCTACCAACCCAGATGAAGGGAGTCTACCCATGTGCTGATCTCCCTAACTGTTGAAAACACGAGGAATGGTATTAAAGGGTTGCAGCATCAGGAAGGTTGAGAACAGCTGTCATGGAGGAAGAGAATACCTCCTTAAGGACATGCCCTCTTCCCCCAGTGATCTATCTTCCTTCTGTTCACCACCCAATATCACACAAACTGGGAACTGAGCCTTTAACACAAGGACTTTCAGGGGACACCAGGATCCAAACTGTAGCACATTCCACTCTAATTAAGAATAAAACAGTGCCCAGTATCACCTCTCGTTCAACAATGAACTGTAGGTCTGAACCAGTGCAATAAGATAAGAGTTGAGCAGGAGAGGCATACACATTGGAAAGGAAGATATAAGGGTGTCTTCACTGGCTGCTGATCTGGTCATGTGGCTGGAGGAAAGCCTAGACTCCAAATCTATAAATTATTAGAAGCAAATGGAGTTCAGCCAGGTAGCCAAAGGTCGAATGCCAGATGCATGGCTTCCTAAGAGACTGAGGCTTTGTGTAGAGTAGGATCTGGTCATTATCTAATTGGGTGGCATCCAGGCTATGCTTCCTGACTTGCATTGGTATGGTGGGACAAAGTGCTGTCTCACTCATATCCACCCACCTGGCAATACAGATCATGTAGTGTGCGCGCGTGCCCACATTTGCCCACACATGCACTGTGGAGATCACAGGTTGATGTTAGATGTCTTCATCAGTGGCTTTCCACCTTATTTTTGTGCCAGGGTCTCTTAGTAAAGCTGGAATTTTAGCTAGCCCAGGTGGGCAATGGGTCCCAGGACCTGCTTATCCTCCTTCACCCCACAGCTGAAGGTACAGTTATGTGCTAATGCGTTTTGCTTTTTCCTGAGCTGCGGAACATTTGAGCTCAGGTCCTCACGATTGTGTAGGCAAGCATTTTACCGACTAAGCCATCTCCAGAGTCTGTTTAATTCACTTAATTGTTTATTTAGTTTTTGAGATAGTGTCTCACTATTTAGCCTTGCCTGGCCTGGAACTTACTATGTTGACCAGGCCAGCATGGATTTTGTTGCTTTGTCTGTCTCCAACCCCTGGATATTGGAATTACAGGTGCATGACATAAGGCCTAGAAGAGACAGTTTTAGTTTTACAGAGGAAGGACCTGTGTTCTACAGTGGTTACAGTGACCTTGCCCAAGGTCAGTTGGTAAAGAGGCACAGCTGTGGCCCTTCTGTCTACTCTCTCTCCCAGCCCTTTGCAGACCTGACAGGTTCTAGCAGAGTCTTGTCCTACCCGTTCTTTGGGCTCCATTTCCAGGACTAATCAAGATGGTAGGAGGATAGTCTAGGCGCATTTCTTTTAGAACTGACATATTCTCTGAGATTTCTTTTGGGAACACAGCAGCCAGACTCTGCTGTTAAAGTGGGCTGCGTCTCATGCTGAGAAGCTAGGCCTACTTTTCTCTGAAAACACTGGGCTTGAGGTGCTGAGGTCTGAGCTCTTCATTCGTCAGCCCATGTTCCTCCTCTGCCTCTTCTTACTCCTGTTTATACTTTGCTTTCTCATGCCTCCTGTACAGTCAGGGAAGTTGGTAAGCCATAATATTAATACGTTGTAGCCTTATTTCATCTTTGGTGGCTCCTGGAGGCCATATCCCTCCTTCCCTAAGGGGACCCTCTGTTAGAGTCTTCCATTCATTTCCTCAGGCTTGAGATAGTTCTGCCGGCTTGCCATTCAGCCAGCGAGAGTCGTTGAATGCCACCCGCTCTGTGCTAGGTGCTGGGGATTCTGTAGAGAGTAAGATAGGCACAGGTCCCTTCCCTTACAGTGCTGACAGTCCGGAGGGCAAAAGCAGCATTCAGCAGAGGGTCTAACATGCTAGTGAGTGCTTTAGAGAAAAACCAAGGAGGAGAAGACACCCTTATTTTCTTTACATGTATGTATGTATGTACGTATGTATGTATGTATGTATGTATGTATTTAACTACTGTGTGTGTATGTGTGTGTTTAAGGGGGAGGTCACAAAGTGTGTGCTGTGAGTGTGTAGAGGTCAGAGAACAATATGAATTTCTTTCCTTCTACTACCTGGGTTCTAGGATCTTCCTCAGACTTGAAGGCCAAATGCTGAGCCATCTTACTCCCTCTTTTAATTTGAGTTGGGCATTTAAGGGTGGGAATCCCCGAGGTAGGTTCTTATGGAGACAAAAGGACAGGCAGAGGGAAAGCCACACAGATCTCTGGGAAAGGAGTCTTGGGGTCAGTGCCAAGGTCAGGAGGCAGGATGATATCTGGTCAAGACTGGTCCCCTGGAGCAGAATCAAGAAAGCAGAGACAAGGACAGATGAGAAAAAACAGTAGGAATGAAGGCTTAGAGGAGGAGGGATTGGAGGAGGGCAATCGTGTTTCTTATTTAATTGTACTGGGCTCTCTATTCCTCCCAACAACCACAGAATCTTCACGGGGCAAGAGCACCAGCCCTCACTCCCCTTTCAGTGGACTCTCAGTGGTTGGTTGCAGGGTGGCCTCCGTTTCCCACAAAGGCAATGCTGGGACCTGAACAGCCTGCTGGTACGTGCCTTCCCACCTGGTACCTTCTTTTGGAGAGGCACTTCTAAGTTGAAAGGTGGGTGTTTCTTCTAATTCTAACAGATACTGCAAAATTTCTCCCTTGAAAGGTTGCTGCTGAATTGGGGATCAACTTCTGTTTGTGAGCTCAGCTGCCTGCCTCTGCTTCTAGATTGCTAACTAGCCAGTCTGTGCTGAGGGATGTTCTGAGGGACGGCTCAGAATCCTTCATCTGCGGGAAGGTGTGTGTGGTCTTTCGAAGCATGCTGCTGGGGATGACATGGCTTGTTCATTTTTGGAGCTTGTATTTACTGACTGTGACGTCAGGACAGTGAGGAAGAGGGAAACACAGCTGTTGCCGTGTTGTCTGCATTACGGCTAATGTTCCATGTGCTTAAAATAAGCACAGCAGTGAGGAAGTTCATGGAGACACATTCGCACCTTGTCAGATACTGAATCATGTTCCTGGAGTGTCTTCAGGGTAAGGCTGCCTTGCAGCATCCTGACTGGAGGGCCTGTGAATGCTGAGCGCCTGCTGACTCCTTCCCCACCCCTGGGTGTTGCAGAACCAGCTCTTGTAGACTTTTCATCTGTTTGATGTCCTCCTGTGGCTGTTTTCCATCTGTTGCAGTTCAAACAATGATTAATCTTGCACATGAGTCCTTTCGCACATGCACCAGGTTACGTGTTGGGTCAATTTCTAGGAGATGAGTAGACTAAACTGAAAGTGATTTTCTGGTTATATGCTGATAGACATGACTAAATTGACCTTCAGAGAGGTGTCCCTATTGGCAGCTGGTACAAATGATTATCATCTCCCTACACTACATAAAACTTGGGAGGCCGTCCATCATTATAATGTTTGTCAATCTGATAAGTGAGATGCCTGCTGTGTGTCATTTCATTTTGCATTGGTTCTGTATGTCCTTTTCCAATGTCCCAAGCAATATAGGGGCTGAGGGTATACCTCAGTGGTCGAATGCTTGTTGAGCATGCATGAAGCCTTGGGTTCTACCCTTATATTCCCCAAATAACAACAACAAAACATTTTAAAATCTGTTTCTGTTTTCTAGTGTGAGCTGCCAAGTCTTTGTTATCCCCCCCCTCCCCCCCCGTTAATGTTCTCTTTCTGACTCCTTGAAGAATGGCTTGCTAATGTTAGAGGGGTATTCGACAGTGTGATCATGAACGCTGGCTTGTCTGACAAGAAGTCAGTAGCTAGGAGTGAAAGTCTGGTTGTTTGAGAAAATGAGACCTGGTAAACTGTAGGTCTGAAGTATGCTTCTGTATAGTGTAGACTAATCATCAGAGAGGCTAAAAGCAGACAGAGTAGGGAACTGTTGGCCTCTGGATCCATGTACCTGGGTTTGTCTTTCACAGAGTCTCATTTTTTATGCCTTTACCGGCTTGAGGAAGTGTGAGGAAGCCTGACTGTTTTCTATGAAAATCCTTTTCTTGTTTGATTGGATTCATAATTACACTTTGTTTTCTGGCAACCACTCCTGTTGAGTTAATGGGTTAGGCCAGGTGACACAATGGCTTTAGTGAATGATCCTTAACTTCAGGAACAAAACATGATAAGAGAGTGGATGCCACCTTCTTAACACCATTTATTCTTACTAGAGTAGATGCTCCTGGCGGGGCATTCTTCAAGCATCTAGTGGAGGATGCAGGCTCCTGCTGTCCGGAGATCTGCCCTGTCTAGGTCTCTAGTACACTTAGGGTCCTTGTCTGTAGGAAGGAAAAGAGAGAGGTGGTCTCTCTCTCTCTCTCTCTCTCTCTCTCTCTGTGTGTGTGTGTGTGTATGTGTGTGTGTACAGTCATAGCTCCATAGCCCCCAGGCCAGGACCATGATCCACCTGCCAGAGGAGTGGAGTCCACTGTTGTGTCTGGCCATCAGTCTTGACCCCAGGCACACAGTCTGCCCTGGTGTTTTAGTGTCTATGTGGCACTTAGAAATTTTTTAGTGTCTCTTCCAGTATGGTTGCACTATGCCCTCACAGTTCTGCACAGAGGTAACATAAGTGCTTTCAACTCTATTTGGAACCCTGGAGACAGATGTCTGGGAGACACTTATCCTATGGGAAGCTCGATGCTTAACTACCCACACCAGCTTAGTGGCCAAGCATTCTCACTGACTGGCCTTTTCTGGTATGACAGTCAGTGGCCATCCACTTTAGGTCTGCCTGGACAGACAGGCTCTGTTGATGGTGAGTGAGGGAGAACTGGGCTGCCTACGGATGGGAAACTGTAGGCTGGCTGGAGCATATTTCCTATCCTTGAGGGAGACAAGAGTGGAACTAGTCTCGTGTCCTTTACAAAGAGCAGCCAAATGGTGGAAGGTGACAGAGTTACTACTGGTGGGAAGGCTTGGCCAACTTGTCCTATCACGGTGTGACAGAACAGCTTGAAACCTGGCATCTTTGTGGGGAGCTGGTCCCCTCATCCATACTTGGTCATCCTTCTTTTCTTGTCATTTATGTGGGGTACTAGCACTGAAATCGGGGCTTTTCCTTCACACTCTTGTTTCTCTTTATTTTGTTATTTTTTGAGACATCTCATGCTGCAAGAGTTCAGCTGTGGTGTCTCATCGGTTCTATTTTGAGCCACAGGGAAGCAAATTTAGGGTGTTTTCATCTCTTCTCTGAGGGGATGGTGCTCCCAGGGGTCCACTGGATGGACAGTGTGAGACAGCTTAGGCACTCTTTGGATGCCTACCTTTCTGATGAAGGAGCACACTTCTTGTTTTCCCTGTGTGAATTAGCCTGGCCAAATCCTGTCAAGACAGAGCGATGGATGGTATCATGAGTGTTATGGGCTATTATGATAGCAAGATGGCACCAGGCATGTCATGACCCATGTTCTGGGGCTAAATAGTGGCACTGGTAATCAAATGTCTGTCCAACTTAGCTTTCTTTTTGTACAAGAGAAATGACATAGTTCCCGCTGCTCTCACAGGATGCTTATGAAGATTACATGAGATAATGTGTATAAAAGTGCAGTATAAATGGAAATTCAATTCAAGGTATTATTATATTAATAGTAATGATTGTCATCTGTGATCCCAATGACTCACTTGGGGTGGGAGTCCTTGGAGCTTGTCATGGCCACTGTTACCTTTCAGCTACAATTACCATGCGCAATTTCATTTGACATACTCCTCATCATATGATGCCAGAATGGGAATGGGTCTTGGGGTGAACGAATTGTAGCCTGTTGCTTTATAGATGGGGAGCTGCTACCCAGCAGAGGGAGATTGGTTAAGGCCTTTAGACAAGGTTTGAGGCTGTCAGCTCTCAGTAGTGGGCTGTTTTGTTTTCAGATTACATTGTCCTATCTTTACTAAAGGTCTAGAAATTGAAAACTTTGGGTAGAATGTTTATCCTTTGTCACTTGATGGAGTTGCAGCCTGACTCATGAGGTTCTGGAGAAAGGTGTGGATTGTGCCCAGGAGAGAAGCTCAGATGCTGAGAATACTGGGCCATAGGATCTAAAAGAGATAAAAGAAGGAACGTGAGGGATTTCTGGAAAGAAGAGACCTAGGTTGGTTCCAAACAAAGAAGGAGGAAATGCTTTGCTCCTGACCTTGCTAGACTCCTGTCTTCTTCATATATTATCTCTGTCTTTTCTAGAGGCTCCATACACATGTGACACAGCTTAGCACTGTGGGGTTCCATACAAAGAGAGCACTGATGAGAACCCAGCATTAGTTCAGAATCCAGCGAAACTGGCTTGGCCTCATTTTCTAAGTCTTTGGTTAACACCTCTGTAGAGAGAACATCTTGCATATTCTATGAATGTGCCTATCAATTAAAAAGCCAATGGCCTATGACTTAGGCAGAAAATAGAAGATGGAACATCCAGGAGCAGAAAGAATTCTGGCATAGAGCCAGGCACAGGAAGACTTGCCTGGAAAGATGTGAGAAGACATATGCCTGGTACCTGAGCACAGGTAACCAGCCACATGGCAGAATGTAGATTAAAATAAATGGGTTATCTTAAGTTATGATTCTAGGTAGAGAAGAGCCTAGCTATATGATCTAGGTATTTGTAAATACATTTTGAGTCTGAGTCTTATTTCTGGGCACAGGGGTCTGGGAGGATGAACCAGACTTAACTTTTACACACCTCTCCTGGCTCAAGGTCTTGCTCATATGCTAGATGAGGCATCCCCCTGCTTAAAGACACAATTTGTAACAGCTCTTTCTCCTTGATTACTGCTTCCTTCAGTGGATTCATCATCTAGAATTTTATCCCCCAAAGTTACCAATTTTAGTACAGACATCTGGTATACCCTTTGGCCAGCTTTCCTTAAAGTTCATATCTTATGCAACTGTGGAGCCTGACAGTGCTGGAACCAAGGATTTCACATTGGTGTTAAATTGTTCACCAAAGCCAGAGTTCTGTTGTCTGTAGCTTCCTCACAAATGCCTTTCCCAGGATCCATTCCAGGACCCCATGCAACATCCACCTGCCATGTCTCCCGAGCCTCCTCCCACCCATTTTTTTTTTCTTTTTTCATGACTTTGACATTTGCCAAGAATATTGCTTAGCTTGTTTCATAGAATGCCCCTGGGTGTGTCTCTTAACTTTTATTCAGTTGGTATAATTTAATTGGCATAAATTGGTATAATTTAATTTTATTTTCAGTTGGTATAGAAAATAATGGATTTCACCATCACATTTTAATACATGTATGGCATTGTGTTTTTTGTTTTTTTGGTTTTTTTTTGCTGCATCTAGTTACTTCTTATAGTTCATATTGTGGCTTGTCAAGAGTATTGGTTAGGTTTTTTTTTTTTTTTTTTGATAGAATGTCCTTCAGTATGGGTTTGTTTTATATCTTTACAAAAGTTTTTACTAGTGTCCAAAAACGAGTTCCATAAAACCTTTTCATACATGTCTTTCTGTGATTTACTCCTGTCTAGTATCTTTGTACAGTTGATGCGTATGAATTTAATCATGTCTATTGGGTCTTTTGCTAATGGGAATGTCATCACCTTCAGAGTAAGGATCTTGTCTTTCTGGTTTGTTCATGTTCACGAACATCTGTGTGCCTGGCACCCACGTCAGTCAATATTTGCTGAGTGACTGTGGAGGCAGTGAACTCCTGATGCTGGTGGACTGTCTGCTCAAGGAAGAAGAAACCCTGGCAAAAGCCATATGAACAACAAGACCTCTGGGAACTGCTCCCCCTACTCTTACTATGTGTGGGCCCAAGTATTGTATTTCACTACATCCGGTGTGTTGGTGGAGTATGAGCTCACAGTGACCACTCGCCCCAGACAAGCTGAGGTATGGATATGTACCTGAGAGCCAGGCTAGGCTATGTACTTACTCCCTGGGAGCTGGCAACATGGAGACATGCTGAGAAGCACCTGTATCCAGTTGCTAATCCAGACCTAGGACCTCATTTAGCCTTCCTGAAAGCCCCCAGCCTGCTTTGGAATGGTAAGAGAATATTGTTAAAACATAGATTTCTGGGACCCAGTGTTCGAATGCATACTTTGTGTGTACTGGGGGCTGAGAAATTGCATTCCCAGTGACTTCCCAGTGATGCTAATGCTGTTGGCCCAGTGGCCCCGCCTAAGTACAGATACATACTCTAACTGTTCAGAGGAAACAATAGGTTACCACCAATCAGCAGGATCCATGAAGTCTTCCTGGAGGAAGAGGTTAAGCTTGAGTCGTGTCTTTGGATTTCATTGCTGTGAAGAGACACCATGACCAAGGCAACTCTTATAAAGGACAACATTTAATTGTGGCTGGCATATAGTTTAAGAGGTTCCGTCCATTATCATCATGGCAGAAAGCATCCAGGCAGACATGGTACTTCAGGAGGGGACTGAGAGTTCAATATCTTGCTCTGAAGGCAGCCAGAAGATTGTCTTCCCAGGTAGCCAAGAGGAGGCTCTGAAATCCCACTCTCCAAATCCCAAAAGGAGATCTAGTACTCAAAGTTCTATCCCCACAGTGACACACTTCCTCCAACAAGGCCACACCTACTAATAGTGCCCCTCCCCATGGCTCAAGCATTCAAATACATGAGTTGATGGGGCCATTCCTATTCAAACCATCACAAGTAGGGGGAAATGGACTGTAGACCTGTGTGCAGCAGCTTGCTGCTGTTGTATGACCTCTGCATGTCTTTTGTCTTCTCTTTCCCTGATGGCATCTGCCCTCACTTGAGGCCTTATCCAACACTCCCATACTGTGAGCCACCTGAGCCAGGAGACTATGATCCACCCCCCCTTCCTCACCCCCAGAAAAGGAGGCTGACTAAGGCTCTGATTAAAATTGACCTTGGCTGGGGTCATTGAAGTCACTCTGAGTCCTGGATGTATCCTTTATTTTTTATGGCTTGCTTTAACGTGTTTATTTGCCCACGCCTGGTCCCTGCCCATTGGCTCTGATAGAGGTGGTGCTGTTGGGCTCTCTGACTAGTTCTGTTTCCATGGCTGGCACCAGCACTATGGGGCAGATGAGGCGTGTGGCCACGCTTGCTTCTCTAAAGGTGAACATTTGAGTTTCACTAGTGCCCTGTATGGAAACCGATGGATCCATTTCAGGATACAGAAGCTCCATGGAGGCTGGAGAAAATATTTACAAGGATAAGTCCTTAAGTGATGGTGATGCTTGCATGTGAGGGTGTTTAACTTCCCATCAGACGGGAAGAGAGAGAGGCGTAATTAGGGGAAAGCAGCATCTGGAAGCACTAGAGCCACATTGTTCTATTGGAAGATTCTGGGGCAGAAGATGATATGTCATCCAAATCACAGGATGACTGGTCCCCTACTGAGACTTTCTTCTCCACTGTTTTCTATACTCTATTAACCCCAATGGACCCTACTTATGATTTGCCTTGATGGATCGATATGAATGCCTGTTTCACCTTAAATGAATAACACTTAACAGCTACTTGTAAGGACTCAAATACTGTAGTATTTTATGTTAATTTCAAATCCTCCAGACTCCTTATTAAAAATTTAGGGGTCCAGATTCCAGACTCAGGATGATGAGACTTCTCTTTATTTTTTAAAAAATTTTAAAGCATATTCCTAAAATGCAATTCTGATCAGAGTTTGATGAGTACTAACTTAAGAGTGCTCACAGCATTACTTTTCTTTCCAATCGGACTATTTGTTGTGTCTCCAGATAAACTCTAAACATTTTGCACAGGTAGATCTTCCTTCTTTATAAAGTAGCGCATCTGTACGCACATAAGGGCAACACAGGGTGATTAATATTGTATGTAGTGGGAACCTAGAAAGTGCTTGTTGAAGGACACATGTTAGGAAGTCTCTGTAAAACCAGGACTTATTAGTGAGGCTGGTCCGATGATTGCCTTCCATCAATTGTACTAAACAGGTACTCACTGCTGATCGCCCAGGAGCCTAGAGCCCAGGCACAGAGAGTCCACTTGCTGAGATTCCCAAACCAGCAGACCCTGGCATGCTGGCGCTGTTCTCACTACTTTGATCTGTAAGCTTATGAAACAAACTTCTCCCTCTCTCCGCCCCAGGCTGGTTCTAAGCACACAAAGCCATAGAAGTGCATGCTGCAGAACAGAGTGTGTTTGGACCATTCAGACATAGTAGCGTGGTTAGCTACTTGTCTACGTGGTAGCTTGTGTAATGACTTTTGTTTCCTCGCTTAAAATTTGCAGCGAAGAGTACATATGTTTCATGTCTATCTAAGAGTCACACCTCCTGTTTACACAGGCCTGTTCTGGGAGACCTCAGAGGCTTCTCGCTCGCTGCGGAGTGTTATGGCGCAACCTTGGCATTGAGTCTCTAAGCAAAAGAGGCTGCTTGAACCTCACGTGGCAGAGGGCAGCAGTCCAGAAAACACAAGCTCAAATGGTACTCTGTTTGGAAACATCATGCAAGGTTGTTTAGAACGTGCCATGTCGTCATTTTATTAAGCAGGGGGAAGACAGAATAATAAAAGCAGATGGAATAAAAACAGAGTTAGGAGTCAAAAGTGTAGGCTAATATAAGGAATACTGTCTCCTTTCTTCAACAATCCAGCCATCCAAATAGAGGCACGTGCTTGCACTTTGGCCAGTTAAATTCCCGTGACAGGTACATGAAAGTTTTAATCTGCTGTTTCATGCGCGTTGTTGGGTATGGGGAGAACATTGCAGATACTGGAGCTCACTTTCCTCCACCCCTGTGATTCCACTGCATTAATATTATGTTTAATTAATCTAATTTATTATATTGACTTTTTTGCTTAACTTAAAAAATGAGATGGATTATTAGCTTCTTAATAAACAATAATAGTCAACAGCTACTAGTAAGGACTCAAATCATTTAATTCATCATCATATCTCTATTTTGTTGATGAGGTGGGACAGAAATTGTTACTTATCAGAAGTTGGACTTCTTGACCTTCCTGTAAATGGGATGGCAGAGTGTGGTCCATGCTGGATCCAGGATATCTTTCAAGTAGAGCATCAGAGGAGGCTGTCCAACATGCAGCAATAGCCTGCAGCTTTGCTGTGTCTAGTCTGTGATCCTTGGATCCGTGGGTGTGCTGAGAGCTCAGTAGAGTGACCATGTGAACCTGTGTGGGGATTGAAGGCCACACAGTCCCACTGTGATGACTGTGCAATGTAATGATTTTCCATTAGATCCAGATGGAGAGCACTGTGTGCTGACTTCAGCTGGGTGAGCACTGGGCCCCTGTTAAATGGAGAAGCTAGAAAATGTGTGTTGAGAAGCATGCTGCTTGGCTTTCACAGTGCCACACATGTCCACCTTCAGATTGACTTCTGACCTTGAAAACCTTGAGGTTCCTGAAGGCCATTCTGAGATATGTGCTATGAGAAGTGAGTTTTAGGGGGGCTTTGGAGTATGTCTTTGCAGGAACATCATTGCCAGGCACTAATCATTCTCTCACTTGGCACTGAGGAAAGCAAGCAAGCATGAGACCTGGCCACTGACTTGCAGTGTGGTGGGGCATGTAATACACCTGCGCAGAAGGCTGCAGAAAGAGGAGTATAGGCCCAGGTTCCTGAATGCCAAAACCAACCACCCAATCTACCTATCCTCAAACACTACAGGAAAGCAGTCCTGGGTGAGCCAAATCCAGGAGCCTGTAATTCTCCTTAGAGGATAGCTGCGCTCAGCCTGGAAATGTGTGTGGACATAGTTTTACAAACAGCGATGGACGAGGGGATGGAAACAGAACATGCTGGGTACCGTGAAGAACACAGGCAAGTCAGGTTAATGCACATCTTAAAAAGTTAAATAATTATATCATTAACTCCATGACAATTCTACCCAGTGAGTTATGATTATACCCACACCTCCCCAACTCCCGCCCCCAATTCCTCCTCCACCTCCCATCCAATGTCATGTCTTCCCACCTTTAAAAGAGAATGAAAACAGAAACGAAAACACACAAACCAAACACACACACACACACACACACACACACACACACACACACACACACACACAAACCAATCAGTTGAGTTTACTTTGTCATGGCTGACTACTCTGGGGTGTGGGGCCTGCCTGGAGTGTGACTGAAATTCCAGGTCTCACTCCAGTGAAGAAAGCTAACATTCCCTGTCCCATCAGCAATCAGATGACACTGTCTTCTCTGCAAGGCACCACATCACTCCCACCTGTCTTCCTCCATGCTGGGACTTTTGTCTGGCTTGAGTTTGTGCAGCTTTTGTGGTGAGAGAGGATCATCAGGGCTCACAGACGCAAGCTCTTATTCGCAGGTTCGATGGCTGGCACAGGTCACTGGGATTAGAGAGGTGGGTGGTGAGACCCACTCTGCCTTTGATCCAGCTACCGACACACACTGAGCGTTGCTATTGACTGACATCATTTTTCTTACCCTAGGTCGTTTGCTTCCAAGGTTACACACAAGTCTTTTCTTTAAATATTTTTTATGAGGTATTATCTTCATTTACATTTCAAATGCTATCCCCAAAGTCCCCCATACCCTCCCCCCACACTTCCCTACCCACCCACTCCCACTTCTTGGCCTTGGTGTTCCCCTGTACTGAGGCATATAAAGTTTGCAAGACCAAGGGGCCTCTTTTCCCAATGATGACCGACTAGGCCATCTTCTGCTACATATGCAGCTAGAGACACAAGCTCTGGGGGTACTGGTTAGTTCATACTCCTTGGGTTTTTATAAGTGAGCTAAGCAATTGAAGAAACCAACAGATATTTACGAAATGAGGTTCTTGGTGAAGCATGATAAAGCATGACATTAAATCAGAACATGGAGACTTCTCAGCCTACTCCATAGATCCAGCCTCCGGCATTAAAACCTGTGTGTTAGAAAAGAAACGCCTATTTGATCTACATAGGGTCACGTTCCTATCAGGAAATCATGTCTCCCTGGGTGGAGACCATTGTCTCTCTGTTGAGCCAGCCCAGAGGCTGGAGTTAGAAGGAGAATAACAGGCAAGGATGGTTGCCCGTGGAGTAGCTCCATAGCCATGAGCAATCAACCATACATGTATCTCCATGTGCTGTGCCACAGTCCAAGGACATTATGCAAAGGGGGACCTGGGATCTTTGCTTTGCTTGTCTTCCCAAGTCAAGAAGTTCACAAACCAATTTTCTGCTTCTGGACTCTGGAGCTGGTCACCACTGTACTTATATTAGAGATCTTAGAAGAGGACAGCAGCCTAGGATCTCATGGCCAAAATATTATTATAATGTTTAAAAATTATCTTTTCTTGGGATAAAACATTCCTGGGTTACAACCTGGACTTCACTACTATCTGCCTCTGAAATAGTATTCCGTGAGACATGGGACTGTCCAGTGTGTGCCTGCCAGGACCTGGATTCCACTGGCCATGCATGCCCCCATCCATCTTTCTGCTCAACTGAAATAGCGAGTCATTGACCTCATTTTTGGTGAACCTCAGCTGCTTACTGTGGGATCTGCTGAGGTGAGGTCAGAATGGAGCTGCCCAGGGGAAGCTTAGCCTGCAAGTCCATGGAATAGAAGCAAAGGTCACAGCCAGGGAGGAGCTGGAAGAATGTGAAGTCCAAGTTTTGGGTGGTCTCAAGACAGGCCTTGCTCATGAGCTTGGTGGTGCCTTTGGCCATGATGGTTCTGAGACTATAAGTGGTGTAGGTCGCCAACATGAAACTGGGGTCCCGTGGTGTTGGGAGACTGAAGCAGGATGGTTAGAAGGTTCTGGGACAACTTTATCTTGCCAGAGCCAACTTCGCCCTGAACATTGGCACTTGGGTTTAGTGGTAGGAGTGAGTGAGGAGAAGCAGGGCAGAGTGGATTGTCTTCAGGAACATCCTAGTTAGGGGGGGTACTTGAGAGGACTGAGGAAGAACAGGGCTGCTTGCTTGTCCCAGTACCTTCCGAGGGCAGTGATTTGGGGGCATAGTAAGGTTGGGATTACTTCCTGGTTTAGATACTTTTATTTTAAGACCCTACTTGGTGCTTATAGATGGTGCTGTATATTAGACAATTTCTCAGCTTTTTTTATATACACGCACTTTTTAATGCATCATAATAATCCTATAAGACAGGTATTGTCTGTCAGTTATAGGGGAAGAAACAGATCATGCAGAAGTCAATAAACATATTCAAGGTAACTTAGTCAAATCAAGACTCAAACCCAGGCTGACTAGCTCCAGGGCCAGTGTCCTGGGCTTGATGGTAGCAATGACATCATTGGTGATTTTGGGTGCAGACTCTGCTTTAGCCCTGGTGGGTCCAAGGTACAGATACATTTCCTTTGATCTTGCTGGAGAAATTTCCAGTTTTCTCAGCACTTGGAAAATAGGAGATATGGAACTTCAGAGCTATGTCCTGAGGGCATATCTCCTGGTTTGTGGAATTTTTAAAAGAGGTTTTATTCTGCAGCAGGCTTTCTTGTCCAGAGATCAGAGGTGAAGGGCAGCTTGCCACAGCATTGGCTCCTCGTTTTGCTTTCTCTCTCATCCTGGAACTCAGATACTGTTTGAAGTTTCTCTTGATCTGTTAGGGATAGAGGTGTCTACACTTAGAGAGGAAGGTAGGTCTGGACATGCATCTTTCAGAGGCCATGCCCTAAGTAGCAGTTCTCTGGAGCATCTTTGGACTATATGGAGATTATGTGCGGAAGGGCAAACTCCAAGAAGAAGGCAAGCATAAGGAGACAATGGACCATGAAGGCTAGATTGGCCCAGGACATGCCATCTTTGTCTTGCCTGGGTTAGAAGTATAGATTTGGGTGTTGTATTAGTCAGGGTTCTCTAGAGTCACAGAACTTATGGATAGTTTCTATATAGTAAAGGAATTTATTGATGACTTACAGTCTGCAGCCCAATTCCCAACAATGGTTCAGTAGTAGCTGTGAATGGAAGTCCAAGGATCTAGCAGTTACTCAGTCTCACACGGCAAGCAGGCGAAGGAGCAAGAGCCAGCCTCCCTTCTTCCAATGTCCTTATATTGTCTCCAGCAGAAGCTGTAGCCCAGATTAAAGGTGTGTTCCACCACACCTTTAATCCCAGATGAAAGGTGTAGCCCAAATTAAAGGTGTGTTCTATCACCTTTAATCCCGGATGACCTTGAACTCAGAGATTTAATCTTCTGGAATCCATAGCCACTATGCCTCAAGATCTCCATACCAAGATCCAGATCAGAAACTTCTATCTCCAAGCCTCCAGATAAGGGTCACTGGTGGGCCTTCCAATTCTGGATTGTAGTTCATTCCAAATATAGTCAAGTTGACAACCAGGAATAGCCACTACAGGTGTCAAATAGATTCTGCTATCTGACCTGGCATTGCCTTTTAGAAGGATGGAATCAAGTAGGCCCTTGAATGTAATTGCTAATGGTGTCATGGCTTGCAACCAGGTACTGGTATCTCGTTGCTTGGGTTAACTCCAATAGTACTGCTGATGAGCCCAGACCAAGAACCTCTTGTTGCTCTCTGTAACAAAGGATCTTGTTATAATACCATAGAGTTTTACGGTTAGTCTTTCTCCCATTCTTCACCAGAGGGAACTATGGCCTTTTACTGTGGTAACTGTATACTGGGGTGGCGGGTAATGAAAGTCAGACTTTTTGGAGTCTAGTGGATACTGGTTCTGAATTGAAGCTGTTTCAGGAGACTCTAAGAAGCACCGTAGCCCTTCAGTTAAAGTAGGGACCTGTGGACGTCAGGTGATCAACAGAGTTTTGGCTAAGGTCTGACTCACCGTTGTTCTAGTGAGTTCCCAGACTCAGTCTGTGGTTATTCCTCCAGTCCCCAAATGTAGAATACTTAGAAGTCAGCAGAATCCATGTGTAATCCAAATTGCTTTTCTTTGAGTGGAGTTTGTGGGGGTCACAGCAGAGTCCAAACAGGGGACCCTGGGTCAAGATTCATTAAGAACTATGATGATAGCCAAAGAATACTGAATCAAACATGGGACTTGTATGGTGACATGGGTTGTACCTTAAGTCTCAGGAAAGCCACAGTAATTGTCCAGCTGCAGGGTCAGGTCTAAGCTTTGTCCTGTGTTCTTGGTTGTTTGGGATTTGGGACTTTCTCTTCTTTTGCCAAGGATAGATGCCTCGTCTGAGGGAGCAAGGGGCATCTCACCAGGCCCAGTCCGTACTGTTCAGAGACATCTGCCTTCCTGGGCTCTGAAAGGGAGCTCAGGATAGGCTAAACCTGCCCTGCACTTACTAATCTGCAGATTCGGAGAAGAGCTAGTAGAGAAAAAGTCAGCTAAGCAATATAGATGGCACTGTACAGGTCACACTGTTTGTGCTGAAGTTTTTCTTGTGAAAAGTTGATCCAGGTGTGTGGGGCGAAGGAAAATGATTTGTGCTGATTCACTTTGCCAGCACCGAAGGGCTGTTATCCAACTGCGAGCTTGGCATGCGTGTTCATTTTAAATTTACCACTCATGGGAGATGGTGGCTTATGATTTTGGCAAAAATGGTTCTGGGATACCTGCTCTCAACTCACTTCTGTAGTAGGAGATAAAAACCACTGCACTGGGGATATCTCTAGGTTTTATTTCCTTTGCTGGAATCTTTCCCTTTACTTAGGTAAATCATTGTAAAATCCTCCAGGGAGTGATAGGTGGGGATGGGGGTGGGTCAGGGTGGGGGCTGGCAGAGGTAGACTGACTGCCTCTCTCTCTGTGGCCCATGAGCTAAGAATGGTTTATAGATCTTGAAATGGTTGGGGAAAGCCAAAAGAAGAAATACTATTTTTTGACACATGAACATGAGAAATTACAATTTCTGTGTCTATAAATAAAGATTTATTGGAACGTGGCCACACATATTCAATTTTATATCTTCATGGCTGCTTTTGCACCACAGTGGCAGAGTTGGGTAATCAGAAGACGTCATTATGGAAAAGTTTTCTGACACCTTGGCTGTGGGATAACATTGTGGCTCCTTGGCCTGGCTTCTGAGGCCTTCTGTCCCTGGCACTGGCCTCTCTTCAGCCCTACCTGGCTTCTGTGACTCTGCAAGTTCCCCAGGGCTACTAGAAGCTATGAGGTCCTTGGGCTAGCCTGCCCTCTTCTCTGTTTTTTTTCTTCAACCTCTTCCTGCCTTGGCTAAACACCAGTGAGTTATCCCTGAAGCAAGCTCCTCCCTCTTGCCCTTCCCTCTCTTTGATTAAGTGGCTCTCAATCCGGGTGAAGAAAAATAGGGAGACCCTTAGAGACTCTGAAAGCTTGAAACTTGGTTTGGAGGGAGAAGGCCTGGAGGCTGAGATGGCTCACGTAGTCAACAGTTGGGAACCAGTGCCCGGCCCCTGTCAGGTGTTCTAGAGATGAGGCTCAGCCCTGGCCTCTGTGTCTAGTTCACATTTCAGTGGGGGGAGAGGCAGTGTGCACCAGTATTAGCATCAGGCCGGCACACAAGAAGTGATGGGGGAGTGCCATCTAGATATCCACAGAGGTCAATGAGGTGACCCTGAGCCCCAGTGAACTAGGGCTCTGGGTTGGCCAGAACTCTCGGAGAGAGGGGCAAGGTGTAGCACCTATATGTTTCTGCTTCCGTTTTTTATGGAGATGGCTGGAGGGTGGCCTGTCTTTACTGCTGGAGCCCAGGGTATCCTCTAGTCTGTCCTTGCTTGTCTGTGGTCAGGCTGTTCATTTCCTCAACCCTTCTCTGGATCCTTTTGATCTTTCATCCCCATCCACAGGATTTACTCTGAGGTCCAAAGTTTATTTTTTATTTTTTCAACTTTTGAATTGTTTTTAATCTTTAAAAATTATTATTCTTTCTCAGTTCCATATGTATGTGCATATATATATATGCATATATATTAATGTGTCCATTTTTACCTCTCCCATCACCCCCTTTTATTCCTTTTTCTCTTTTACTGAAAGTCTCCCTAACAAGCTTTACCTCCTTTAATATCTTTCTATGTGACCCACTGCATTTACTAACAATTCTGGTTGTTCTCATGATCAAGGGTGGGGGTTATTTACTATAGTTTGGGTAACTTATCGACAACATCACTAAACTGTTCTTTTCCCCAGAAACTGTTCATAGGCTCTGAGGGAGGGATGGGGCCCCCCAAATCCCTTCCCTGTGCATGATGGGATTTTGACAGTCCCAATCTTCTGCAGGTTACCATAGGTGCAGTGAGTTCCTGAGTCTAACAGCCATGTCACATCTAGAAGATACCTTTCCAGAGCTGCCTATCCCAGCTCTTACATCTTCTCCTTCCTGCTCTTCCTCAATGTTCTCTGGGACTCAAGGTGGGGTGTTGATATAGATGTCTCGTTTAGGGCCCAGAACTCAATAGTCACTTGGTCTTAGTACATTGACCAGTTGTAGGTCTCTGAATTAACAGCTGCTCATTACAGACAGAACCTGTACTAGTGAAGACTGAGAGCAGCACTGATCTATAGATATGAACATAGGGAGTCAGAGAACTCTGATAACATGTCCATTGAGGAAAACCCACTATGGGCTCTCTCTTAGGACATCCCCAGCCACAGAGTTTGACAAGGTTTTACAGTATCAGGTTTAAGCGCCCTCCTATTGAATAAGCCTTAAGTCCAAACAGGAAATCGTTGGTTGTCTCTGTTAATGATAGTCATACCACTGTTGTAAGACTGGGCATATCTTACCAAGTAGGTAATTTTGAAGCATGTGAGGTTCAACCAACAAAGCTGGTTAGGACCACTGATACATTTTTTACCCTTAGCACTATATATAGTACCTCCTTCTTGGCACCATTAAGGTGGTCCAGCAGGGAGGAAGCTTACAGCTTGATTTTCTCTTTGTATGGTTTACTCAGTGGAAGGTCCTTACCATCCCATTCTGGTGGGCAGCCCCACTTTTCTGGAGACTTCCCTGAAGTCCATGGTATATCTTTGCTACAGGTGTTCAGTTGTACCATCTCAAGCTGCTGACCTCTCTAACCCACTCACTTAGTGTAGCTCTAGTCCTGAGGGAGGCTTGCTGCTAGGTGACCATGCTGTCGGTAACTCAGGTGTACCCCCCACCTCCTTCGCAGTGAGCATTTACCAATAGACCCACCTACCAAGGATTCACCATGGGACCGCATAGTTTATATGTATTATTTAAGTATGATTTGAAATGTCTGAAATGTTAAGAATAATGAAACTTGGTTGTTAACTATCACATGGAGCTGCTGGCATAAGGACAGCTTAAGACACACACTTCCAAGGAGTTTGTCATCTTATGCCAAAACCTGGCTCTTAGGATCAATGAGATGGCTCAGTGGATGAAGGCATTTGCCACTGTGTCTGATGACCTGAGATTGATTCCCAAGGCTCACACTGTAGAACGAGAGAACCAACTTTCCCAAGGTATTTTCTGATCTTCCCTTGAGTACTATGGCGCATGTATTCCACTCCCCAACCACAGTAAATAATACATTAAAAATGCTTGGTTCTTGGAAGGACATAGAATTTACTTCCTCCTAGTTCCCCTCAGTCCTGATTACAGCAAAACCATATGGCACCAAGTGTGGGTTCTTTAAGTCGGAATTTAGTTTCTATTCTGCTTCAGTACATGTTGCAGGGCACATCAACTCTCTAAGTCCCATTCTTCCTAGTGGAGTACCACAGTGCTGAGCATTACAGGAGGTCCCGGTGGGACCCTCAGAATCCCACATATAGTGAATATACAGCATTGTTTTTGCCCCTCTTTTTGTATGACATTGGTAAGTGCAGCATCTAACCTGCAGATCGGGCCAGTACCTCAGGGGGAAGAGGGTTGCATAGGAGTCTGTGTCTCTTTTCCTTTGGCATCTCTCATTCTGGCTGTTCACCTCATCCCCCACTGGGGCCCATGGTGCCCTCTCTTGCACTGCCAACTGCTCTCTGTCTCTCTTTTGGGTTCAGTTGGGGCTCTGAGCAGCATGGGGTGTAAATAGCACATGTTAGGCACTTAGGAAGCATGTCCCAGTTCTGTTGTGACATAGAAGGAAGGAAAGGGATGGAGGGCTTGGTTTGCTTTGTGTGGAAGAAGAGAGACTTAGAGATGAATGTGTGGGTGGCTTTCCTGAGTGACAGACATAATTATTCTCCTGTGGCTCATGGAGGCCATGCAATCATGGTTGCCTGGACAAGACCTGCTCAGAGTAACAGGCTGTGCGGAGCATGTGGACTTGGGAGTCAGACACTCTCGTCCAGAGCCTTGCTACTCCCAGTACAGTTGGACCAGTAATAGGGTTCCCACCCAGAACTTCCGGAACCTAGCCAGAATATTCACCACAAACATAGACATGTACATAGAAGACTGAGGCCAGTGCTTCTGGAGCCTGGACTCTTTCTCCCCGGTCAAATGAGACAGGGCAGTCTATGGGCCCCGGCTTCTGATTCTCAAGGTTCTAGTTCTTTCCCTAGGTCAGCAGCAGCAGCTTTGCCTGGGAGCTTGTTAGAAATGAAACTCTCAAGCCTTACCCAGTGCCATGAACTGGCCCTCTGGAGTAGGCACAGCTCACAGTCAGGAGGGAGAGTTCTTCTGCCCAGCTCTGCTGCACAACAGGATTACAACAGGGTCAATGAGGTAAATGGCTGGATGCAACTCAAGAGTATCAGGGAGTGTAAGGAAAACCGGGAGTCTGAAGAGCTTCCCCACAGTCCCAGTATGCATCCAGGACCTTAGGTGATATCCTAAGCCAGTTTTCTAGGCTGTCAGCTGGGTTGACGTATTCCTATCTGCCTTCCTGTGACGTGCTGGTGCCTTGGAGAGCATCATCTTTGAGTTCACTGAGACCTGAAAAAAAGCACGGAGGGACAGGTTTCCTTCAGCACCCAAAGAGACAGCTGTGACTCCTGTTTGAGGGAGACCAGATTATATACCCACTGTGGCCTCAAGCGAGGCACACAATGATGTATCTTGGTGATCCAGGGATCAAGTATTTTCAAGACCACTGTGCTTAATGTAGCCAATAACCCTGCTCGAGGAAGGAAAATACCAGTGTCTAGGGATCTCAGCTTGTGCCTGCTTTCTCCTTTTACCCTACTCTTTACCACCAATGGGAAGTTCTGAGGCTCAATTTGAGTTGGGGCATTTGCCCTGTGCCATATCATGCTCCCTTTAATTAGGATGATGGAGCTGTTGGAGGGAATTGGCCCCCTCACTCTGAGTACTGGGAGTGGTGGCAAAGAATGAGGTTTAGAAAAATATTTACCCAAAAGTAATCCCTCTGCTATTGCCACTGCCTGTTTCCCGGGATGCTGGGCAACAAACACGGAGTCTGGTCATCATTTATTGAGTTTATTTATTAAGACCAGGGCAAGAGGGTAAGACAAGGTGGTGTGGTCTCCAACTCAATTCCTATAGCAGGCAGAGGCTGGGGTCTCCTGGGAAAAGCTATGACATATGACAACCAGGAGGCATGCTGCATGCTTGACACCAAATCCACCTGAACACCAGATACAGGAAGACTTCATAATCTTATTTTAAGTCAGGCGTGGAGTTATATGCCTGTGACTCTAGTACTTAGAAGGCAGAAGCAGGGAACTGTGAATCTGAAGCTACATAACAAAGCCCAGGACTGTCTGGGCTGTATGGAATGACTTTTACTCAAAACGAAAACAAAACTAAAATCTTTATGAGAAACAGGTCTGCTCTTAGAATCTCAAGTGTCCAGCAGCATTCTAAGAACAGACTCGTGTGATTCCCAGCCAGTGCTGTGGGAGCCAGGGCTCATGCTCTCCCTTGTTCTACATGAGCAGTGCAGGCCTGCGGGGTTCGTCTCTACATCTTACCAGTGGGAAAGCAGAAGCCCAGAGATCAGATGCATGAGCATCACAGGGATGAGTGTCAGGAAAGAAATGAGCAGTCAGGCCCTGGTGTCAAGCGCATAGGCTGGGAAACAGGGTTGGCTGATATCTCCCCATTTTGTTTTTGGTCTGGGATGGCTCTTTGGCAGAGGGCTTAGGCTATGGAATATCCACCAAAAACTCAACTCATAGGATATGTGTGCTGAAATGATGGGGAGGATGTCACTTGGCATAGTAAATCTGAGAGTTTTTAGAGTGTATCTTATGTAGGAAAGCATGCTGCACATTGTGCACCTCTGTATAAATGTGTACATTTATATATGCATGCATGCACGTGAAAACATGTACAGTGGAAGTATATACTGTGCTGCAGCTTATACACACACATTGCTCTCATGGAAACGGCTCATGAAACAATAGCTAATCCTCACATGACATGATATGCAGCTTGACGTAGCTTCTTAAAGATTACTGAGTTATAAGGCATATACAGCAAGAGCCAGATGAGGAGTACAGCATGAGTCTAGGACCTGAGCATGACAATTTCTCTTCTAGTGGAGCTGTGCTGTGGAAGTACTCCATGCCTTCCTAGCCTACCTGACATCATCCCATCC